>NC_056522.1:256488892-256595709 GCF_019175285.1 Sceloporus undulatus
GAGTCCCTGCGCTGGATGTGGCCTCGCACCACCAGGGGACTCCTTCCTGTATATTTATAGAGCGTTATTATACTCTTTGAAACAGAGAGTTAGAGTCAAGAAAAGAAAAGACAGAGAAAAAAGATTGGTTAACCAGAAAGAAAAACATTATGCGAAAAAAAAAAAACAATGCCTTGAAACCTCTGGAAAAAAACCCCCAAACTACTACTGGTCAGTGCATTTAATTACGATTGAGGGCGATGTTGAGAAGGGAGAAAGCCATCTATGCGGAACTTCATGTCAGTTGACCCTTCAGACTATTACGTTAATCCACACATTCTTTCTTTAACAAATGAAGGAGGGCAAAGCAGAGGGATTTTTGCAGAAGAAAGTGCCTTCTAAAACACAATTCCCAACGTTGACCGTTTCGGCAGAACTATACTGTTGTGGCGGTTTTCTGCCCTGCCCGCCGACCGCTTGCTCCGTGTTGGGGAGCCATAGCCCCGTCCACACCGGCGCGGCTTCCCTGCGGCGGAGCAAAAAAAAAGGGATTCGCTCCAAAATGGCGCTTCTTTACTTGTTTGGCGCTTCTGTGAAGTGTGAGGCGCTGCTTGGTTTCCGCCATTATTTGCGGACTACGTCATCATAGGCGCTGTTGCTGACAGTACTTGTCCGTTTTTTTTTATTCCGTACTGTTTGCGTGCGACAGTTTTATTGTCTGGCACGCTAATTGCATCGATATGTAATTTTTTTTTTGTAAAAGATGGTGGCGACCGTCCCCACCCCATGAAAACAGGGCGCCGCCATCCATTTTCTTGTTCCATAATCTTCTTGCTTCAAATCCATCTTGTCAGTATTTCTAACGTACTTTAGGGTTCGGGGAGTGCGGACCCAAGCACCCGCCCCCTTTCTTCCTTCTTTTTCTTAAAACCCCTTAGCTATGCCCTAGTACGTATAGACTAACGTTGATTAAATGCCTGTGTTGAACACTCCATCATAAACTTCATTCAACGGCATTTGAAACATGTTCATTCCTCATGCCTTCTCTAACCTGGCATCCTCCACACCATATAGGGGAAGACTATACATGGAAAGGGAATACCAGGGGAATTATCACAAACTGGCCCATTTGTAGGGGGGGACAAGTCCCTGCAAACTGCCAGCCAAGATTTTCTTTCACACACACCAGAAATTTCTGCAGACGGATTATTCCCAGAAAGAAACCACGGCAATTGGTTTAGCAACCCAAACCATTCATGGGGGGAAATCCATTTGAATGGTTTGTTGTGGAACATTCTGGTCCCTTCTGGGGAAAGGTCCCTCTACGATCCCAATTTGTCTGAAACGGGCTTTGCCACGGTTCACGGTCAACATGACTTTCCCAGGAAAAATTTTGCCTTTTTAATCCCTGATTTTTTCCCCCCGTTTGTGATTATGTGATAGTCTCCAATCTATTCATTCCCAACTAGAATTACATGGGGACTTGTCCTATGAGTGATTGCTTGATTTTACTACCTCTCAAAACCCCATTGACCCCCTCTTTTTGCACTGTCCCGGCTGGGGACGGCTGCTCATAATACCCATTTTGGTTGGTTCCATCAAGGTCATTAGGATGTTTCTCCCCCGCCTCCCCCCTCCCCCGCCTTCATCCTGTTTCAGAGTAGACTATGAATGGATTTTAAACTAAAAGACTGTCCACATCTTTTCCTGTTGTTATCGTTTATTTATGTTTTAATGTCAACAGCACAGCCAATGCGAGGGGGGGATGCCATTTTGCAGCTGGGACAGTTGGATTATGCCTCCCTTGAAATTCTATCGCTGCATTTATGGTTTTGCCAGAGGTTTCTGCCTATCGGGTGTAGTTCCTGAAATACTAAGTAAGTTGCAGATCCAAAACTGCTTTATCCCTGTTACGAACTTGAACCATTTACTTTTTTAAGAGTGCACGCCTTGGTAGGGGCATTTCTGGCCAGCTATGTTATTTTATGTCCCCTTTTTATTCCTTTTGTTGTTTAGCACGGTACGCCAACCAATTATATATTAGAATAAACAACAAAAAAACACACCACAAACTCTTTTTTTTCAAGGTTCTATCTTGGAAAAGATGTCAGTTAGTCACTATATATTGAGTTCAACATATTATCATCCTCAGCTGGTCTACCATTAGGCCCCGCATGCAGCCAATTACTAGAGCAGGTGCTGTGCGGAGGAGGTGGACCACTCACTCCGCGAGGAAAACAAAATTTTGAAATACCGGTGCGGTGCCCTAGCACTGTCTTCATCCCCTAAGTTAAGTTTGGGCCCCCGAGTAGGCACACAGTCTTTGAATTACTCCACAGCATCGAACCATATTAGGGCCCTTTCAGACCCCACCCCGGCCCTTCCGCTGGAGCCCCCCCCGCTCCCCACTCACGACGTGCTTAAGGTTGCCTCTGGTGTGGTGGGATGCACACGCCCGCAACTCATGGCCCCCACCATCATGCATGCATCCACGATCAGTCTTTGGCCGTTAGCCCGCCCCCACCCTTTACCCCCACTCTTACGCACATTTAATGTTTTTTTCTGCTATGTCGCCCAGCTCCCGCGCCTTCCACCCCCCTCCCCCCCCCCCCCCGTTAACCCAGTACACACCCCCCCCCTCTTCGCCGGGCTTGCCGCCGCCGCCAGATGAGCGTTATTGTATGCTGCCGCCGAGCTGTGATTGTCAGAGATTTGAGGCTCGCACCTCCCGTACTGCCCGGTTCCCCCGGTTCTGTTCCTCATTACTTTTGCGCCAAAGTCTCCAGCTGTTTCATCAGTGGTTGTAATAAGTAGATGATTTCTGGGGATTTTCTTTTTGCTTAGCCAGGGTGCCTCCCCCTGCCGCTCTCCTTTTAGCATTCCCTCTTCTTTGGAGTTGGAATGGACAATCTTCACCATTAAACTGGAGGGGTAACCCCTTATTTCCTCTGGGACTTTTGCATTGGCGCATCGACCATAATCATTAGTTATGGTCGGAGGTGGCTTCTACACTATGACTACTGTTCCTGCTGGTCACGATTAAACTCTGAGTAGAAAATTGTTTTGCAAATTCAACACCAGCCACCGCACATTTGTTGGATATTCCCCTGCGACTTTTTTCATACTCGGCTGGTGGTGAGGCTTCGTCTTCACATAACCTGTATACCCAATATCTTTTTGATACTGTTTTTCCACTTTTTGGCACAATTTGTTTGGACCTGATTCTCGGAGGCCCTTTGTGTTTTGTTGTTGCGCCTCATCTTTCAACTCCCGATTCCTGTCGACTTCTTACAGGCCCCTTTCCCGCCTTACTTTCTTTTTTTATTTTTTTTTTTTCATTACCGGCACCTTGTAGCCTTTTTGCACGTGGCTGCGCAGGGGCCTGTCTGTGATGATAGGGGGCGTGCTATCTAGGTTCTGTCATTTCATTCATCAGGAGCTCACCATCCGTTTTCTCAAGCTTTGCCTTACAGGGAGTCTAAACAAAACAACAATTGATTTTCCCTCCCCCCTTGCATTTTTTTTTTGTGTACCCTTGCTGCTATCACTTTATCCCCCCCCCACAAAATGCGATTGGGCGAGCACCCCCCCGAAAACCTTATTTGCTGATACCATGCACCAAAAATTCCTTTCATGTTTTCCCAATATATTTGCTTTCTTAACCTTACTTTGTTTTTCTGTGTTTTGCGGAAATTTATCGCACGCCTTACTCCACCTCCATCATTACCTTTTCTCCTACTGTGCCGGGTTCTGGCCCTTTTATTCCCTTCGGGTGGTCAGCGTTGTATTTTTTCTCTGCGTACTTCCTTTGCTAGCCTAGTGTGCTTTTTAGATTGATTTCCTCTCTTTTATTGACTCTCGAACCGTCTGTAATGGATCCAAAGTTTCGCAATTCCTTGCTTGGCCATTGGACATTCCACACTGGGAGAGCGGGCGGGGGGGGGGGGTGCTTGTTCTGACTCACCACTCCTCAAGCTCCAGAAACAATTCGGGATAGGTTCACTTTTAGGATTGCCGTAAAATCAGAACACAAATGACGGCCACATGACCAACAATTGAAGCATCGGCATGTGTGGCTCCGGGACTTTTCTTTTTTGATCCCCACTGGCTCTGTGACTTCTTTTTTAACAACAACTTGGATGGTTATTGGATTTATAATTTCGCAGCTGTTCTCGGGAATCTAGCCAGCTTATGTCGCTTTGGGGCTAACAAAAAATGTCATTTGGCAGAATTTAAAACCCAACCACTTGGACGCACCTTTTCACAGCTATACATCGTGGAGCTTCCAGCCCCACCAACCCCCATAACCCCCTCAACTCGTTTTTCTGTCCTCTTATTTTTTCCCTCCTGGGTTGCCATACTGGCCAGACTGGTTTGCTAGCTGCCTGTTTTTCTTAGTCCCGTGAATTTCTGGCTGCGCCTATTAGGCTACCGACGGTTGTTGTTCACAGGATTTTGCTTACCTCAGCGGTTTTGCACAGTTTGTCAACATATTCTTATGGGGAATTGAAAAATAAACCAATTCTTAACTCACAAACATGAGTTTACTTGGGCAAGACTATACCTCACTCCCTCTCTTCCCAGTTTCCCCTGCCCCCTCAGATGAATGGCAATGACATAATCTTCTCTGCAAGAAATCTTGCCCAAGACATAAACCCGTAGTGGTCCGCCCATAATTCTATGAATCGAATACACCCACTGACGGCACACAAAGTTACAGCATCACCCCATTTAATTATCTTTATGTTCTGTGGTCCGCCTAACAAACTCATTCTTCTTCTGCTAGAATAATTTCACATGTGAGCGACAGCTGATTGTGTTGTCCACTTTAGGCGTTTCTACTTTTTTCTTGCCCTCCCTTTCCCTTTTGCATTTTGATTTTCCCTACCAAAAAAACCTCTTGTCCTAAGAATGACACACTTGGGACTTTCGTCGGCCGAAGCGTCATGCCTTGTTTTATTTCCATTTTCCATTCCCCTCTGGCACCCAAATTACCATTGAAAGCCCAGTTTTTTATTTTTTTACTCTTCTCTTTCCCTCCATCCCACTCTTTATTAACGTTCGTCCATGACATACACAATTAAATGTTTTGATGAACTCGCCGTACTCCAGGTTGATGTTTCGTTGCCTCTTTAATATCCCTAGAGCTGTGGAACTTTGTAGTTAGCTCCCAGCCCCTTACTTGCCTGTTACTCCGTTGCCCCAATGTCTGCTCGGTTTTTTGCACTGGCCCATTTAATCAGGGTGATGATGGGCAACCCTCTGTCCGCTTCAAACAGTGCTCTGGATTCTCTTTTGCCCACCGTTTCTTCCGCCACCGCTACCATGCTCTTCACACCCTTTGGTTTTAAATTATGTTTCTTTTTTCATCAGATGATGCTTCTGAACTAACGTTTGAAAAAGATTTAAAAAAATTTCTTGTTTGGCTTGTTCTTGCCTAACAATTAGATAGACTAATAAAGGAAAAAAGAGACACGTCAAAAATTTCTTTCTCTTGATTAGGGAAATGTTTTTGCTGGTTCTATCAGCTCTTTGCCTTTTTTGTTTTGGTTTTTCTTCCCCAGGACTGTTGTTTTTAATCTTCAGATTACAAGAAGGAAAAAATTAGCCATTACGAAGTGAAGGGGTGTCAGAGGTGATGCTGAAAGAGGAGCCTCCCTGTTTCCCCAGTAAACCAAACTCTCAACTTTAAACAATTACCCACCGGTTATCCCCTGATAGTTTAAATCGATTCACTCTTAAATAACCCTGTTGGTTTGATTTGTTCCCCGCGTTCCGAAGACGATTTTCTTCTTCGGTTCTTTCCTTTCGTGACATTAAACGTGCGCATTAGCCTTGACGCTGACCCGCGCGGCGGGTCCCTTTCCCACCTTCAACAACGGTTGCGAGTTCTTGTGTTAGATCCCAGTCCACACACTCAGTTTCTTCTCGTTCCCTTTTTTTTGCGCCCCCTTCCTTTGTGTTTATGTCTTTCCTCCCCTGGACCCCCCTTGTTGTCTTGCCCACTCACCCATTTTGGGGGTGTGGCAATTCATTTTAAAGCAACATTCAATTTTTTTTTTTTTTTTTTTTTTTTTTTCCTTTTTATTCCATGCACTTTACAATTTTTGCTGCGTTTTGTTCATAGATAATTGCAACATCCTCTGAGGAGTCTGCTCCCTTAACAGCTGCCTATTGAGTCTGCAATTATTCGTTGGGTCGACCCCCCCCCCCAGGAGGTTGAGGAGAGAAAAACACTGCCCCCAAAAGCACTTTTGCTAGCCTTGGAAGAAAGACCCAGCTGGGCGAGGCTTCTGGCAACAAAGCGACTTTCGACGACGAAAAAAAACGCCCCAAAGAACCCAAACTGTTTCCAACGAAACTGTGGGGATGGGTTTTGCAGCGACAGCATCCTCTCTTGCTGTCCCTCAACACAACCCAGACAGCCAGGAGAAAATCCCTTCAGAAAAAAGCAGCGATAATGAAGGAAGGCCTGCGGCACAGCGAATTGGGGAGCCAAGCGTTTCCAGAGAAAACATATGGGAGGTTTTGCAGGAACAGCTCCCTCATCATGTCTCCACAGACAGCCAGGAAGCACCATCCCCACCACAGAGACCCAGGATCATTGGAGGGATTCTGCAAACAGCAATTTGGGGAGCCAAAGCTGTTCCAAGAACACGAAACAATATGGGATGGGTTTTCCGCAGCCAGCATCCCTCTTCACTGCATCCCAAGACCGCCAGAACGAATCCCATCCGAGAGCCCAGAAGATCAATGGCGAAAGAGCTTCTAGCAAAGCAAATTGGGGCAGACAAAGCTTTCAGAGAACTATCGGGATGGGTTTGCAGGACGCCCATCCCTCTTCAGTCTCCCACGACAGCCAGAAGAAATCCACATTAGAGCCCAGAGCAACGGGAGAGGCTTCTAAGCCAAAGCACCTTTGGGGAGCCAACTGTTTCAACAGGAACCTATGGGGAGGTTTTGCAGAGGACAAGCATCCCCCTCTTCCATGTCTCCCAAGACGCCACAAGAAAAAGACGAAAAATCCCTTCAGAGAGCCCCAAGTCAATGAAGGAGGTGCTGGAAAAGGCAACGGCCCGAGGGAGCACTCTTCCCAAAGATCCTTCCAGGTTTGGCAGGGAAGGCAGAATCCGTTTGAGAAAGAGAGGAGAAAAAATGCTCCATTCCCCTCCCCCCCATGATCAGAGCCCTTCCCGCCTGGGCGACGTCAGATGCCTCCTGCGAGGACCGGTTTCCTCCGCCTGGGCGGATCCGTGCCCAAGCGGGCAGGGAACTGCCTCTTCGAGAGGCGGCTCCCTTCCTGCCCTCCTCCATTAGCAATGGGTTCTCCGCAACAGAGAGGAGGTGCAATCCACGGGGACGTTGATCCTTTGGCAGATGAAGGCGTGAGCCGCCGGACTTCAGGCGCTTAAGCGCTGACAGCTCACGCTGTACAAACCCACTAAAATAAAACCACACAAAAATAATCCAATTATGCTTCAAATGAAAAGACCACAGAGAACAAGGGCTGAGGTAGCAAAAAATGGTGACAGCAACGACGGAGGGGACAGAAAAGGGCCACTCCCCCACGCCCAGCCCATCGCACTCCCACTCCACCACAACCCACAACATCCTCACATCCGCCTACCTTTTCCAAGCGTGTCTCCTTTTGCTTTCCGTTTTTTGCTAAATTGTTTATTTTTTTTTTTTTTACCTTATTCCGACACAGGACACTTACGTAGACCTTCCCATCTTATTTCTCTCCTAACCCCGCTTTTAAACATACGCCAACCACGCAATCCACCAATTTACCTCAAACCCGCCACCCCGCACAGACCGATCTACGCCTACACCTGCCAGAACCGACACCAACAACTGACTATTAGCATTGCACAAGATAACCAACACACATCCTCTCAAAAACCCCACCCCCAACACCAACAAACTCGCTACCAAAACACCCCCTCCGCCCGCACCCAACCCCGCCACCCCCCCCATCCGCTGTTCCTAGCTTTTACTCCTTTCTGTATCCTGAAAAACACTAAAAGTTGCCAAGATGCAGCTCCAATCAAATAATTCAGTTGCTCTGGGGTCAGTGCTATGTGATGGCTTGAGTGTCATCCTTGGCCCAAGGCGATCTGGGATAGATTACACTCACTTGTGATGTCTTTGGGAATGTGACAGAACAGGTTGTGTGCCTGATTTCCAGTGATAATATTTCCTCTGAAATTAGCCTCTGATTTCCCAGTGGTAATGCTTCCATAGTAATGGCCAAAGAAAGAGTCCTCTTTCCCCTCCCTCCTGAAAATTATCAGGATTTTGCCTAAGCAGAGGCAACTTTTGGAAAGCAGTAAACTGTTATTTCAACGAAACCCAGTGTGATTTCCTGTTAAGTTCTACAACAGGGTTCCTAAATCTTAGGGTCTGGCCCCTCTTTTCTAGTCCTCAGGGCAAAGGCGAGGAACTGAGAGGAGAGTGCAATCTTGAAAGTGTGTGTGTTTAGTTGTTAGACTTGATGTTTTTGTTCTGATGGCATACTCTGTGAACAGCTGTGATCTGCTGCTTAAAGTTTCAGTGACATTGCCAGGGCCCACTCCCCTGTAATATCATAAGGCACATCACCCTTAGGCCAGCTTTGGCCGAATTATCAAGGGCAGGGTAGTTCTGACCAAGCAACCATATTCTACAAAGTAATGTGCGTCTGGAGAAACTCTGCACTTTACATGGGAACCATCACTGATGAAATACAGCTGTCCTTCCCTCATATGACAGGCCCCAGTGTGATTTACATAGACCCAGTACAGATGGGCCAAAAGCGGTGTGGCTGTGCCGATACTAGGCCTTGGGGAGCGCGCAGCAGCCCTAGTATGTATGTGCGCTGCCATTTTGGTGCACGCATGTTTAGACCGGGCATACCAATGAGGTCTTGTGCGACGTGTCCAAACAGCTTGGTGCACAAGACACGTCACCGCAACACCCCAGGGAACAAATGGAGTTAAGCATCACGGAAGAAAAGAACTCCATTTCACAGCTCCTTTGGCAGTTGGATTGTTGCCCGCAGCCGTGAGGCCGTCCCTTTCTTCTCATCTGTACCGGGCCATAAACATGTCTTCTTAAGCCTCATTCCCACTGGGCATATAAACTGACATATCTTGCTGCGAGTCCGCTTCAGATCGAGTATTGGAATTGTATTCAAATCATGGTTATTGTCCTCCCCACCGGCACATACGGACTTGGTTTTATAGCTCACATTCATTCCCATTTACATTTCTCTGGGGTATTTACGTGGATTTATTTTGTCCCCATTCCCATTTGTGGAACCATTTTTCTGTTTTTTTAATTACTTTGAGCTGTTGCGAAATGCTTAGGCAATTAGACGTCATTGTGACACCTATTTCTTCAGTGCATTTTGACGTGACTATTTTTGTTCCCTGTTCCCATTGCATCTTAAAAACCTGTTTTTCTTATTTTTGTTTTGGGTTGAGCAGTCAGTCAATCAATCGTTAGGCACCAAGCCTGGCTCCAACCACAGCAATCAAATGAATGCAAGCCACTAGGCACTTAGGTGCTCAATCACCAAAGGAAAAAATAGTTTACAATGTGTTCAAGGGTCTTCTGACACTCTATGTCTGTGCAGCAGGGGACAGTTATGCTGGTGGGGAGGGGGAAAATATGCTTACCGTGCTTTGGCTCAATGTGTGCAAGTAGCTTTGTTTGGAAACCTGACAGGTGTGTCTAGGCATTGAAAGCTTACATTTTAAAAAAAAATTTATTCGACTACACACACACCGATGGCTTCCTGCACCACAGGGAAAGGCTACGGAAATGGGAAAATGGTGCTGGGATGCCAGGAAAGAGAATAAAGGGGTGCCACCCCCAGACTAGCCCCTTTAACATTGGCCCTCCCCTTTCTAAAATACCGATTTGGACACCCTTGTTGTTCCCATTAATTTGCCCGATTGGACATGGTCCCTTGCAAAAGAACTTCTGGAAAAGTGTCAGGATACCCGGATTATCCACTGCTGATTTGGGTTTTTGCTAGAGAAATCGGACTGATTCAAATGGGAACGATTTCCCTATACAGTCGACCCTTGCCTTATTGCGGGGAATCCATTCCGCCCCCCCCCCCCCACGTAAGGGAATTCCGCCTATGCTCAAGCCCCATTGGAAACATGGGGCTCGCTGCATGTGGCACAGCAGTGCAGCGGTGCACAGGGCACCAGGGCACGTGCACCCATTGAATGGGACGTGTTGCCCCTCTGCCCCGTGCGCTCCCCGCGGCTTGAGCGCGTATGTTCAAGACCATGTAAAGTGCACCCGTGTATAATTAGGATTGAACGGAAATTCAAATGGGAACGATGTCCTTATAATCCGATTCTTGATTCGCTTTATAACCCAGTGGGAATGGGGCCTTAGACCCCCCCCCCCTTTCTTCTTACTGCTTAAAACTTAATTGGGATTCCCTACTCCAGCAAGAGAAGAAACTGATTCACACATGCAAAGATGCACTTGGACCTGTTGCCTCCACCAGGGCTAGAATTGTCAGTCCAGGATCAGCCTAGGCCTTGAGGTTTCTAGGTCAAAAAATCTAAGACCCAGAGACAGCCCCTGGTGATGTCATTAAGCATTATGCATTAATTACAATGCAGATTTGTTCATTTGTCATTCAAACACATACATACACACTTATACCAATAGAGAGGGAGAACTTTTTTTTCCTGTTTAGAAATTAAGACAGGGGGCTGTTTCCAGATCAAGGAGAAATGAGGGGATTATCCCTTCTAGCATATTTAAGAAGATAGAATAAAGAACATTTAATCTAGCTTGCTTGCTGCTAGCCAAAAGGTAGATGCAGAACAGAGGGTGAGTCCTGCCACCATAAAGAGTAGAAAGGAAGGAGGAAAGTACTAAGTAAACACATAGTTCCCTGGAAGGTCTTTGCAAGCTGCTGCAGCAAATTATAGCAAGTTGATGCTCTCCTAGCTGAGCTGGAAATCTGTACACAGTCTTTTCCTCTTGCCTGAAGCCAAGTCCTGCAAAGCTGAAAAATTTGCACCCTCCTCATCTACCTGGACATGCCAATAGGAACTAGCATTCTGGATTATGAGTATATAGTACCTAAATACCATAAGAGAGCCACAGTTTAAAATCTATGCCATAACCCAGCTGCAACCGGGATTTTCCCGGTTTTGGCAGCACCGTCCCCCTCCCGTCATGGGTGCCGCCAATAAACCTTCCTCCTCCTCCACCCCCTCTGCCCCAGGCCGCGTGGAGGAGGCAGAGGTGGTGTCTGCTGCGCGCAGCCGTGCCACCCACTCCGCTTCCCTGTGCGGCCCCGCGGCCGTGCAGCCTAGTGCTGAGGAGGAGGGTGGCGCGGGGAGGTGGAAGAAGGTGGCATGGCCATGCGCAGCAGGCGCCACCTCCGCCTCTATGTGGCTGCGCGGCCTGGGGCGGAGGGGGTGGAGGAGGTGAGTGGTGCCTCCTGTGCGCGACCGCGCCACCCACCTCCTCCGCCCCCTCCACCTCAGGCCATGCGGCAAATGGACGAGGGGGAGAAGGAAGAAGAGGAAAAGGAGCAGGGGGGAGGTAAGGAGGAGGAGGAAAAGGAGGAGGGGAGAAGAGAAGGAGGAGGAGGAGAAGAAGGTGAGTGAGTGAGTGAGTGAGTGAGTGAGTGAGTGAGTATGTGAGTAGCCAGAGGCCTCAAGGTGTTTTTATTTTTTGGGGGGGTGCTTTTAATGCCAACAAGTCTCCCTTGTTTTGACAATGATAGTGTGGTGGTGGTGGTGGTGGTGGTGGTGGTGATGATGATGATGATGATGATATGAGTCAGCTTCAGAGGCATGCAGGCACTGTTTCAGAAGCCGAGAGAGTGTCACCTTCCAAAGTGTGTTTTGGGTGCTTTTAATGCTAACGATTTTCCCTTGTTTTGACAGTGATAGTGTGATGATGATGATGATGATGATGATGATGATGATGATGATGATGATATGAGTCAGCTTGAGAGGCATGCACACACTGTCTCAGAAGCCGAGAGAGTGTGACTTTCCAAAGTGCCTTTTCTGTGTGTTTTTGGTTCTTTAATGGTGATATTGATATCAGCAAGCCTCTGAGGCACAGCCAATGTAAATTGCTGTGATTTTTACAAACTCATGCGCAGTGAAGAAAAACCAAAGTCCCTTGACCAAGTACACACTTCTGAGAAGTACACTTGGTGCAAGAACTGTGAAACCACCTTGACATGTTCAATGTGCATAGCCATGTTAAACCATGCTAAGTGTTAAACCCAAGGGGTTTGATTATGGAATAAGCCTCTGAAATATGCAAGAGGCCATGTTCAGTAAAGCCATGTGAAATGCCCAAATGTGCTGTTGTGTGTGTTTTGGAATGGAGGTTGGTGGTGTTTGGCCAGAAAGGGAAGTACATTTCTGCCATCTGTTTAGGAATAATGCCCAAATGTCTTCCATTTTGATCATGCCTAAGAAACATGCATTTATATTAACATTTTTTAAAAAGCACCAAATGTTTTCGCGTGTCCTCCATTTTTAGAAAAATGTGTCCTCCATTTGAAAATGTTATCCTACATTTGTCCTACATTTGTCCTGGTTTGGAGGTCCTAATTTATGGCAACCCTATGTCTGAGTGATTTTTTAACATGTAGTAGTGCTCCACATGAGAGCAACAGTCCTCTCTCCCCACATCATTTAATATCTGCAGTTGCAAACTTTATAAAGTGATTATGCAAGAAAGTGAAGTGTAGAACAACAACAACAGTTAACACAACAGTTTATATTGCATACTTTACAGCACCTGACTCAAAATGGCTTTTATCCTAGCTTTCCTTCAGTTGTCTGCTGGCGTTCCCTAGAATTGTTCTCCTCTAGATACCGGCTCAGAGAACTCTTCAGTTCTTACTATTACTACAGATAGGCCTGTGGGCATTATATTAGCAATAACAACAAAAACAACAGATAAACAATAAACATATAAAATAACAAATATAAAAACAATTAAAAGGCTTTTTTATTATATCTGTAGCAAACGGTAAAACAAGGGAATGGCAGGGGCACTGCCTGGAGAAGATGATGAAATGCAAACAGGGGACAAAGAAATGGCAGAACTACTCAACTCCTTCTTTGCCATGATCTTCTCTCAAAGAGAAATAGTGTTCAACCTGGGGAAAATGGAGCAGATGATGCAGTAGGCAGAATGCAGCACAGAATAGTAAAGAGGTAGTATAGGAATGCCTGTCTGCTCTAAACAAATTCAAGTCTCCAGGGGCAGATGAAGGAATACAATGATCACTGAAAGTCATTATGGATTTCTCAAAAACAAGTCAAGTCAGATGAATCTTATCTCACTCTTTTAACGAAGATACAAGCTTGACAGATGAAGAGAATGCTGTGGATATAGTGTAGCCTGGTTGCAATAGGACCTTTGACAAGGTCCCCCATGATGACCTTGGGAAAAAGCAAGTAAAATGTGGGCTAGACAATGGACTTGATCACATGGGGAAAATAGGAGATTTAAACACTTATTATCCCATGAAAATTGTGCAATTCGAATTAATATTTTCTCACACATCGCAGCAACAGATCATTTACGGGATTTCCCTGTGAACAATTGTTGCTATTTATTGCCTGTTTATTCCCAGGATAATGGCAATTTAATCACAATGTCATGTGAAAATGTTAATCACGATTGCACAATTTTCACAGGATAATCAATGTTTAAACCCCTGATTTTTCCCATGTGATTAAAGTCCAATGTGACTGTTAGGTGGATTTGTAACTGATTGACTGGCTAGCTAAATCCAAAGAGTGTTCACCAGTGGCTCCTCTTCATCCAGGAGAGAAGTGACTAGATGCAGTCTACATGTTTCTGTCCTGGACCCAGTGCTATTCACTTGACTTGGATGGCAGAATAGAGGGTATACTTATCCAATTTGCAAATGACACAAATTATGGAGCAGCTAATACAGTCAGACCTCCACATCCATGGATTTTTTTTATCCATGGATTCAAGCATCTGTGGCATTAAAATATTTTTAAAATATATGAACCCCCAAAAGCAAACTTTGATTTTGCTATTTTATATAAGGGGCACCATTTCTGTATGATTGTATTTAATGAGACTTGAGCATCCACAGATTTTAGTGTCCACAGACCCAAGAGGATACCATGACCCAGTGGATACCAAGGGTCTACTGTACCCAAGAGGACAGGATCAGAATTCAAAATTACTTTAACAAATTGGAGAGTTGGGCCAAAACTAACAAAATGAATTTCAATAGGGTAAAATTTAAAGCACTACACTTAGGCAGTAAAAACAAAATGCATAGATATAGGATGGGTGACATCTGGCTTGACGGCAGTACATACGAAAGGAATCTGTGAGTCACTTAGTAGACCATAACGTGAGTCAACAGTATGATGCAGCAGATAAAAAAAGTCAATGTAATTCTTGGCTGATCAATAGGAGTATAATGTCTAGATTGAGGGAAGTAACAGTGCCACTCTATTCTCCTTTGGTCAGACCTCACCTGGAATATTGTGTCCAGTTTTGGGCACTACAGTTCAAGAAGGATGTGAACAAGCTGGAGCATGTCCAGAAGAAGGTGGCTAAAATGGTAAAAAGTCTGGAAGCCATGGTCTATGAAGGGTGGCTTAGATTGCTGGGTATGTTTAGCCTAGAGAAGAGAAGTTAAAGTGGTGACATGATAGCCATGTTTAAATATTTGAAGAGATGTCATGTCGAAGATGGAGTAAGCCTGTTATCTGCTGCTTCAGAGACTTGGAAGATTATCAGACGCACGTTATCCCATCATTTTCCTAACAGGATACACATGTGTTTAACTTCAAAGACGGGTCTTACGGCATTCTCCCATATGTAACCCGTGGTTATCCCACAGCTTTTCAAGGATGGGAAAACCCAGGCAGTTGTGGTCCAAACAATTAGCTTTCCAAATGCTGCTTCGGCAGACATCATGTCTTGTCCCCAGAATCCACTATTCTTTTATGTTCAATGAAGTGTTTAGTATCATGCTGATATTTTGATTCTTGCTCATAATGCCTTGAAACTGTTCTAGTCATTTGCTGATAATACCATCTCAAACCACTCTATCTCAAAAGCAGATCCTATATAGCCACATAACTGATTGTCATGGGCTAACAGCTTCGTCTATATACATCCTGATTATAAGGGTTCCTCCTGGGCAACACTTCACTCCATGCATTGAAAGGAAGTACAAAAGACAGGGATGTTGCTCAAGAGGGAATGAAAAAGGTTTGGGGGACCATTGTGATCATTTGTGATATCCTGTGCTTTTAAACTCTGCTGTAGGAGTGTTCAAATGGTAGAAATAGTAGCATTTGAAGCCTCTGTTATGTGTGAATGCTGGACGAAGCCTGGGGATATTGGAATTCAAAACCTTACTCACTTTATGGCTTCAGATCAATGGCTACCTCTCAACATAACCTACCTCACAACATTGATGTAAGGTTAAAAATGAAGTGGATTACCATGAACACTATATTGAGCTCCTTGAAGAACATGTGAGATATAGATGTTTCAAAAAAATAAATCCAGACAACAACATAATATGCAGATGTGTATTTGGCTGTTACTCCATATACTTGGATTTCCTTTTTTTCAGCAAGGTTCAAGCCTGATCCAAGCAACTGAAAAACTTTGTATTTCAATAAGAATATTGTATGTGGCAATAAGGTTTAGATTTGCTTTAAAGGTAACAAGTTATTAAAATGGCTTTGAGGACAATAAATAAATAACAATTTGTACATAAAAACTAAATTAAAGGAGGTTTGGGGGATATGTCCTGCTGTCCAAAAAATTATTTTCAAAAACATGGTGGAGTGTGATGTGCCACAGCAAGTGGGCTGGTATGCTCCATCTGTGAATGGTGTGTGTATGTGTGTTTGTTAAAGCTGGATTGAAAGGTGATAAGAACATTTCATGTCCTCATTGCAACAGACATAACACACTGACCCAATGTGGGTGTTGAAAGTTCCCTCAACTGGCAGCCCATAATGGGGTGTGATTGGGACATTTCCTGGTAATGTTACAAAGGGATCAGATCAGCTTTGTAAACTCTCCAGATGAGAGGTGAGAAAAGTCCCAGAGAGAGATTTTAGGAGTGATAAACATCACACACCATACATCTTCTTTGCTGAGTCTGGCAAAGGTGAGTATTCATAAAACTGGGTAAAATTGTATGGATGAACTTAGGGAAGAGTCTTGAAGTGGTGTGAGCTTCATGAGAAAGCAACTGTAATTCTAAATATTTCATTTGTTATTTTATTTTTATTGCCTGGGAGGGTGAGGTCCCGGTGGGATTTTCTGCATCATGTGTCAAA
Organism: Sceloporus undulatus; assembly: GCF_019175285.1. Lineage (NCBI taxonomy): Eukaryota > Metazoa > Chordata > Lepidosauria > Squamata > Phrynosomatidae > Sceloporus > Sceloporus undulatus. The sequence goes on from NC_056522.1 coordinate 256,505,221, forward strand.
ACTGGCTGGCTGGCTCTGGGTTCTCTGCATCTGGTCATTTGCTCCTCTACCTCAGGCAGCAAAATGTGTTTAGTTGACCAGCAGGTACAATAGTATGAGAAGAAACAAGACAAAGAAAGAAAACAGGGACTCTCTTGATTAAGCAGCCATTAGATATGAGAGAATCTTTTACCTTTCCTTGAAAAAGCACGCTTTGGGAGTCTATGACTTGATATTGTTTCATCTGAAGGGCAGCTAACTGTATTCCGGAACTGGTGATTGCCGTGTTCAATACGAAGAGCTCTGTGGCAGTGATGTCAGACGCTGGACTCCTCCTGCAGAAATTCCTCCGGGGACATCCCAGAGTTTTTGGGGTGAGCATTATGCATGGAAGGTTTAGGAGCCCAGGAACACAAAGAGCTCTTTCTCATCTAGCTTAGCAGTGGTCAAATATCATTAACATGTGAGTGAATTTAATGCAAAACAACATTGAAAGTGGGAATTAAATGGCCCTGCTAAACCCTATCCTTTGTTCCATTAAGTGACCAAGGCCCCAATCCCATCTAGAACCAGAGAAGGACATGCTGGGGCCCTTTGCTATGTCCAACATAAGTGACTCCACAAAATATGTACTTAAAAGCTGCCTATAACACGAGGCCCTAAGATGTAGTTCACTCAACTTTTTATAAATATGGCATTGATCCCATCCCATTCTGCACCTTTCAAAATGGGGCACATGCAACTATCCTTCACTTTTTTTCCTCAGAACAAATTCTTTTGGAATGACAAGATGCTTCTCTCCTATCTGCAGGCCCTTCTGATGGTGATTGGGCTGATCCAGGTGGCCTTTGGAGTTGTTTTGTATATCTACCCTTGTGTCCCCAGGGATGAGCTGGGAACCCATTTCTATTCAGCTGCACTGGTGAGTGGACAGCACCTGCATCTCCAGTAGTTTCAATCTCCAGATGAGTGACAGCACCACTTACATGGCCATGAACAGCCTTACCTTTAAGACCCACTTGCTGCCATTCCTCATCTTCTGTAGTGAGGGAGGCCAGTCCTAAGGTAGACTGCAGATAGGCAGCTGAACTACTGTGATGCCACTTGTCTCTGGAATTGGTATCTCTTCCTCACTACAGAGGTCTTGGAAATATTGGTGATCTAAGCATCATAGGACCCCTAATCTCTTATCTCCCAGATGCTTTTAAGATCACTGTCTGTGCCTCAGAAATGGAGAAGCCACAACTCAGTGGAAGAGTGTGTGCTTTGCTGGCAAAAACCCCAGCCTGTTCAGTTTCTCATTAAGAGGATCAGTAGCAGGTAATGGAAAATTTTGCTGAAACCCTGGAGAACCAGGTCAGAACAGATAATGCTGCACTAGATACAAATAGTTTAATGTGGTCTACAGCAGTTGTCCCTGTTCCTAGATTTCATTGTAGAAGCTAAAATTTCCAGAATGATTCAAAGACTCTCTCTTGGATATATTCCAGCATCTAAAATGTTTATTGCTATTAGCCATAGGCCAATGCAAGTGGATGTATTCAATAAATGCACAAGTTATGTGCATGGATATTCGTGCTTGGTGTCACAATATGGCATAGTAATTCAGGCACAATGCTGAGGCCCATATATGATTCAGATGTGGCTCAGTTGGGTGGCAACAACAGTCCTGAGCTCATATGGTGTGTTTGACTTTGCCAGTGTCACCCTCTTAATTGCACTGTTCCTACTCCAGATGTGTGTCTATTGAAGCCAAAGATAACATAGATTAAGATGTGTATCACAAAAGCTGCAGTCTCTGTAACTAGCCTTTGAGGGAGAGAGAGAAGAGCATACCAGAGCCTGGCAGGGCCAAAGCAAAACCAAGGGGAGTGAGCTCAAAGTTGAAGTGGCTGAAACTTCCTCTTCTCATAGACATGTGTGCACAAGCATTAAGACACATTCATACACAGAAAAATCCCACATTTCCTTGCTCTACCCCCCTTGGTCAGCAATCAGGGTTATAAATTCCATTCCCTTGTTTCCAATAGAATGAATTAGTTGCTAAGCAGAGGGAAATTTATGGGTTGCATGGCATGGGGAAAGAAAGACTAATTCTTCCCTTGCCATATGCACCCCTCCAATTTCCTGCTGCATTGCAGCTGGGTGTGGGGTGGGAAACACATCATTTTATTGGTCTCAGTGGAAGATCCCTCTGTCCCAGTCTAATTACTACAGGCTGAGGAGGGGGAAGGTTATACTGCCACCTTTGACAGACACAAACTATTTTGCTGGGACCTCACATACATTGAATAATATTCCAGTGTATTATAAGAGCATCAGGGTTATGTTTGTGCTTGGCAAATTTCGCACAAATGAGAAATGCATGTACCACTGTGGATTAATCATGTGAACTTTAAAACATGGGGGATAGAAGAGCACCTGTCTTTCTCTATTTTGTGTTGAAGGTAGGTTTTCCATAGAGATTGGTTACTCTCCAGATCTAGTTGAAAGGAAAGTGCTAATTCAGATGCTGGGATAGCAATATTTACATGCATCTACTACTGTAGCATTAATGGAAAAAACAAACAGAAGACTGAATAACAGTGTTGTCAAGTTTTTGTTTTTTTAAGTGGCAATTTCTGGTTGCTTCCATAAGGGGGAGGAAAAAAATCAAAGGGGTGCAGCCAGTGGGAAGTGGACACTGTGGATGATATCACATGAGGATTTTTGCAACTCCAATCCGAACCCACTCCAGGCCCAACCATGCGAGTTCACATTATAATGTGATAGATTATCACACATGATTGCTTTCTATGGGGGGTCATTCCGAAGCCAATCTTAAATCACTCCTGTCACTCCTGATGTAGGTGAATTCGTTGAACTGGCGAATTCAAAAATCTTTTTCCAAAGTCAATTCGAATCCAATTAGAATTGGTCTTGGTGTGGAATGCAACTTTGCTTCGGTCCTGGTACACCCCCCCCCCACAACCTCCAAGGTGTCACATTTTCCATGATGCCACGCTGCAATTTTGCTCCATTTGCTTCTGGTACTCCCTCTGCTTCCATTGCTGCTAAGGGGGAAATGCCGTTGTTTCTGATGCTGCTGGGGAAAGAGGAGAGAGCTACTGGGGAATGAATGTATTCGTGTTTTAACGTGGACAGAGCAGAGGGTGGGAAGTGGGTGGAACATGCCTCCCCTCTCGCACTGGTCACTTCACTTCACAAGCAACATTTTTTTTTTTGACAGATTGTGTGAATGCTGGTGCTTTTAGATTGATAGAACGTGTGTGAATGCTTGTGCTACATATGTGTGTATAGGAAGGAGACATGCTGGCGAGGAGGGGGAAAAGCAACTGGTTCTGATGCCGCTGGGGAAGGCTGCTTGTTTGGATGCAAAAATGGACTATAAAGCCCATGGGAAGGCTGCTTGTTTGGATGTAAAATGGACTATAAAGCCCATAGAAAGAGTGCTGGTTTGAGTGCCAAAATGGACTATAAAGCCCAAGAACACGAAGCAATCATTCATGTGAAGCTAGCGTTCATGTGAAACAGGAACCAGGAAGTGGCCCCCTTCTGCACCCTGGAAATGCAAAGGTTCGTGATGCATTCAGAGCCCCACTGAGCATGTGCAAGGGTCCCAATTCAAATTGGTGACTCCGCATGGTGTGATAATTTATTTTGCACTTGCTCTACTTTGCCTCAGGAATGACTACAATTTCGATCTTCACATGTGATACTTCATCACATGAATTGCCTTGGATTCGAATTGACTGCTTCCCCTTCCCTTTGGATTGGCTTTGGATTGGAGTTCCAATTTTACATGTGATAAACTCCTGTGTGAATTTGACCACTCCATGTCATACTCTCCAACTGTCCCAGTTTGGCAGGGACAGACCCAATTAATTCTCGGTGTCCCACTTTTTCAGATGCTTTTCATGTCCTGGTCTCTCTTGTCCTCCCACTTTCCTTGTTGACTTCCACTGCTGCAATTCAAGGAGCAAAAGTACACAGTTAACTCAGCAGGCAGGGGAGGAGGAATGTTGCCCTTCCCAGTAGACTTTAGTTTTTCATTTTTACAGGCTTTGCTAAATTCACTACATACACTCCAGAGCTTCTCTGCTTCACATAGCAGTTTTGTGTGTTCTTTCTCATTAATAATCTCTGCCCTATTTTTGACTAGCCCTTTATACCATATTCTGAAGTTGCTCAACCACATGTGTCACAATGTTCATCTGTGAAATATTGGAGGGTATGCAATATGCTGAAGTCTCCTCTCTCCAACCCCAAGCTATACAGTAAGCTATACAGTCCTCTTACGCAAGAAAGACAGCATGTACTGTATTTAATATGTTCTGCCTTTGCATCACATATCTATTGAGAAAGACAAACCACATGCCCAGTGACATCAGTGCATGATAAAAGCATGGACCTTTCCATTATTTCAGTGTACGCTGAGGTATTTTGTGTGTGTCCATGTGTACCCACCCATGCACAATTCTAACTTGCATATAGTGGTATCAGCTAAGAATAGGGATTCATTTGCTATTTGAGGTTCATTGCGTGATTTTGTATGCGTGTCTTGAGTCCATCACATTTTTTCATTTATTGTCTCCAGTTGATTTTCGCAGGCATCCTCACCCTTGCCGCAGACAAAACCAACAGCCTGGGACTGGTGAGTCTGTTGGAAATCCTATGAAGAAGCAAGAGAGGTCAACCCCAGTTCCACTAGTTTAATGTTTATCCTGATCACCCATAGATGATGATTCCCCTCTTCAAATAATCAAACTAGCTTTAAAAGAGAATGCATTTTCCCTGTCTCTCACAATGGGATTATCTCCTAGATATACACTTCAGCAACCAGATTTGTACATGAAGCCTGTGTTTGCTACTTAATGACTCATTACAAAACAAAACATGTTAAATGCCAGAAGCATAGGTGAAGAAAAACAAATTCTATGTCAAACATCTTTAACCATTTGGAGCAACTCTTCTAAATACATGCTAAACATATAGTTTGACCAGAATGGCCAGGTCATGTTCAGTGCTGTTTTTGCTCATGTACAACTGTGAATCAATTTTATACTGTTTTATCTAGATGATTTAAATTATTTTAAAATATTTATTGTAAAGCCTTTAAAATGTTTTTATCTTGTGAACTGCTTTGGGTCCCTTTCTTGGAGAAAAGCAGCATATAAATGAAATAATTAAATAAACAAACTAAATTCACACTATGGTAACACTTACAAGGCCAGCTAGAGGCACAAAAATATGTGCCAAGTTTTGAAACTTTATATACAATTTCATGCCTATTTTGGTTGTCCTAATAAATGTATTACATAAAGTCTGGATCCATCTTTATGGCCAATATAGTTACTTCTGCTTTTAATCTGTTAAAAGGCTTTCAGAGTAATGAGTGGATCTGTCAGCTTCATTTTCTTCTACATTAATTTTCTAAATTCTTTCTGTTGAATTTATTAAGAAATATATAAATTCTGAAAAGTTGTTACTTTAAACAATGAACCAAATGCATTCCTCACTCATCCTTAGGCTTTGAATTCATCTTTCCTAACAAATCACTACCACTATGTGGCAGTGCTGCATCACCCATGTTTTGTAACTACTGGGGGCAGCATAAAAGTGAGGAAGGAAGAATATAAATATATAATTGATTTTTTTTTAATTTTTGCATGAGCTTTTCTGAATATAAACCCCTTCTTTGAATGGACTGCCTGTTCAGGGAGCAGCTTTATCACAAGCAACCATCATGCACTAGAATGATAACTCGCTCCAGGGATCAGGCATGGTCTCCTTCCTTGGAGGTCTTTAAACAGAGGCTGGATGGCCATCTGTCAGGGATGCTTTGATTTGGATTTCCTGCATGGCAGGGGGTTGGACTGGATGGCCCTAGTGGTCTCTTCCAACTCTACGATTCTATGATTCTATGATTCTATGATTCTATGGTGTGTAAATATGTATGACCAAATGTTAGTGGCATAAACATTTTATGAGTGCCCAAAATGTTAGCAGATCAACAGAGACACAATTACATGTCTAGACTACATTTATTAAGGAGAGACAGATATCCAGCAACAGACACAATTATTTTCTTTTGACAAATTTAACACACCAACATTGGTGAAATGTATAAATCAGCAGTTGTATCTTGAACCTAGCAATACAGCATGTCACTATTTGCATGGTTTAACTATTTGTTGGACTATTAAAGTAAGTACCTAAAAATGTTCATGGTAACATCAGTCCTTCTCTTCCTGTAGGTGAAAGCCTGCCTTACCATCTATGTAATCAGTACAATAGTAGTGGCTGTGATCAACGTTTTCTACTGGATAGATCTAATATACTCTCCTCGGAACCGGGACATCAAATGTTCTTGGAGTGATCCTTTGTGTCAAATGCTACATCAAATTGCAGTGAGTACTCCTCTGTATCAAAGGGCAACACTTTAGATAGCTATTTTAAAGTTCATATGAAAAACCTTTGAAAATCTCATATTCAGCAAAAAGATCTCCATTTGGTGGCCAGTGCATACTATACAAATAACTTTTTCCACAAAGTTTTCATTATATAAAGCTTTGGTGTATTCCTTTCCATGGGAGACTAGACTGGGGGACTACCAAAAAAGCACTTAACCCAGGATATTCAATACCATTTTTTCCCCTGAGTTTTCCTAAATGATCCGCATCAATCCGCATCTTCAGCAGTGTGAATACACTTTGATTCGAATCACTCTGTAGAGTTCAAGGGAATGGAGGCGGCTCCATTTTATCCTGAAACAATGGCATGTGTGAATAACACAAGGGTTAAAATGACTCTGAGAGATTTGCCATCCCAAAATGTAAAGGGAACAGTGATGCCAATATGCATCAGCATCAGCGTGACAATCTGCATCTCTTCAGGACAAAACAAAGAATCATGAGAACTGGAGTCTGGTGGTGCTACTAAGGATGATCTCTCAGAGGTTCCTAGCTCCCCTAACACAATTATGATTTCAGATTCCCTGGATCAAGGGAATAGCTGTCAAAGCAGTTTAAGTCTCTACGGTGCATTCACATCTACATATTTTATTTATTTATTTTTATTTATTTATTTAAGGGATTTATATCCCACCTTTCTCCCAAAATTGGATTCAATACATATAAATATAAATATACATGTACATATGCTTTCAGAGAGAGAGGCTACATAAGCTGCAAGTAATGGCAGCTACTACATCTGATTGTTATTGTTTCCTGTGGCTTTTTTTTGGGGGGGACCATAGAGTGTTTCATTATGAATTCTTTCAGAACTTCTACATTTAGTTCTCTTGTTGGGCAGTATACAGTTATACCAAGTGCAGCAGGTGATATTCTTAAAATCAAGTTTCATTTAAGCAAAAACATCTCAGAATTTGCTGTCAATAATACTGACCTGTTTTTGTATGTATAGAAGAATGTGGTTCGTAGCTGCTGGAGGTTTTGCCTCTTGAGTGATGGCTAATTTAACGGATATCTTGCTCTTTGCCTCGTGTTCTGTTTTTCAGACTTGTTGTACAGGCATGCGTGGGATTGTCCTAGTTTTAACCTCCTTAGGATTCTTTATTGGTATCTCTATGGCGGCCTTCGGATGCAAAGCTGTGTGTCGTCAAAGCACAGACAACGATGATGTGGTAATTTCTTCATGTTTTTTACAGGTGGGCAGGCATGGCAAGAGAGGAAGGAAAGAGCAAGAGAAGGAGATAATGAGATGGAGATGGACAAGAGTAGAGACAGGGATCTAGAAATAGGTTAGCTTGGCCATTACAACCCAGCCCCTACTTTCACCAAACTCTGTAGCTGATTCCAAGACCTGCCTCAGGGGGCACATGATAAACAAGGGACCCTTTCACTTTTCATATTATAGTGCTATGATTCCACTTTAACTGCTATGACAACATCTTATGGAATTCTGGTATAGGCAGAGATTTTAAAATTCAGAGAGCTCTAGTGCTCCTCTGTACTACAAACCCAGGCATGGCAGTCACAATGGAATCATAGTGCTATAATTGTGTGCTGTGAAAGGGCCTGTGATAGCAGTAATAGTGAATGAAAATTAACTAGACTTGAGACTTTACTGTGGAGTTATTAAAGTTTCCTAAGGCTTCAGCCTTTGTTTGGGAAACAAAATATTTAAATATTAAAAAGTATATATACAGTGGCCCCTCCATTTGAAATCCATGTCCCTTGCATATTTGTGGGGGGCAAATGGAGGGGAACTAAATGGCCTGTGTGTGCCTGCATGCACTTGCAGGCACACAACACCATTCAAGCCAATGGGGCTTGAATATTGGCAAGTTTCCGTTTTCGTGGAGCAGGAAAGAGGCCAAGAGAGCAAAGTAGATTATTCTAGGTCATGAGAAGTGCCTGAGTCTGTGTTTCTTTTACAGCCCATTACAGCAGCATCAAGAGATTTTCCTAGTTCCACAGAAGTAAACCGAGAACCTGAACTGTAACTCTGGCTAGTGAGCCTGAATCAAGAGCCCCTGGAGAATTGTTATAACAGCTGTCCCAACAAGTGACTTTTTTGTCCACCTATGGAAAATATACTGGATTTTTGCCCTTCTGCCCTCTTCTCTCTACCTGCTGTTTCCCAAACACCTGGATATGAGAACAGTGGATTGTATTATTTTGTATGTTGATCACTTACCTAGGTCCTCCAGTGTAATTCTGCCAGAAGTTGACCATAGAGTTGTGCTGGAGAACCTAAAGGTTGCTAGAGAAAACACTTTTCTAGGCATTTATAAGTCTTCCAGCATGATTCTATGATCAATGTCTGTCAGATGTTGACCATAGAGTTGCACTGGAGGACGTAGAGATTGCTAGTGAGGTGTTCTTAGGTTAAAAGAATAGGTTTTTTTAAAAAAATGAGGATTTCAGCATTCACAGGGGTCCTTCATCCCTAACCCCGGTGAATGTGGGGGGAACCACTGTATTTTTCTGCCCCATGTTTTTTTTCTTAGTATTGTCTATGCCACTGGTGACATGCAGTCTGAACTGATGCGGCTGCAGAATGCAGCCTTCTAACCCATGTTTAGACCTGCAACTGCTGGTACTCTGAGCTAAAACCCTGTAATATAATACACTGCAGGGAGAAATCTGGCCTTGTGTCCTCAAGATTCCTGTTGTGGAAAATAGCTCTCCCCCAAAAGAGCTACTAGGATGGCTCTGTGAGTACATTGCTGTTGCTCATGTGTTGGTGAAACATCTGAAACAAAGTGAAGATAATAACAGAACCCAGTATTCTGAAGGTAATTTACAGTTCTATGTATAAAGAGGCTTTTTGACACCTTAAAGACTGAGAAATTTGTTGTAGCATAAACTTCCAGTGCCTTTAAAAAAAAACCCAACTTCTGAATTAAAATAAATTAACAGCTTCAACTCCATCACCCGTGGTTTGACAGGGGACCTTTTTATTTTTCATCAGCATATTAATCCCACTACATTTATGTTTGTCACACAACAACTGTTTTGTGAATGCGCCCCACCCCCCTTAGTAAAATAATGATCACTGGCTGTACTTTCTTCTGACCTTACTATTCCCACCCCCAACTATGGGTATGGAAATCTGCCACACTGATAATAATGTTTCATGCATCTGATGAAATAGACTTGCCATGATCAAGTGGTGTAACGGTGCATGCTTCCTGATTGTAATAAAGCAGGGTTCCCCTAAAACCCTTGCTTAATGCAATGTGTTATGTTGCAGGAAAAACAATCAAGAATTTTGCAACATTTTAATAGAAATGAATTGATTGCCAAAATGAAGTTGCTTATGTAATTTTTTTAATGGTCACGATCCTGAAGGATCCTTGGTAGCATTTAAACAGGTTGGTTGGGATTTGTAAACTTCTTGGGACCTGGACTTTAGAGGGCCAGGTCCTCTTTGAACCCCGAAGGTTGAAACACATTGCAAAATAAATGTTGGTATCTCAGCAAACCAGAGATGGCTATAATGTCTGTTGCCAAATTTAGGAAGGGAGCTGTCATCATGTCTCTTGCCCCAGATCCAGTAACATCTATCCTCAGCCCTCCTTTGAAACACTTGCTGTTTAAAAAGAATACCCCAGTTTTGTTCCTTTTGTTTTGAGGTTTGACACAGAGGAAACCACAGCATTGCATGGAAAGTATAAATATACTTCTGATAGGAATTTTGCTAGCTCTCATACTGAAGCTATCTTTCATATTATGTCAAACTGGGCTAAAACCGACAGCCCACTAAAATCCTTATTACTGAAATGTAGTTCAAGACATGTTTGTTTAGAAACAACTCTCACCAAATTGAATGGGAATTATATGTGTATAGGGGTGGATCCATGTTGCTCTGTCCCTATGCTTGCTTACTTCTGGGCTGATATGACTTTTTTGATTTAATTTCTCCTCCAGTCCTCTAGATTACAAAGTGTAATGGTCTCTCTTTCTCTAATATTGAACTACCAGTGAATATAATGAGCAACAGATAGTCACTTTCTATCAGAAGTTCAAACTTCACAAAACAACAGCTAATTAAGAGCCTATTATCCTATGAAGGGAAAGCAACAATGAGTCTTGTGTCCCCAAAAGGCTGAGCAACAATGTTGAGTAGCAAAAGACACAAAGTGCAAAGGGATCTTGCAGCACCTTTGAGACTAACTGAAATATAGATGATAGCATGAGCATTCTTAGGCTTGAGCCTACTTCTTTCAGCTAATCTCAAAGGTGCTCCAAGATCCCTTTGTATACTGATTTTCCAGACTAAAATGGGTATGCCTTTGAAAAGACAAAGACAAAGTCAAAGACAAAATAACACTTTAGAATGTAACATCCCTTGAAGGCAAAGCAACAACCAAAGTGTATAATCTTCTTCAAGAGAAGATAGAAGTAGATATAACATTCAATACTTCACAAAACAACACCCAATTAAGAATCTGGTGTCCTCACTGAGCCATCAGTCAACTGGGGGAATGGCAGGAGAAAAATGTATCAAATAAGTGTGTGTGTTTGTGTGAATGTGGTAGTGTAATTAAGGAATATACTTCTTGGCTGTCTATTATTTCTACTGTTTAAGGAAACCTTGCAACAGCAGTTGCAACAAGACTAAATGAAGACCTGGCAGATGTTTTAAAAATTATTTACTTGTTGTTATTTGCTGTCAAGTCGACTTTGACTTATGGCAACTCAATGAATGGTTGTTGTTGTTGCTATGTGCCTTCAAGACATTTCTGATTTATGGTGGCCTAAGACAAACCTAATACAACATGAGTTTTTCTCGGGTTCAGAGTGTGTGACTCACTCACAATCACTGGTGGCGCAGTGGTTAAATGCCTGTACTGCAGCCATTTACTCAAAACCACAAGGTTGCGAGTTCAAGACCAGCAAAAGGGCCCAAGCTCGACTCAGGCTTGCATCCTTCCGAGGTCACTAAAATGAGTACCCAGACTGTTGGGGGCAAATTAGCTTACTTGCTAATTAGCTTACTTGCTGTTCACCGCTATGATCTTTGGAATAGCGGTATATAAATAAAAACAAAAATTATTTTATTAGCTCGATTACAGCAGCTGAGAGGGTTTGGGCAATTCAAAGTAAGGATCAAACCTGTGTATACCAGCTCCAAGAAACACAATTCCATTATGAAAGCCCAAAATGTAGTTTTATTTGTAAAAGGGAATTGCCACGCATACAAAAGCATGGTGTCTCTCTCTCTCTCTCTCTCTCTCTCTCTCTCACACACACACACACACACACACACACACACACACACGAACTAACATTACAAAAGGTGGTAACAGATAGTGAGTTTTGGATTACAGAAGATAACACTATATCAATTCCAGAAGTAAAGGTTTCAGTTGGGGGATTCTGAGAAGTGAAATTTCTCAGCAGCTGCCAGCAGTGCTGAGGAGTCAAGCAAGATACGGACAGAGTGTCTGTTTGAATCCCAAGCAAGACCAAATTGGTGGTGCCTTGGTAAACATATTTATAGGACATAATGTATCCCGGGGCAGATTTTGGAATTAAACTGAAGTTTCCAGGAGGGAAGAATGAGAAGGGAACTTGTAAATGACCAGATAAGCAGTGCAAATGTCTCTGAACAATGGAATATCTCCTTCAGAGGGAAATACTATTGGGCTTCTGTTCATTTGAAAGCCCAAAATCTATCACCCACCATCACTCCTATCAGTAAAACAATTATGCAGATTCTATCTTGATTAATCTATCCTGGTCATGTGCTCTTGGTCTTCCTCCATGCTGAGCCTGTTGGCTCTCCTTATAAGGTCACAGATGTCCTTCTATGACATGGCTAGCTTCCTGCACTGGGGATGCCTCCTTGGCTACATACCTAAAACATCCCTCTTGATATCAACTTGATATTGAAAATGACCAGGATGCAGGGAAGTTAGCCTTTGGGACAACAACTCCCCCAAGGTCACCCAGTGGGTTTCCATGGCCAAGTAGGGAACTGAACCCTGATCTCTAGAGTCATAGTCCAACATTCAAACCACTACGCCATGCTGGCTTTCATACAAGACCTTAAAGTCACCCTGTTAGCAACAGCTCTGTCCAGGTCTTGCAAATTGTTTTGTCTTCACAGATAAGTAAATCTAGATAACTGTTTCATATTCATGACCACTACTTAGCCACAATTTGGATACTATTGCCACAGTTACAACTCCCTCTCGACCTACTTTAGAAGCAAGAAGGAGGTTAGTTCTGCTGGTGATCAGAGTATTCTGGTTGAGGGGATGTTGGGCCAAGAGAAGTTACTGAGTTAAGTACTGATACAGATTTCTGCCCTACTTTTGCATTTTGAACTCAGTTTGAAGCAGCTGAAGTAAGATGAGGACAAAGAGGGAAAGTGAGAAGAGAGAGAAACTCAGGGACATTTTAAAAGCAGCTTGAAAGGTCAGACAACACAGGATTAATTGGGATTGTCCTTGCCAAATTGAGAGTTTTGAAGAGTATGCTGTAGTCCTTGAAAGTAGACTTTCTGTGGATGGGCTAAGCCAGGAGTGTGCAAAGTCCAGCCCTTGGGCCATTTTTGTGATCTCCTAGAAAGTGTTACGGAGCATTGAGGTACATTTATTATTTTATTTTATTTTATTTTCCCAGTGTGTGTGTTGTACTAGTTTATGACCTTTCAAGGTCTCTTGAGAGGGCAATAAAGCCCTTTAACCATAACAGTTCCCTCGGCCAGTATTACAAGAGTCTTCTAGCCAGTCACAGATGGTTTATTGTGGCACTTTGCATGAAGACTAAACCACTGAGATTGGCATGTGTGTGCTGTTGGGAACAGAGTGAATGGAGAAAAGGTAATGTGGCTTTTTCACACACTTATCTGGACTGGACATTTGGAGGCTGTTTTGGTTATGGAAATAATTCATCCCAGTGGCCCGTCTATTAATAAGGGAGGGGAATATGGCCCTTGGTGTCATAACTCACCCTCAAGGGTCTAAGGATTCAGATGGAGAGGAGGAGCCAAGTTGCCAAGAATCTGCAGCTCCTGATGACTGTGGTCTCTCCAGGTCAGAGGGGGCTGAGGCAGAAGGTAGCCCTGTTCCCCAGCAGGAGGTTTCAGATTCTGAAAACCCATTCCCATCATTCATTGAGTGAACCACTCTCTTGCTTCTCCCTTCATCCTGCTGGATATCCTGTGGCTGACTTGGACTGAATTAGCCTCTCTACAGCTGTTGTATTCAAACCACTCGATTCCTAGGACACTTGCAGGATGGAGCATAGGATGCCTGAGGCTGTTTTGCTGCCCTCAAGTGTCCCCCTTCACTTGCCAAAAATATCATATGTAAAGCAGGATTAAACTCTGAGGAAGGAAATTTGGGAGAAAATGGGAGGAAGGAGCATCAACAATTTACTGCTAGCAGAAAATAGCAAGGATTTGGTAGAAAGTTAAGGAAGAAAGCGTAAAGGCAGTTTTACAGTTGAGCACTAAGAAAACAAAGATAATGCCCACAGATAATTTACATAACATTAAAGTAGGCAATGAAGACATGGAAATAGTTCAAGGCTTTCTATACTTTGGTTCAGACAATCAGAATGGAGACTGCACTCATGAAACAGCAAGAAGTTAGAAGTTAATGATTGCCCATGGTAATACGTTTCCAATTTTTTAATGTATAGCTGTGAAAGCTGGACAATGAAGAAAACTGAAAAGAAGAAAATCAAATCACTTAAAATGTGGTGCTAAAGAAGAGTTCTACGGATATTTTGGACTGCTAGAAAGACAAACAGATTGTAGAGCAAATCAAACCTTAACTTTGCCTAGAAGCCAAGACGACTAAACTGCAAGTGTCATACTTTGGCCATATAATGAGAAGTCCTGACTCACTAGAAAAGACAATAATGCTTGGCAACATAGAAGGCAGTAGGCAAAGAGAAAGAGCAAATTACAGATGGATAGACTCAACCAAGGTAGCCCCAGACCTGAACCCGCAAGACCTGACAAGTGGCTTGGAGGTCTCTCATTCATGGGATCACCATAGGTCAAAGGTGACTTAATGGCAGTTAACAAAAACAACATATACGTTTCAGTAAGCAGATACTTTATAATAAATCAGCATATGCTATTATGCATTCATAGTGAAAACAGATGGCATATTTTATCATCTGCATTTTTTAGCTGGCATTCTATAAGAGTGTTGGAAATGTTAAAGTGTTTAGCTCACTCTGTTCCCTGGATCTATTAACCAGATATGCAGCATTCTCTTAATAAAGCAATCTGTGGCAGTCTTTTCCATGCGGAGGATAGTGTACTCTGGCCAAGGAGTTACAGTACTTTAGAGAGCTCAGAGGTTAGTACCTTGGACTCCCTCTCTTTTTCTGAGGAGTTCCCACTCTGTTATCTGTGTTCCAGCTGAGATGTTTGCCTTCTATTTTTGAGCACCTTCATTCGGTCAGCAATTGTTTACACTGGCAGGGCCCTTTGGCACTCTCTCTAGGGTAGCCTTATCAGTAAAATTAAAAGTAAGCAAAAGGATTGGCTCCATGCCTAGAATGGGTAACCATAGAAACCACATGCATTTTGTTTCACTTCACATACAGATTATTTGAAACCTTACCATTTTTTAAAATAATAATTTGTTTAAACCTTAAATTGGGAACCCCCCTCTTATCTTGTGAGGGATGACGTTAGGAATACTTGGCATCTCTCTTTAGCAAAGTAGAGAGAAAACATAGCGTATTTTGAGTGTTGGGCACTGGGAGACCAGAGTTCAAATCTTCGCTTGGCCATGGTAACTTGGGTGAACTTGGACAAGTCACACGCTCTCGGCCTCAGAGGAAGACAATGGCAAATCCCCTCTGGGCAAATTCTGCCAAGAAAATCCTGTGATAGGTTTGCCTTAAGGTCCACATAAGTCAAAAGAAATTATCTGAAGGCACACAACAACAATCGAGCAGAGTGCAGGAGGGCTAGTGCAATATGAACTTGGGGTAGAAACAGGAGAAATTATTTTGGATGCTCCTGTAAGGTAAAAAGGGAAAAAAAGTTATTTTCTCAGAAAATTCATCTCCAGACAAGAAGGAAATAGAAAAAGAAGTTGACCTAAATTAAAAAAAACCTAGTTCTTAAATGTAGGTGTAAGCTAGCATCCATTATTGGGACTGGAGTCCCATGGATGCTCCCTTCCCAGATAAAGAAAACAAAGAAATGAATTAACTTTTCAGAGAAGGGGGAAATGATCTCTGCAGGTAAGAAGGCAAGAGGCTTGAATACACAGACCAGAGAAAGATACTTACAAAGAAGTGAAACAAAGGACAGGCATTATCTAGGCTCCCCTCTATCACAAATCACTTTACACAGGCGTTGATACCTCTTTGCTTCCAACTATGGCAACTAGGTCTGTTTGTTCTGGTTCTAGCAAGGAAACAGTGCCTTGGACCATGTGTAGTATGCCTTTCATTTATTTTTATTTTTCTCAGTTACCAGCATCACCCCAATGGGCCCACAGTCAGGGATAGATTTTCAGTCAGGTTTGAGTCCCAGGAACTCTTTGAGGCTGTAAGTTAAACAAAATTTTCTGTCTTCCTTTTAGGCAGTGGTTTGTTGCGTATTTAACACTTTCAGTGGTCTTGTGGTTGGGCCTGAATAGTTCTTCTGATAATTGATTGGATAAAAATGTTCACTTCAAAGCTTTAGCATACTTTAAGTCCTAGTGGACTATGTTAGCCAGCCTCTTAATTTCCTACTATGCCTCCGAATGATGCTCAATCAAGAGGAATATGAAAAAGTGGAAAGATGGCTGGACTCAGCAGCCTGTGGCAGAAAAAGCAGGCATCAGTAGCAACAGACTACGACAAAAGACTGCCTCAAGTAACAAATGTTCCCATGGAGCCAATAATATAGGATATCATGAATGGGCAGAAAATGGTTATTTACTGTTATGCATATTTTTATTGGCAGGCAGGGGAATACTTACCAGATTTTATTTTTTATTTAATTTTTTTGGCCTCATGTGCCACAGCAACTCAGTCTTATCTCAGGAGAAAAGAAAGCCAAAATGGAGTGGGAGAGTACTGGCTTTCTCCTTGCCTCTCCCTATGCTGTCGTAGCACTTCTGTTCTCTTCCCAAGGGAGATGTTAGCAAAAGTATGCCCTCTGTCACACTGGAAAAATCCATTCAACAAAAGACATGGTTTTACATCTGTCTCCCTCAGGAAGGAGAACAGAAGTGCTATGATAGCATGTAGAGAGGCATAGAGAAAGCCATTATTCTCCCACTCCATTTTGGCTCTCTTTTCTCATGCAATAATGCTCTTAGTTTGTTTTGCATAGTATATACCTTGATGTATGAGGTAGGTGGATGGGTGAGTAATGGTACCTCAAACAGCAAGATATATTTGGCTGGCCCGTAACTGACTAATAGAAAGCATCTTGCTGAAGATTTGGGAAGATGCACTGTATAAATCAACTCACTGGAGATCTAGCATTGTAGTGCCAGTTCTCTTCTCCTGGCTGCAGAACCACTCAGGATGTGTGGAAGCTGGATGGTTGTTTCACAGGCGGATACTGAATACAGTCAGCCCATCTTATACATGGATTTTTTATACATGGATTCAAGCATACACAGTTTGAAAATGTTCAAAAAAAGTATACATTTCAAATATCAAACCCTGGTTTTTCATTTTTTATAAGGGATACCATTTTGCTATGTCATTATATTTAATGGGACTTGAGCATACATGGATTTTTTTATACATGGGGGATCTTGGAACCAAACCTCAGCGTATAACAAGGATCCACTGTGGCATGTCCAGGCAAGGCACCAGTTAGAGCTGCCAGGTAAGGCATTGCCAGTTAGAGCTGTCAGGAACAGGCTAGGTGGACCAATATAAGGCAGCTTTCCTTTCTTCTATTAGTCTTTAAGGTTCCACAAGTCTCTTTGTTACATGACCTATATAGAGCCACAGCAACATTAACATGTGGCAGAGTAATCCAGTCTAAACAGAGAGAGCCACACACAACGGAAAGGCAGGATAGAAAAGTCTGTGTGTTTGTGTGCACTCATGCTCAAAACTAATTAATGATGACCAGAATCCTGTCACTGTGAATGTTGTATAACTTTACATAAATGTAGCTACATAGCAGAGGTGCTAAGAAATCCTGTGAGTGGATTGCAAAGGTGTCCAATAGGACACTGGTAAGAGTGTCCCAATGCCCTTTGCATGTCCTACCTGGTGTCCCACTGCACAATGGGGCTGATGCACAATGTTCCTATTTGGTTTCAATGGCCACTTTGCTGGCTCCCCATAGAGTAGCGTAACAGCAACGCTTTACTGGATATGGGCATTATGAAACTGCCCAATTCTAATTCCTGTGGGCATATGCCCAATTGTAAAAATATAAGTGCCCAACAGGACTGGGTGTGATGCTGATCTTCACTGTTTTCCAGATGTCAGCTGCTTTTCCAGCTCTCTCCTTTGACTTGGGGAGAACTGAGCAGTTTATAAGTTAAAATATGACATGTAAAATGTTGGTATATCAAGAAGGATATTGACAAGCTGGAAAATGTCTAGGGAAGAACGAGTAAGATGATAAAAAAATTGAAAACTAAGCCTTATGAAGAACTACTTAGAGAGCTGGGTATGTTTCGGTTGAAGAAGAGAAAACATGATATTTTTGGTGGCATGGTAGCCATCTTGAAATATCTGAAGGGATGTCATGTAGAAGCTTCCATGGATACCTTTCCAGGAGAAAGGTGGCATATAAATGAAATTAAGTAAGTAAGTAAATAAGATGGATCAAACTTGTTATCTGCTGCTCCATATAACCAGAACATGAACCAGCACATTAAAATCACAAGAGATTCTGTCCAAACACTGAAAAAAATCCTATTGTAAAAGCTGTTTGACAGTAGAATAGACTCTCTTGGAGGTCTTCAAAGAGAGGTTGGATGGGCATATTTCAGGGATGCTTTAATTGTATATTGCTGCATGGCAGAGGATTGAACTAGATAACTCTTGTGGCCCCATCCAACTCTAAGATTTGATGCTTCTAAAAGACCTGCACAGCAAGATAGCTCATAAAGCTCAGGTGTTCAATCTTTTCATGACCTCAAGGGATGTCATGTGTGTCAGAATAAATGGCTATAGCAGATCAGAGGGAATAAGCATGGCTTCCATATTGCCTGATAGCAACTCAAGATGCAGTGCAGTTTGGGGGAGGGAGTGTTTCACATGTGGAGCTTAAAATATCAACTAGTTTTTCCCTATTGATGTGATGGTGTTTTGATGGAAAAGAAACACATATAATCTGGAAAGTACAGGTTTTACATAAAGGGTTTCAGGGCTACACAGTGCAAAATGTCAGACAAATATGAACCAGGAATCCCTTAATTCAAATCTCACCTTGACTACACACTCACCCATTAGCCTGTAGCCAGCTGCTATTTTCAGGAGTGGAATGATAACTTTGGCCTGACTTGCAATGGTTTTGGAAGCATTAGTGCTTTGAAGACTCAAAAGCAGAGATGGTGATGGTGATAGCGATAGTACTGTAATAATAATTTTTCAGTAGAAGCAGTTTGCATGTCTGGCTGCTGTTTAAAGAACACTCAGTAAATGAGATTCTGGAGAAGAGACTGAGGAAAGAGAAGTGAAAGGAAATTATTGTTGTGTTAGTCTTTGCTCATAAAAAGTCTGCAAAGGTATGTTCCAGTTCATTTTTGCATTATAAAACTTTATGCCTCACATGAGGAAATGTCTTTGAGGTGCTCAGTAATGCAATCCTACAAAAGCAAGGATGATAAAAGTAGAGAAGCAGAGGCATCTTAAATGAACTGAAAAGGAAAAACATAGCAGAAGGGAAGGCTAGCAAGGAGGAAGTTTGTAGGCTAGGCAGGATGAGCTGATCTGCACAGAGACAACTGTTTTTAACAAATGGAGCAAAGAGGGAAGACATTAGTGTTAACTTCATCTGAAGTCTTGGAAAGGAGGCAGCAGAAAAGACTGATAAAGATTCTGGAGAACACTTTGCTGTTCCCTTGAAAGTGACCAAGAGATACAGTAGAATCTGTGGTGAGGGGTGCAAAGTTAAGCTCAGAATCACAGGATGGATGAAGCTATAGCCTTAACCATCAGACTACAGTACTATATTTTTTTCCATTACACAATGGAGATTATCACATGTGGCTTTCAAACTGTGATTCCCATGGAAAGGAAGCAGCACTGGTGATGCTAAACACATGATGCCACTTCCTTCCCATAGCTGCCCTGTCCTTGAGATGTCCCTTTTCATTCACAGGACAAACCTGTGAATGAACTGCCAGTCGTGCAATGCCCAGGGTGCAAAAACCCTTTCCCAGAGCATTTGCATGATTGGCAGTCATGTGTCACTGTCCTCTCCTCCTCCCTTTCCTGCCTCCCCCTAACTTTAAAAAAGTTCCTGATTTTTGTGCAATTTTGGTGCTCTGAAGCCTCAATTTTTTTTAAAAAAAATTGTTTCAGAAAGTGTAATTCAAATCAAATCTAAAGGCTGCAGAGCTCCATAAGTGCGCAAAAAATTGATTTAAAAAACACCCTAAAGACATACTGAAAAAGGCATAAGAGAGCAAGGGTGGGGTTAAAGGACAGCAGCCTCCATTGTGCAAATGGAAGATGTGTGATGGTGGCTGCCCCAAAATCAGTATGTTGCCATTTTATTTTGGCTTGCAGGACTGCAGCGTGAAAGGGGCTGGTGTGATAATATCCAAAGACACAATTACCCCCTATCCAGGGATCACTAGATGAAGAAAGTGGATTTGCTAATTTGCAGTATAAGCAGGATGTATTCAGCTATGATGATTGCCTACTGCTTGCAACATCACAAGGCTACCTCCTTTGTTGCTGCTGCTGCTGCTATGTGTGCTTCAATATATATATATTTTAAAAAATATAGCTGTAATAATACTATTATACCACAATGTCATTATGGCATACCCACCACTGCCCAAATCTCTCATTTCAAAAGGTGGCACAAGAAATTGAGAAGAGAAAGAGATCACACCACCCCCACCATTTTTGATGTCTTTCTCCTATGAAAAACTAAAGTGCTTATCACACAAGTCAGTTGTTTCATGTTGTCCTGGTCAAAACGGTTTCACGTGTACTCATTAAGCCATAATAACACTACTGCAGCACAACATCACTACAGTGCATGCATCACTGTCCAGATGTTGCATTGTGAGAGGTGAGAGAGGAAGAGCAATGGACCACACCACACCACCCCCTTCATTTTTGATATCTTTCGCCTGTAAAAAACAAAAGTGTTTATCATGTTAGTCAGTTGTGTCAGGTTGCCCTGTTCAAAAACCACTTCATTTGTGCTTATGGGTTAATAACACTATTATGGCATGTAATCAGATACATTACAAAGTATAAAAAGAAGCACAACATGCTTGAAAGATGGCAATTAAACATCACCACCATCACCACAAAACCAAGAAAGGCTGAGACTTTGTATCAGTGTCAGAGTGGCAGCATTGCAGGGCCTGCTGAGAAAGAGAAGACGGGAACATAAGATGTCATAAGTATGTGAAGGGAGAGATTTAGGATATCATCACATAACCCCCGGTTTTGCTGCAATCACGCAAGTCAAAGAAAATGGAAATACCAGTTTGTGAGCAGCCATTATCACATGTCTTGTTAATCATGTGACTGGGGCTGCTTCTGCCATCACTCTCTCTTCTACACTCCCCATTAACCCTGCCTCCCAGCCCTTTGCTCTACCCAGTGTGCCTATTGGGTGTGAGTGTGGTTTTATTTTATTTTATATTTTCTAATGCAATTCCAGAATTCTTTAGGTGTGTGGGGAGAAGACAGTACCTTGTCCAGCAATTGGAGTACTGGTGATTGTTGTGTCCATCAGGTTTGGATGGGGCGCATCAGGCCAGAAGTTACTTAGAGCCCGAACAGAGAGACCAAAATAAACCTGCTTTGGATCACTTTGGAGGTATAATGTTTAATAACACATGCATCTTCAGAGGTCAGAAGCTGCACCAAAGCTGCACTCCAGTCCTTGGGACTGGAGTGTGTTTTTGCGTGGCTTCTGGCCTCTTAGGATGCATGCAGCATTTAAACATCATACCTCCAAAGTGACCTGAAGCAGCTTTATTTTGGCCTGTCTGTTTGGGCCCTTAGTTAAGTAGCCTTAGGTGGGATACAGACTGCCCCTTTCAGGCGGCCTGCATCTGCCCTTTTCCCTGACGGAACAGGGCCTGAGCTGACACAGCGGCAGCCCCAGAGGCCCCGATCTGCCACTTTTCCAGGCCACGTGGAAGTGGCAAAACGCCGCTTTCCTGCAGCCTGGAAAGGGGTGTCCTTGGGGCTTCATGCCCCAAGGACACCCCGACAGCGGCGGGGAAAGAGAGAAAGGGGCTTTTGTGTTGTTGGTGCAGCTGTTGGTGCTGCCTTTGGGGCAGCCTGCACCCGCCCTTTTTCCCAATGGATCTGGGCCTGAGCTGCCACAGCTGCAGCCCCGGAGGCCCTGATCTGTCACTTTTCCAGGCCACGAGGAAGTGGCAAAACGCCGCTTCCCTGTGGCCTGGAAAGGGATGTCCTTGGGGCTTGAAGCCCCAAGGACACTCCGACAGTGGCAGGGAAAGAGAAAAGGGGGCCACTTGGCCCCTTTCTCTTTTGTGTTGCTGGTGCAGCCGTGTAAAGGCTGCGTCAGCGCCACAAGCGGCATAAGGAGCTCTGTTTTGGAGCTCCTTCCAGCACCACTGAAAGGGCACCACAAGTGCCCTGCAGCAGCCAAGACGTAACTGCCACGCTGCACTGTTTGGATGCAACACAGCTGTTACGTCAAAATGGCGGCGCCCATGTAGACAGGGTGCTGCCATTTTGATGTCCTGGCGATGTACTAGGGTTGCGGGGCATATATAAGCAACGCCCCAAGGCAACCCTAGTACATCGCCAGGACATACTTAAAGGCCCGTCTATACAGGGCCAAAGTTAAGTAACTTAGAACACTTACTAAGCAGCTGATACAGAATAGTGGTCAATGTCCTTTTTGAACAATCAAGGACATGTTGTGCATCTGCTAGTCAGCTGCACATGCTGAAGAATTTGTAGCCCTCCAAATGTTAATGAACTCCATTTCCCATCAGCCCCAACCAGCCTGGCCATTGGTGAAGTATCTTGGGAGTAGGAGGACTAAAGATTCCTTCTGCCTCCTTAATGTATTGAGATCAACAGACCAAATGTAGTGTTTTATTTGGAGCGTGCCTTCAACTCCTCACTGACTCCCAGCACCGATGAATGGCAATGCATGCCTTGGGACCATTATTATACATCAAGATCATTGATTTTATTTGATGCTTGGGTGTGACTTGTTTTAATAAGGTGCATTTATATGTAATGACTGGAACATCTTGCAAATGCTTGATACACTTCACAGTCATTCCTCAGCATTCCCCAGGGATGGTAGCAGCCCCTGTTTAGAATTCCCTCCCCAAGGATGCTTGGCAGGAGTGTTCCACTTTTGATTTCTGTTCAAAATGTGCTTTGCTGCCTCATGAGGATGAATAAACTGTTTTTTAATTGTGTTACAAGCTAGTTTTATCTTACTGCTGTATCATTTTACAGTTTAAAATGGGCTTTTAATTAATGACTGAATTATGGCAGTGTACTACAAGCCGTGTTTTTATATGATAGTATTGTTAAATGTCCCAAGAGCCCTTCAAAGTGCTGTGAGGCAAGAAATGAGCAACTTTGTTCAACATGATTTCAACACACAGTGACTGGCTTGTCTGAACAGTACCTAATGCTACCATGGCTGATGTGAAGAGTGGGATTTCCCCTCCTATACTATCATTCGTGTCACTTCTAGGTCTTAGAAGTGTGCCTTGTAAATAAGTTTTCAGTTACAAGGGGGAATCATTGCTGCCATCATGACCTCACAATTTAAACATTGACTTTAACAGCTACTATCACGTGTGAAAGTTGAGTCTGTGTCTTCTACCCTTAATATTTTTTTTTCTAATTGCAAACTCCACTCTGTTCTGTAGTGTGTTAGTGGGGTACTGTGGTTCCGTTGATTTATGTGGGAGATGAGAGGCTGATACTGGGGGTGTGGGAATCATTCTGTGATCAGCCCAATGGATCAGCATACCATTCATCTCCATGGGATAAGAAATGGCTCATTGTTGTTGTTTTGACTTCAAGTTGTTTCTGATTTATGGTGATCCTAAGGTGAACCTATCATGGGGTTTTCTTGGCAAGATTTGTTCTGAGGAGGTTTGCCACTGCCATCCCCTGAGGCTGAGAGCATGTGACTTACTCAGGGTCACCCAGTGGGTTTAAGGACCAAGCTGGGAATTGAATCTTGATCTTCAGTGACAGTCCAGCACTCAACCCACTATGCCATGCTGGCTCTCAAATGACTTATTAAAAGCATGATTTTTTTTTAACCAATATCACATCAAGAATATTGGCTGGCATCCATGTAATTCATGTGCCCCATCTTTTTCTTTCTATTTTTGTCACTGCAGTGGGAGGAATTCACTATCTCCCTTCTCCCTTTCCCAACCATCTCAAAACCCACCTTCCCCAAACAGAACCATTTACTGGCCCATAGAATCATAGAGTTGGAAGAGACAAGGGCCATCCAGTCCAACCCCCTGTCATGCAGAAACTCTCAATCAAAGCATCCCCGACAGGTGGCCATCCAGCCTCTGTTTAAAGACCTCCGAAGGAGGAGACTCCACTACCCTTCGAGGGAGTTTCTTCCACTGTCGAACAGCCCTTACTGTCAGCAAGTTCCTCCTAATGTTGAGTTGGAATCTCTTTTCCTGGAGCTTGCATCCATTGTTCTGGGTCCTGTTCTCTGGAGCAGCAGAAAACAAGATGGCTCCCTTCTCAAGATGACATCCCTTCAAGAGCTGGAGGTGGTGGTAAAGCATCCACCTACGTTTGTAAAGCTGGACTCATTCTCTGGGACCTCCCAAAGGGTTGTAGACTGATTGTTTTCAACCCCATCATCATAAAAATCAAAACTGGGACTTCAGGTGGCTTTCAGTTTACTAAAGAATGTTTGAGCTAAAAACATATAAAAAGTGCACATTAAAATGCAATTAAACTATTCACAGTATTAAAACAATTTAACTCCACACTTTAAAAAGATAAAATGCAATTAGAAAGATAACAACTACAACCAGCTGTTTAAAAATAATACACCATAAAACAATACAATGGTACTGCCACTGTGCATTCCGTTATAAGCACATATCTGGATGTTCCATCATCACTCCAACTCTCCATTGGCCAGAAAATGGCAATGTGTGTGTGTGTGTGTGTGTGGGAGGGGGACTAGTATGAGAAAAAGTGGGTTTTGAGGGATGTAAGAAGGGAGTTGGGACATAGTACAACCTGTGTGGGTCTTTACACCTTGTCTCCTGATGCATGATTTCAGATAAATAATAATAATAATAATAATAATAATAATAATAATAATAATAGCAGCACCTATTTAGTAGTATTAGTAGTATTTCTCAAGCAATGTGGTGTAGTGGATTGAGCATTAGACAACAATTCTGGAGTTCAGGGTTTGACTCCTTGCTCAGCCAAGAAAACCCATTGAAATGACCTTAGGTGAGTCACATACTCTCAGCCCCAGAAAATCCCATGATCACTGTAAGTTGGAAGCAACTTGAAGGCACACAGCAACAATTCAAAATTGTGGTCCATTTACCAGTCCCTGGAAAGTTATACAGAAAGGAAGGAACAATTATAACCAATGGATACAAATATGGTACCAGTCCCTGGCATACGGGGTCAGAGGGAGGAATTGCTGGTATTCTGTATCAGAAAGTACAAGAAGCACTGATTTACATCATTTATAGGTAAAGTGATATTAGTGACACTGGCCTGTTACAGACAGCCAAAATAAACCTGCTTCGAGTCACAGTGGAGGTATGGTGTTTCAATGATGCATGCATCCTAAGAGTCCAGAAGTCGCACCAAAGCCACACTCCAGCCCTAAGGACTGGAACGTGACTTTGGTGTGGCTTCTGGACTCTTAGGATGCATGCATCATTGAAACACCATACCTCCACTGTGACTCGAAGCAGCTTTATTTTGGCTGTCTGTAACAGGCCACTGTTGACATATTTGGTCCAGTTTCAACAAGCTAACATATTCTTGAGAGACAGATGGTTGCTACTAGTCAAATTTTCCTTCTAGCTGAAAGAACCACAGGCTGTGAGGTCACTGTAATAGTGCTCCCCTGCTTCATGAGAACAAAAAGCCACAAGAGCAGAGAAGGTGAAATATTAGTATGCTGCTGATACCATAAATACCACATTTGTTTCCCAACTATACATTGCCAAGGAGTGGGTTGGCAGTGATTGAGCATCTCCCTGGTAACAGCTAGTGTGTGTGGGGGCCTTTAACCTATCTGGAATTTGGTAGCATGCCAGCACTGGAGAGCTCTATTGTCTGTTTGACAATGTATGTGCATGGTAGTTGAATTGACTTCCATTATGCGGTTCTAGTGGCCCCAGGTAGCATAGCAAAGTCTTCAGAAAACAGTAATTAAATACTGGAATATTTTAAAGGGGAAAAGACTGACTCTTCTTTTAAGTCTTAAAATGGATAGTCAAATCCCACCTTAATGAATGCAAAAAGTGAACATTTCACGATGTACTATGTACTGCAATTATAGCCCTTTGACCTCACATTTAAGTGTTTGCTTTCCACCCAGTTACTGTGATAAAATAATTTTCATCAGACCTAGCCAGCATAGCCAGTGGGAAGGGATGATGGACATAACTATCCAACCACATACTGAAAGGCAAAAAGTTGTCCAGATGAATTAGAATGTAAGCCCACTCATTCATCTGAGAGTCAAAACAAGGAACGATTTTCATTGTCTTGTACGCCAACAGAAGCTGAATCAGGAGCTTGCTTAAGCTGTGTCTGTGCTAGACATACAATATGCTACACTATAAAACAATAATTTCAGTCTTGGTACCTTATAGGTGTTTCAGGCTTCTTGAAGCTACAGCTAACATGAATAAGGACTCTGGGAGCTAAACAGCTGAACTGTCAAAGGTCCAAATGTTTCAGATCTAAAATTACATTTTATTACAAACAGTTTGAGAATTTGTACAGCTGAGCTGAATAGTCTGTCTCTATTTGCATTTCTGTATAATTATTCTAGTAATGATTCCTGAAGATTTGAATCTCAGCTCAAGACAGGATGGCTCCAACCTTCAGATGTCCTAGGAGTCTTTAATATTTAAATGAAAGGAGACACTGAACTAGAAGCACCAATGACCTCCTTTTGGCTGCTACTTCAAGACATGCAGTGTTCAGGCTTTTTTTAAATTTTTCAGTTTTATTTAATACATTTACAGATAAATTTAACCCCCCTCCCAATATATTTCAAAACAAGCTTCAACTCCCCACTTTCCAGATATTTTGACACAATGAAATAAATAACCAAGTCCTTCTACGTCACCAAGGGAGTACAGACTCATCCTTATTCCCAGATATCCTGTGCTTTCTTGCACTGGACACAATAAATGCACAGGAAGGGCAGTATCATGCAAACACCCAGAAACCAGGGCACAGGCAGGATTGGGCTGGAGCAAGGCGCTCTAGGAAGGGGGCAGGTGGACTTTCTGCTGTCTAGATTTTCCTTAGCCAACCACCCTAAGCCACAGAGGAACATGGGAAGACCTGGGAAAGCTTCTGGAGCTAGAATCACTACCATCTCACTTGGTATCCGATTGGGAGAGTGGAATATATCCCAGTCTTAAGAGACCTGAATAATCTGAGCTGGGAAAAGAGGAGGAATGTGAACAGTCGATTCACAAATAATGCAATACAATTAGCTGGGCTAATATGAATACACTCCCATTGTCCCCTCCCTCCCCCTCTCCCCAATTTCCCCGGAGGTATGAGTTGAGGGATGTTGGCTGAACTGTGGGTCAAAAGAAACCACGATCGGGAGCTGGGAGCTGGAACTGAGGGGAATGGAAGCAACTTCTGGGATCATATAGAAGTTCTCTCCTCCTGTCTTAGCAGCACCATAACTCAGCTCACAGCCTCTGTAGGGCAGGGCCCTCTCCTCCCTTCTCTCTTCTTCTCTGCCTGGTGTTCTTGACTCCTCTCTCACACATGTGCAGAATCTCACAGGCCCAGTCCTGGCACCAGCCACTGCAAGTCAGAAACGCAAAGGCTTTCCTGCGAGGGCCTACTCCTCACTCTCCAACTTGAGGCTGACACTCCGCGTCTTGGCTCGGGGCTGACTGCTCCCTCCACCTTCTCGTTCAGCCTGGCTCTGTCCCCGTGAGCGCAACAGCTGGCTCTGCTTGCGCAGAAAGTCAACAGGGGCCGGACAGCCATAACTGCCTTTGCCCAGTGTGGGCCTTGTTGTCCCCTTTGGTGAATGGGCAAGGGAAGCTGCTTCCAGCTGTGCTAGGTGCGCAACATAGCCATCTGACAGGAACTGCAGGAAAAGAGATTAAAGCAGCCATCACTTGTCTGTTCTTTAACCCCTCTTACCTCCATCTCATGACAAACCACAGACTTTGCAGGTTTCCCTGTTATGCTGGAGGCCTCACACTCTGATACCATAGACTGTGGTGCTGAACTGCAGGACAGGCAAATGCCCCCTACCCCACTCCTCGTCACACAGAGCCTCATACCTGGCACTGGCTTTGTAATTTTTTCACAGATCGGCCCACAATGTAGATTTGAGCAGGAGGAAGCCCTAAGGAGCTATAAACTGAAATGTCCTTGGTGGATCCATAGGCAGCCACAATGGTGACCTCTGCCTGCAATAAATGGAGGACAAGAGATTAATTTTCCTCTCATGCTTCCATCTTCTTTCTTCTGAAGTGCTCTTTCAAAATGCTCCCACATGCATCAGTGCTGTGCCAGAACTACAGTCCCAGACCTTCCCTCATTGTGCCTGAGTCCTTCTCAAACAGACAATATCTGATGCTTCTGGCAAGCACTCCCATACCTCCTGCTGAAGGCCCTGTAGAAAGGCAGCTTTCTGGCGGAGGGGGTCATGCGTGAGGCCATCACAGAAAGAGACAATGCCATGGGGAAAGTTGTGCTGGGTAAGCCAAGCTACCACACGGTGCTTCTGCATGTCTGGACGCCCAGTCACATAGATGATCATGAACCCAGAGTCTTGCCAATGCCTAAAGAGGTAAGGGAAATATTATCTACAGGTGATAGATTGTTTATTTAGTCAGGTTCCCCTCTAGAACAGAGATGGGAAATGCACTGCATTACAAACATTGCTGAACTGCAACACCCACTGCATCTCAATACTGGCTATGTTGAGCAATGCTAATGAGAGCTGCAATCTCACAACTTCTGGAGGGCCACATATTTCCCTTCCCTGGTCTAGAGTGTAAAGAGTCTCAAGTCTGCAGGTAGATGGCAAGATGCTGGTAAATTAAGTGTAGCTAAGTTCCCCTAGTCTAAATACTCTAACAGCACCAGATCCTGTCTGATCTTGGAACCTAAGCAGGGGCAGCCCTGCTTAGTACTTGGATAAGATACTGCCAATTAATATCAGGCACTGTAGGCTATATTTCGGAAAAAGAAATGAGAAAAAAACACCTCTGAGTATTCCTTGCCTAAGAAAACCCTATGAAATTCATGGGGATGCCATAAGTCAAGAAGCAACTTGAAGACCCAGACACACACATGTTCACCTAGAGCAGTGATTTCCAAACTCTGGTCCTCCAGATGTTTTGAATGTCAGCTCCCAGAAGCGTCAGTAATTTTGGCCAATAGTCTGGAATTCTGGGAGATGAAGTCCAAATTATCTGGAAGGTCAAAGTTTGGGGATCACTGACCTAGAGCATAGAGACACGGCTCATGAAATTTTTATACCAGTTTTCCTTACAGCTCAAAAAACTTCAAGGATTTATCTATCAAAGATACAACAGCAGCCATGGTTTCTAAAATAAGGTTTAAAACTATTTTAAATATGCACAGTATAAAATACTTCTCTGGGTGAAATATATTCAGAGACTTTTAGGAAACTCAGAAACAGAGCACGAAGGTAAAAACCATAGTCTGTACCCTTCTTAGTAGAGATCTGTCTCAGAACATGGAAGGGCCATATTGTTATTGTGGTGGAGTGCTATTGGCAGGCCCATCCCTCCACAAATCTGTGCACCCCTTTTAAAAAGCAGAGTTTGTGGCCATCATATATTACTGCACTGATCTTTCTAAACTAAGTGGTGGATGCTGACTGAAGAAGTATTTTTTTTCATCCCAAACTGTAGTGGGAAGAAGAATAGAATAATTATGGTAAAGCATTCAGTGATAAATGCATATATTGTTGGAATGGTCTCAGTTTGATTCACAGTAATCTCCTTTGACATTCAATCTTCAGAACCTGGATTTTAACCAAAGCCCAGAACACTACTTGGAAACTTACTTTTTTGACTACAGTATGGACAATGCTAGCAAAAAAAATTCTGAACACTGTAGTCCGAAAAAAGGAACTTACTTCAGCTCTTGCCTGGAGAAACAGACAGAGAGGCTTCCCCCCCCCCCCCCACACACACACTTTTCATAAAAAGAAAAGCAGGGTTTACAGGACCAATTTAAGCAAGTGGGAGTCTCAGAAGATAATCCAGTTGTTTTAACAAAAGCACCTTTCAGTAAATCCTTCCTGACAGCATTTTGGCACTGGGAGACATGGAAATTGGCACAAAATTATAATATAGACTTATATAAATGTGAGGGATAATAGTAAAGCTGTTTCTACAGTTGGCTGTTTTAATTTGTCTTTCTGTCGTTGCCTTGAAAAGTAAAGGCTTTGAAAACAATGATTAGACACATTAAAGTAGAATAGTTTCAGCAAGATTGATTTTTAAGCAATTGGGCATTCACATTATGCATATCGACATTTGTTAAATACTTGAAAAGTGGAAGGGAGGGAGAAGGAATTGTGAAGGAATTAAAAGCCCATCAAGAAAGCTGCTGTGGGATTATTGTAAATAATAAGGTTCTCTCCACACACTTTGCAGCTAGTAGGAAAGTGGATCAAAAGGGTTTATATCAGGGGTGCATCGCAAGGCTATTTATGTAGTCCCCAAGGGCATCCCACACCTCCCCCCTCCAAACTATAGGGAAATTAAAACTATATTTTACTCAACACGTCTCTGCTTAAGGGAGACAACATAACTTCTAGTTCACTTCTAGCTTTGGAAAAAGGCATCTCCTGGACTTAAAACAACCAGGAGATACAGGACACATATGACGCAAGGTAACATTTTAGGTAGGTAAATAAAATGAGAAGGGAGGTGAAAACCTCCAAGTTTCTGCTGGGCCTAGATACCTCAGGTAGCTGGCCACCCCAGTCTATGGATTCCCCAAGGATGTCTATTACTTACCTTACTACATCTACAGCACCGGCACGCACCTTGGGATCACTGCCCATGATGGAGACACTGGCTGTGAAGGAACCATCAATACTGAAGACGACACAAGGAGTGGCTTTAGCTACTACAGTCAGAAAGCACTCAGCATAGGTGTGATCACCCCTGTGGAGAGAAGTCAAATGGAATCTGTCCTTTTTCAGGTACTGTTAACAACACCCTACACTACCTTGTCAGAATTAGAAATACAGGGACTTTCCTTTCAAAGAGCTCACAGGGAGAAAGGAAAGTGACAACCAGCTGTTCTTTTTCACAGCTTTAGAAAACAAAAGAAGAGCTATGTCAAGCAGTTCAGTTACAGCACTTGGCAGGACCCATGCCATCTGTCAAGGACAAACATGTGGAGGGAGGGAGACAGATCCTGTAGGATAGGGTGGGCCCACTTTGGCTTTCCAGATATTTTTGGGGCAACACCAGCCCCAGCCAGCATGGTTAATGGTAAATGTTTATGGGAGCTGTAGTTCAAAGACATCTGGAGGGCCACAGTTGCCCACCCTATCCTAAAAGACAATAACTAGAGATGTAAAATTTATGGAAATATTGAGGTTTGTGTACATGGACTTTTTGGACAATTGGGGGTAAATGTGCTGTTAGCGTCCTCTACAAATTGGAAGTCACTTTGTTAATTGAGGAGCATACAATGTATCCTTTGATGAGCATAAAACTGTCATGTTTGGTATATTAAAAATATAGTTTATTGAAACAATAATTCAAATTGAATTTCCTTATTTATTGAGTTTTATTGTTACAAATAGAGCTATAAGGTCCTAAACTGTAAGGAGCCTCTTTGGTTTTGCTAGATTATTAGGAGTAGGCAAAAAAGAAAAAAGGGAAAAAGAAAAAGCATCAGTAAAACAGAGAAAAGTCTTTTGTCTCCTCTAGTTCTTCGTGCCATCAAGCAGACATAAAGCAACAATTCCCATAAAAAGAATGGAGAAAAGAAAACCAAGATAAGGAATTGCACTGATCAGATACTTACTTCATAAGACACCATTTTAGATAGTTTTTAGGGTAGGGCTTATACTGGGGGTTTACATATATTAACACCTTGTCTTAAACATGTTATTCAGAATTCTAAATGAACATATTCCATAACCCATTATACCCCTCCCAAATCTTCCATGAAAAAAAGGCTTTGGAAAAAGACAAGGTTTCCCTCTCCATTTTTTTTTTCATTTTTAACCAGGTCTTCACATCTTTAATAGTAATGTAGACTGGACTGCGAATAAAATGTCCAGCTCTGAGAAGATTGCTGAGCAAGTTGGCCATAGAGAAAGATCCATTTACTCACCTCACCACCATACGGACAGGGTACATGCCAATGCCCAGCATCTTCTCCTCAGGGATGGTGTAGGAAAGCCTTCCACTGCCACTTGTCACCTCTGTACCATAGTGTACCCATTTCCCTGAGAGTGGCTGTGGCATGACATAGATGTCCACCTGTGAGAAGGAATCAGAGGATAGCCACATTGTTCTTTCTTAGGCATGGACCTTCACATACTGTCTTCTCCTCCCTCCACCCACATTCAACTCTTTAGATTGCATCAAACCTAGTTTAGGACCCATAGGGCAAAGGCATGGTTATCTCCACATCTTTCCTCCATGTTCTGTTTGCATCCATCTTCCTTTCTGAACATTTGCTACTCTGTTTTGCTTATACATTATTTCTACTCCTCCTTTTTAACACCTCTTCAGCCCTTGTGAGACATTTTCATTTCATGCCTCCTCAAGGGCTATTTTCAACATCCTTCTCCTCAGAGCTCACATCTGCTCTGCTTTCATTTTGTGAATTTGGATCGTTCATTCTTTCTCTACTCTTGTCACACAATGCCCCCTTCACTTCCACAATGTGTCCTCTGTTTCAGTTTCTACATCAGTTTTTTCCCCATTTGCCCCCATACTCCCATAACTGCCCACCTCTGGGTTAGGAGGTGCAGGACAGATTGTGTGGCACCTCAGTGTCTTAAAAAAATTGCTGGGTTATGCAGGAGCAACTATTAGGGGGCTGCTGTGGCTCTCTCCTGCATCCAATGAGGCGATTGTCTCATTCAAATGGTAGAGCTGACCTTGGCCTCAAAGAACAGAATAAGTTTGAGCAGGAGATCCATGGCACAGCCAAGCTCAGCTTCTGATTCTTTTCTGATAGAATTTGTGCATATGAAAGCCGTGGAAACCACATGGAAATAATGGCAAATAATGCTTCCTGCTCAAATTCCCACTGGTTAAAAACTCCTGCTGTTCTCTTTTTCCCAATGGACACACAGACATACACCTCAGCAGAGTGAGACCCTTTGTTACCTTCTCTCCAGTCAGAGTCACCACATCCAATGGTCCATACATGAAACGGCCATTGAGAACTTGGGGTCGCCCTTCACACACAATGACATCACTGGCACGGTGGTTCGCTGTGACATTCTGGAAAGCAAAGTGTCAGCAGCTTTAGCAAACTTGTTTTAGCAAGAAGAAAAAAATAAAACATCGAAACCGAACTGTCCACAGAATGATAGCAACTGAGCTGGTAAAGGATAATGATAATAATAATGGTAATGATAATGCAGGTTGAGTATCCCTTGTTTCAAATGCTTGGGACCAGAAGTGTTTCAGATTTTGGGGGATTTTAGAATATTTGCATATGCATAATGAGAGATCTTGGAGATGAGGCCCAAATTTAAACACAACATTCATTTATGTTTCATGTATACCTTATACACACATCCTGAAAATATTGTAATGTATTTTTACTGTTGTAACCCACCCGGATTCCTAGTGACTGGGTAGGCTATAAATATATTATTATTATTATTATTATTATTATTATTATTATTATCATCACGAAGTCAATTTTATACACTATTTTTAGTAATTCTGTTCATGAAACAAAGTTTGTGTACGTCGAACCATCAAAGGTGTCACAATCTCAGCTACCCATGAAAATATTTAGGAACCTGGAGCATTTTGAATGTTCAGACAAGGGATACTTAATCTGTAACAACAAAAACAACAGCCAAATAACAGTAGTAGTAGTAGTAGTAGGAATACACTCGTTCTTCCACATTTCTGGCTTTGACTTCTGTGGATTTGATTATTCACAGATTTTATTAATATGTTCTCTCTAGGAATATCTAGGTCCTCCAGCACAATTCTATGCTCAACTTTAACCAAAAGTCACACTGAAGGACCAAGACATTCCTAGACATAACACTCCACTAGGCATTTTCAGCTCTCCAGGGCAATGCTGTGGTCAGTGTCTGAAAGATGCTGACCACAGAGTTGCACTGGATGACCTAGAGATTCCTAGAGAGGTGATCTCTCAGGTAAAAATAAGTGTTTTTGTTATTTGCAGTTTTCCCCATTCACTGGGGTCCTGTGCCCCTAACCCCAGAGAATGTGGAGGGATGAGTGTAGTTTTTATTTCTTTCCTGCCTCTTCTCAAGGCGGGATACAACCTATTAAAATACAATACACAATTAAGAACATATAAAACCCACAGTTAAAATAAAACACTATAAAACCATTATAATACCCTCATAGGAGTAAGTCATGATTTAAAAATGTCTGAGTAGGCCTGCCAGAAGAGATATGTCTTTAATGCTGTTTTAAAAGCAGTCAGCATTTTCAGCTGTCGCATTGCCTCTGGCAGATCATTTCAACAATTAATAATAATTTTTGTTGTTGTGATTATTATTATTATTATTATTATTATTATTATTATTGGTTCTCTGCAAGTGGGTTAACTCATGGAGTGCTCACTAAAGATCTTTTTGTGAAACTTGGTAGATCTCACCACATGACGACTACCTGATCCTACAAACCCTCTCCCTCTCCTAACACAGAGAACAAGAAATACATCTGTGAAACTTCTTATGTCAGACCAGAGATGGGCAATCATTACCCTCCAGATTTGGACTACAACTCTAAATTGTGACAACTTGCCTATTTGTTGTTACACTTTTTATTATCTGGTTTTTAGGTATATTTTGTTTTAATTCAGCCTGTGGGCTGCGTTGGGTCCCATGTGAGCAGAAAGGGGGGATATTAATTCATTAATTATTCGAAACTATTACATTTTTTGCTTGTTTTATCCTCTTTGCTACACAGAATTGCCCTTCATTTAACTGATGCCTATATTTACGTCATCTAAATAATGCATCAAAACCTGCCCATAAACCTTTTAATATTTAACACAAATGGCATAATTTCATTTCACTTACAAACTGGGGCATACACAGCATGTTTATTAAAGCCTCTTCTCAGATTATGAAAAAGGGATTAAATACTAATTGTTATTATGAAGAACTACATAGATAATCCCCAAACTGCTAATAGACTTAACTTACAATTTTACCAGCAAAGCAAAGAGGAAAATATTTTAAAGGCATTAACTTCTTTCAATAATCAGTTGTAAAGGTCTTTTTTTCTTTTAATGGTCAGTGTCTTTTTGGTTTTGTTGTTTCTTTTTGCCTTTACTTTTGGAAAAAATAAATTTTAAAAGTCATTGATCTCTCTAAGACCTTTTATATGGGATTTATGAGTTGCCAGAATTCCCTTGCAAGAAACAAGACCAGACTTGGGTTCCATGCCTAAGGCAGGAAGCAGCTGCTGCATATTTCCCCCAGAGATCTGCAACTGAACCTCTTAAAGTTCTGAGTAGTGCAAATAAGGTCTCTTAGCATGACAAACCTTCATGTGTTTGTGAAAACACACATGGGCCAAATGGCCTCTCCATTCCAAAATTTAAAAAAGGAAATCCAAATCTTTGGCTTCAAATACATCTTCCAAACAGAATTTGGAAGTGTTACTTTTCTTCAGCTACAATTTGGAGAATTAGGGTGAGAGATTCTGGGACTTATGGTCACAAAAAAAACCCCAGAAACGTTTTTTTCAAGCTCAAGTAAATGAAGCATTATCTATATCATTGCTACTCAAAGTGGTGTTCCCTGGGCTGGTGTCATTCCTTGACCTATTAGCTGCCAGTCCCTGGCAAGTGTTCAGGAAAGAAAGAAAGAAAGAAAGAATTGTAGTTAATGGGCACCAATATGGTACCATTATCCATGGCACACTGGGAAAAAATAGTTGCTGGTTCCCAATATCATCTAGCCTGAGAAATGCTGATCTACATAAAGTGATTTGATTTGGTTTGTGAAACTGAATGACAATATTGATTTTTTAAAATGTATACGTAAAATATATGGAATCTTTTCAAGAGGCACTGAGAGAAGAGATGAAAAATGGCAAGGACATCTGCAAAGTTCACTTTAAGATTATTCGCAATGAAAGAAATTGGAGCAGCCCAATACCCCTTCCTGGAAGACAAGTTCTCTTGCCTTGGCCCACACTAAATTCCAGTTTCCCATGTAAGCCTGCACGACAGAGAGAGGGCAGAACTGCATACCCGGATCTTCACTTGTGTGCGTTTGCGCTGCCATTTTTCACGGGGAAAAGCTGGGCTGTAGATGGAACTCTCCTCATTTTCCGTCACTTGGTGCTGCTCTGTCTCAATCACCTGCAATCACAGAACACCAGTGTCAGCCCAGTCCATGACCACCCACTCCCTGCAACTCCCAGACTTCAAAGGGGGCAATCTGTCACTCTCTGCATCTTTCCCAATCCCCTCCCAATTGCACAAGGCAAGTGCAATTCTATCACCTGCAGCCTATTGCTGAGGTAGAGTATATTATGACTTACTATTCCTGTGAACTTGTACCAGCATTCTTCTTATCAGTCAAGCCAAGCTGTTTAATGTTGTGGGTAAGATATAATGATTCAATTTTGTTTGTCAATTATATTATATTTTATTGTGTATTATGTTACTGATGGTAATTAATGTATCTTTGATTGTCAACCTTGTGCATTTAGAAGTATGGAACACACAATGTACTATATTAATCCGGTTATGAAATTAATATGCTGATGAAGACCTTGGTGAGTCGAAACGGCCACACAGGACTCCAGAGGTAGCCATCCCATCTGAATTCAACCTATAAGGACCCTGCTACCAGCCAATATTATCAGTTCCAACTTCAAGTTCATTTGCTCCAAGCATCATCCATTATTATTGGTTTTTAGATTTTGGACTTTAATATTATGTTGCAGCAGTAGAACCACTTTCACTGCTAAAATCAGCAACATTGTTCATATGGACTGTTACCACTCCACTCTTCAGATATATATTGGCTATCATTGATGTCTCTTGTAATTATGTACCTTGATATATATATCTTGTGAATAGAAATAGTCTAGTTATTACACAGATCTCTTGTTGTTCCCCTTTTGTTCAGTCTGTCTAAGTGTAAGCCTGCTGCTCGTTTGTTGTTGTTTCTGGTATGTATGTGCCCACCCTGCTCACTTCTGAGCAGTTCTGCTTCTGCCTGGCTCCACACCTTCCCTGCTGAATGTGCAGCTGGGGTGGGAAACCTCCCTGTAATTCCTCTTCCAAATAAGATGAACAGGGACCATGAATCTTGTTTTCAAGTTGAATCACATTTTCAAAAGCCTTCTGAAAGCATGACTTTGGCTTTTTAAAAAAAACAATGGCTTCCCATGTACCTTTAAAGTGTGTGTGGGGGGGGGAGATTTTTGCTGCTGTCTCAGTAAAATCACCCCAATGATAGGGTAGGGTCCAGCAGCTGATGAGCTGGAAATTGCAACCCTGCCAACTGTTACCAAAGCTTTCCAGCCCTGCGCTAAAGCAAGTCCCCTGCCTGAATTAGTTGCCTATGATGTTTCCATCATTGCTCATCTCCCCATAAGAGTAACAGCAACAGTGACTCTGTCCTCTGACACTCAGATCTGCTATGGCTGTTGTACCTGTCGCAGGATGAAAGCAGCCACATCAGCACTCTCCCAGTAGCTGGCATGGAAAAGGTGAGGCAAGGTGATAGTGGGAAAAGCTGTTAGTGCTTCTGGGCAGTAGAGAGAGTAGTCGATGCGTTTAGTACCCCACCAGCGATCCAGAACTAGACATGGAGGGAAGAGAAACTGTATTAAGATGCCCCTCTGCATGCCCCTACCTTATTTCTTTTTCCTGTTTAGCCATGGATTACACTGAGGCATAAATGGCTGCTTTTATTATGCACACCCTTTCCCCACTCTCTTTATCCTTTGTTTTCATCAAATATACAGATCATGCTTACCTACATACTAGAGGTGTAAACATTTGGGAGGTACACACATTTGTTTTCTGCTCTTCCCCTTCCCCCTCCATTAAGCCTTCATCTCTCTAGTCTCAGGAAGGTCAATATAAAAGTATTACATGCATTAATAGGAATATGGCAACATCTGTCACAACAACCAATCCTTTACATATACAGACAAAGTATGCAACCACTTCATTAAGAGGCATCCAGCTTCATTAACCAAATGGCACCTGAATCATAAGCCTCCATGCTAGTTTCAAGATGTACAAAGAAACAAAGAAGCAAGCAAGTGATAGAATATGAAGGATCCACATTTTCTCTGTTCTCAGGCATGACACATTGACCAATAATAATAATAGTATAGCTTAGACTCTAAGCCTGAGAGCAAGAGTGGGAAAGCTGTGGCTTGTGTACCATATATGATTCCCCCCCCCCCCAAACTCCACTTTTACAACCCTCAGATTCCCCCTGCAAACCCCCAAAGTGTTGGAACAATGTTCCTTTAAACTGTGGTAAAATATTTTGAGTGGTGGGAATTGCTGAGGCAGAGCACTTGGCATGATGTAAAAACTTTCTACAGGGATTGCATCATGCTGAGTAGCACTAGGTGATAACTCTTAGGACTTTATCGCACTGGCCCTAAAATGGGCCCAGTGTGTTCTAAACGTGCACGTGTGTGGGCGCGCACGGAACGGGATGAGGTAACCCATGGAGTAAGTTGATGGGAGTCTTGAGGAGTGTTTGTACATATCTGCATATACTGCAACTACTG
The DNA here is from genome assembly GCF_019175285.1 of Sceloporus undulatus. Classification (NCBI taxonomy): domain Eukaryota; kingdom Metazoa; phylum Chordata; class Lepidosauria; order Squamata; family Phrynosomatidae; genus Sceloporus; species Sceloporus undulatus. Next base: position 256,544,003 of record NC_056522.1, read on the forward strand.
ATAAAGAACCTCCAAGGACCTGGAAGATATCAACAAGTGCCTGTGAGTTTATTCAAGTGTGGTCAGTCCATTGCCAAACTGAACTGGTGCTTCTGTACTCTCCTACTGTTAGCTACTTCTGAGAGCGTTTACCTCAGACGGTGCTGTAAACTGGCATCTCTGGTGGGCCTAAAGGTTTTGCTTTTTGTTACTGCACACCAAGCAGGACACAGAAGAGAACCAACATAAAGCCCCGTGAATCCCTCAAAAATTCTGTTTTAATGGACTGTTTTCAAGTGATTTTTTTTGTCTGAGATTTGCCCAAAAGTGCATGAAGACAAAATCATTTTTTTCCTATTCCTTCAGAACTTGCTCCTATCTTTTTTCAGTTGAAAATCCAGCAAAATAGTGACTGGAGGTGATGTGATATAACTTCTGGTGTGAATGCCATCAATATACACAGTATGTTTCACAGCAAACCACTGTTGCCTTAGAGACTGTGGGTGGGAAGATACTAAGATGAACAGGGGAACCCCTAAAAATAGTGTGCTATATACCCGTGTGTTTCTTTGTCTAGAAATAACTGCTTCCAATATAAAACCAAAAACAGGGCTGGTAAACTGTGGCTCTCTGGTGTTGCTGAGCTAAAACTTCAATCCTACTTCCATCATACATTGCTGTCTAGGAATGATTGGGGGGGTGGAGGCGGCGGCATGAGAGCGTTGTTCTCCTTCCTGATGAAATTTTCCTTTAGTCCTCAAATTTATAGAATTCCAGCCAAGCATTAAGAAAATATAGTACTGGCATTTTAAAAAAAGGGATCTAGTAGAATCCTGCAAAATCCCAACATTTAAAAAATATAAATAGAATTGGGGGAGGGGGTTGTGTAGCATAGCATAGTGGAGCCAGTGTGGTGTAGTGGTTTGAGTGTTGGACTATGATTCTGGAAACCAGGGTGTGATTCCCATTTCAGCCATAAAACCTACTGGGTGACCTTAAGTGACTCTCAGCCTCAGGAGAAGGCAATGGCAAACCTCTGAACAAATCTTGCCAAGAAAACCCCTTGATGCGTTCATTTTAGGGTTTCCATAAGGCATACAACAACAACAACAAGTTGCTAATAATTATTGGGTTAGCAGTAGGTGTGGAGGAGGAATTTAACCTCACCTCCCAGCTGCAGTCCCTGCATAATTTAAAACATTAAATACAAATAAGTGTTTAACATCAAAGGTAATCAGGATTTGGTCCTAGCCATCCAATAATTGGCTACAGTCCCTCCAGTACTATTCATTTTAATGGCTTCCATAAATCTGACTTTAATTAAAATTAAGTGTCATGGTTGTGCACAGGATTGCATCCTTTTTAATATAACACTTGAATTTATTGGCATGAGAGACAGGAGCCCAATGACTTGGAAGAGCTGTGAAAGTACTCCAGTTTGGAACACAGAGTGCAAGTAGCACAATATGGCTAGGCTACGGTATTGCTGAGGAATTTTGTCAAAGAACAAGCCTTTTTCTTGGCAGCACAGCAAATATTCAGAGCCTGCAGAATGAACTCATTTGACTTGTGGACACAGGAATCATTGTTTAGGTTTCTGTCTGAATCAGCAGTTAATATATTCAGAAAGGAATGGCCAATACATCTTGAACAGCTGAGTGCAAAGGAAAAGTTTTCCACCTCACCATTTTAAGACACAAAGGATGTAGTAAAGACATTTCTTCAAACTCTCAGCAACCATATGGGCAACATGTCATGAGTACTTCAAGCACCATGAATGTATGGAATACTTTTGTATACACCAATGTTTACCATGGCTGGAACAGCAAGAACTGAAAACATGTTTTTGTGAACCACATTGAGCATTTACTTAAAAATGAAAAGAATGATTTTGAAATATGAAAGAGTAAAATCCTGACCTCCAAAAGACTTCATATTACCAAACCACTACTACCACACTGTTGGGCAAGGGTGGCAGAAGATGCAGCTCATGGGCTGAATATAGCCCTCTTGACTTTTCTGTAACTCCCACCAGGGGCTGCATTCAAAACTTGGGAGACTATCACATGGGGAAAAATTGGGGGATTAAAAATACATTTTCCCAGGAAAGTTGTGCAATGGTGGCAAAGATTTTCAGATGACGTCACGATCTAAGAGGACTTATTCAGGGAAGAACCAGGAATGCTCCAGCAACAAACCATTTACGGGATTTCCGAAACTGTGGCTATTGTACTTTGGGCATTATATGGGAAAACATGACTCAGTGAAAGTCAATTACGCTGGGAAAACCTGAAGGAAATAGGAAAAGAGGAAGATCACAATACAGGTGGAGTGACTGAATTATGGAATCCATAGCCCTGAATTTGCAAAGGGCTGTTAATAATAGGATCTCTTGAAGGTCTCTTATTCACAGGGTCACCATAAATTGAAGCTGATTTTATGGCAACATAACAACATGTCCCCCCTTCCCAATTTACTGTTAGAATATCAAAAAGAATGTTTTTTTTCCTCTTACATTTGCTGCTGTGCCTCCATGAAGCACAATTAGATTTTAAAAACAAGGTGTGTGTGGTGCCTCACCTCTCTGACCCATAGGTGTTGTCACCCCACCTATAGATGAACTTAGATGAGTAGCAGACATGGGCCCAAAACTGAACTTTACTTGTTGAAAATGAGGGGAGGGAGAGAAAAGGACACTCACTCTTGACCACTTCATTGGTGCTGGTTATAGTATTCTCGGCTGTCGTTCCTTCATTCCCTTTCCAGAAGCCCCCAAATGCACCTGTTGGAGTAGGTGGTGTCACAAGGTCTAACTCATCCATGAAGAGGGAAGAGTGACTCTGCAATGCCTCTGCTAGACCAAGGAGAAAGGAAAACATGGTTGAGTCCAAAGACTGCTCTGCATTCTAGACTGCTGGGAGATCCTAAAGCACCATTGCTTCAACACAGTTCTAAGGGAAGTGCCTTGCACATGAGTGTATGCGCACATAAGAGATGGAGAATATGACCTTATGAGCTAACTCCAATGGATTTACTCATAAAATCAGCACCACATCCCAGTCAGCTTTGCCCAAGTGGTTATGATATTCAGCTGAGTGTGGAATCAATCACACCACAGAAAAGGAGCTCCCATGGTGGGGATGTGTGCAAAGGCACTTTACAGTTCCCAGACATAAAGTGGAACACAGCTCAGTCAAAGTATGCACTGTAATAAGAAAACCTATTTTTATTAACATTTATTTTATATTCTGCATTCTCTCCCTTACACCCACATATCCTCTATACAATAGAAACACAGATGAATAAGAAAAACATTCCATGCACAAAAGTGAGGGAGGCAGTTAAACTAAACCTATGGTTTAAATATAATTTTCTTCTCCCCAGAAAAAAGAGCAGAAGTACCAAACTCAGGCTATGGACAGCCAAAGAAAGAACAAAGGAGGAAGTTCTCATGCCTGTCCTTATCAAAGAGGAAGTGAACACCGTAGGAAGAGTCCTCTCTTCTCAAGCCTAAAAGATACAGCCTTTGAGACACTAGTTGTTCCACTAAGAGATCACCCATATATACAGAACATGTAAAGGAATGCATAGAACATGTAGTATTCAACTCAAGATAAGGACTAGGGATGGATTGATGTATGGAAGAGATTGGGCTATACTCAGGGTGATCAGATATCATAACTGCAAAGGAGGATAAGGCAATGCAAAATGTAGGACATTACAAAATAAAAGCAAAAAACACTAATATAAATATAAATTCATGCTTCTTAGTCATGCTCAAAATGGAGGACATTTTGGAATTCCTCCTGGACAGAAGGCTGAAATGTAGGACATGTCAGGTCACCCTGGCTATATCACTTCAGATTTCAGGTGGGGGGGCCCCCACATTTTTGTTATGGTTCCCACACATAAAAGCTCGTTTGCAACTGGAATCTAGCATATAAAGGTTTTAGCCCACCTGTTCACCATTTATGTTGGTTTTCTATTTGTAGGCAGTATTTAATGTCACCTTTCCATCTGGGTGCAGTGAATATAGAGGTGGGAAGCCAAGATGATTCCATCTGCTCTACTGGGACCACTGTGCTCCTCTACTCAAACTCTTCCATTCAAGTTAGACATAAAAAATTTGCCACACTAAAAACCAGTGACTCTGTTTTCTCTTCCTTTTGTGTTGTGCCTTTCAGGCTTTAAAGACTGAGGGCAGCAAGGAACTGCTTTGACTGAAAGTGAGTTTATGCAAGCTACTCTGGGAGCCTTTTTCACCTGACAAGTGGGTAAAAAACTCCAAATGTTTCAATAAATATAGATGTGGCATGCACACACATACCTAGAACTTGAAGGAGCACAATCTGTTCCATCGCTCCATTTTGCTGCCTATGGAGACTAGCTAAAGGCTTCTGCTGGAGGTGCAGCTTTCTCCACCAGAGCAGCACAATGAGGACACAGCTGATTCTGCTGAATACATGACTATACTAATTACTTAATGGGCCACTAGAGCTCCAAAATTTATTCTCTTCTCCATATTGCCCATATCTTTTTTAAAAAAAATCACCACCACTGCTACCATCCACTTCACATGGACCCTGTCTTTGACAGAACATGGAAGACTTGCTTTTTGAAAATACATTTCACAGAATCCTACAGTCAGCATGGCCAGTAGCCAAGCAGGCTGGGAATTATGGTAGTTGCAGTCCAAAAAAGCATCTTTCCATAGCACTTGAAAACCCATTCTATTCTGTAACCCTGACAGAATGCAAAACTATCCAGTGCCACACCACACAGACTTCTGGGCACCCATGTCTCACTCCTTGTCCGTAGGTGACATATTCACCCCATCCATATTCCCTAGCAAGACCAAGGCTCTGGCTATGGTTCTTCTCACCCAATGAAGTAGAAGAGCCATCTCCCAGTGGGTATTTCTGATAGCGGGGAACACCAAAGGGAGGCATTGCATGGAACTGCTGGGCCAGTAGAGGCTCCAAGCGGGAGGCGCAGGGGTCCGCTGCATGGAACAAGTTGTAGATCTGCTCACAGGCTGGGCGCATCTGGGCCACTGAAGGGGCAAAAAAAAGGGGGGGGGCGAGTGTGAAATTCAGAGCATGGAAAAGTTCTTTTTTTCAGACTACAATTCTCAGAATCTCTTGGGGAATTTTATTTCCAAAAGAAGTCACTTTTTAAACTAGGGAAATACTGCACTAATAACAGAATAGGAACACAAAAGAATGTACGGTAAGTGGTAGGCAGTGAGAAAAACTTCTTACCATCCATGGCAGGCATCACTGTCTTCCGAAGTGCAAGTACCAGCCCAAGAGGTGAACCAAACAGGAAGAAGCCAGACACCTTGAACTCCAGCTTTCCAATCATACCTGGCCCCTCAAAAGTCTCCACCATTGAGGATGAAGAGTTACTACTACGTCGAGGGTCTCCTTCTGTATCTGAGGCTGGCACACTAGCCTGTAGGCTGAGAATAACATCAAAACACGTAGTCACTGCCAGCTGGCACTCAAACATCCTCCCCCCCCCCAGTACCATTGTACTAGAAAAAGGAAATTTAGGATGCTTCTAGGCTGACTTCCCCTCCCTTCAGTACCGTCTACAAAGAGGAAACACCACAGCTCATGATTCTCTTGGTTCTCTCTCCCTATGTATGAAATGTATGTAGGAGAAACTTTCTGACAGTAAGGGCTGTTCGACAGTGGAACACACTCCCTCAGAGTGTAGTGGAGTCTCCTTCTTTGGAGGTCTTTAAACAGAGGCTGGATGGCCATCTGTCCAGGATGCTTTGATTGAGAGATACTGCATGGCAGGGGGTTGGACTGGATGGCCCTTGTGGTCCCTTCTAATTCTACGATTCTATGAAATAGGGAGTTCACTGAAGAAGGACAAAATGGACAAAAATCCTGCAATGTCTTCTCTCACACACAACGGTGCACATACTTTCTCTCTCTCTCTCTCTCTCCAAATATCAGAGTCACATCCTCAAAAAATAGTACAGAATTTGCAGCACTGCATCTCTGGAACACACACTGTAGATAGGTACCTTGCTCATTTATTTTAGTAAACACTAAGCCACAGCTGCTTCAGTATCTTAGACCTCAGCTATGTTATTAGTTTTTAACCACAATTTCCCCTTTCCCCTTTCTCTGTGTATGAGAGGACATGGCATTTCATTTATTGAGGCCTTCAGCATTATTTTACAGAGGTTGGAAATAGAAGACTTCCATCTTCTATTACAAGTCTGCGAAAATGAGAGGAATACTCCTGAATATTGACACCAAAGTTGTTGGTTCCAGAGGAAGGGCTCCTAATGCCATCAGTTCTTTTTCTTAAAAAATGTATTGCAAATCCTCATTTCCCTCTTTCATGGGTTTGTTATGGTAAGAGGGGGTGGAAAGTAGTGGAGGAAGACATGAGAGAGCTACCAGGAGAAGACTATACCATCTGAAACTCCACCCTGCCTTGGACAAAATTTAGAAAAGAAGTGGTGGTGGGGGAGGCATTGTTTCATTCTAAAAGTCTCTTATGGAAGCATGCTAAGCTAGCAAACTACAAATATTTCTGGATAGCAATACAAACAGCTAGAGCTGTGCACATTGTAATATTATATGATGTGATGCTAAAGTAGCCTCTTTTTTGTTCTGTCTGTGGCACTTTATTCCATTTTTATATTAATGTTTTGTAACTGTTCATAATCATTTAATAATTTGCTCTAACTGTTGTTTTGTCTTAAGCAATGATGGGGATTACACCTGATTGCAGTGTAAGTCTGCCTCATGGATGAAGCATTTCATACTCCCTGGGGCTGAAGCAGCTTTCTTTGTGTTGACTCTTTAGCATTTGAAGTAACTGACAAGCTCATGTAAATATATTTTTCTTTCAGTTGGTCTCAAAGGTCCTACAAGATCCCCTTTCCTGCTGACTAATAAGAGCACTTCCAGATGAGGTGTGGGGAGTCTCTGGATGTCCCAGCGTTTATTCCTGTGCAAACTGATTTTATTTTGGAGATCCACAGAACATTTTTTTTCATCCCAGAGTATTTCCTGGGAACTCCTAGCATTACCAAGGCTTTCCCCCACTCCCCAGGTCAGCTTAAAGTAAGCCAGTTCCTAAATGAAATGTATCTATATTTGACTGTGTGTTTGTACTATTTTAGAAGCGCTAATGATGGCCATCTCTAGTAAATATAGCATTTTTTCCAGGATACAGATGCAACAGAAATCAAGCAAAAGAAAAAAGAATAGCATTAAAACAAAATGATCCTAATGCTTAACTGGTGTAATATTGCTAAAACAGTTTAATACTTTGACTATTTCTCCTAAAGGCAAAGGCAAACCCTCTCTAAACAAATCTTGCCAAGAAAATTCCATGATAGGTTAACTTTAGAGTCACTGTAAGTCAGAAATGGCTTGAAGGCACACAACAACAACAATAATAAAAGGCTAAGTGGAAATTGGTGAAAATTGATTTCTGAAATATCACATGAGACTGGATGTAGCACATTGGCAGTGGGAGGGGAAAAGAGAAGGGAAGGAGGGAGAGATGGAAAGCTGGCATATTTCTAGAAAGAGACTGGACACAAACTCATAAATATGTAATACAATCAAAACAAAAAGAACTGGAAACTCTCAAGATTTCCAGAGACCTTCTTCCCAACTGAAGGAGCCTAAGTTAGGGCTCCAACCTGTGTGTTAGACAGCTCTGCTTCCCTGGAATGCACACCATGACTAAAAATTCAATTCCTGAGAGAATCCAATCCAATTGTAGTAGCAATTCTTTCACCTAGTAAGTTGTTCCACTCCACAGCCAAGACCCTCTCCCACATTGGCTCACCTGGACAAGAAATGATGCTGCTGTGGTAAAGAATCACCCTCCTGTGCCATGTTGTCATTGCGTTTCAAGGTGGGTGGGAGTGCCGCTGGCTCAGGACTGGCACGTCCCATCCCACCCAAACCTTCTGCCTTCTCAAGCAGTGGGTCTCGCACCACAGAAATCTCTGGAGAAAGCAGCTCAGTGTTCTGAAAAAGGAGAATGGAACATAGCAAGTGTATATCTCTGTTATAAATTTGAAAACTCATACTTCTGCTATTACTACAGAATCTTCTAGGCCTCAAAAAGGACAGACGCATGGCAGGTGACTGCTCCATTAGAGTAGACTACATATCCAAGTACCACTGTCCACTGTCAGAACCAAATCAGAAGAGAATCCTGTTCCTCCCATGTCCATTCAGTGTTCTCTTTCATTTACTCTGCCAGCCATTCTGATTTCTCTGCTTAGAACTGAAGAGAGGAAAGAGACTAACCCTGGGTACAAGAAGGTTTGTCTCATGGCTCAGTCACTCACCATGCTGCCACGGCGGCTACTCCCATGACTGCCAGACCCACCAGCGCGACTGTGGCACAGGGCATCAAAGGCCAGAATACCTCCGACGCAGTCCCCAATCAGCAGTACCTACAAAGGAAAATGTGAACACCTAGGTGACTAGTGGCTTTGTGGTTATGTCAAAAACTGTAATCAAAGACATAGCAGTGTTATTCTGGAAAATCAATATGCAAAGAGATCTTGCAGAACCTTTGAGACTAACAGAAAGATAAAAGTTGGTCACATGAGATTTTGTAAGCTTCAGCCTATTTCCAAATGCATCTGAGGAAACAGGCTCAAGTCTACAAAAGCTCATGGTACCAACATCTATCTTTCAGTTAGTCTCAAAGGTGCTGCATGATCTCTTTGCATACTATTTGTAATCAATTGAGATCTTGCCAGAGAAAACCCAAGCTCTGCCAACTTCTCAAGCAAGGGCAAAGAAGTAGGATCCACAAACTCTATTCCCACCCCTTCCCTACAGCTGAGAAGGGTTGGGACTGAAGCAGCAAACAGCATTTGTGGCCCAGACCTACTCACTCTATACTTTGTTGACAAAAGGTACATAAAACATAGTTAACTTTATATTACAGAGGCTTCTGCTTGGAAGAGACTAATACTAGTTTCAAATGCTACAATTGCCCAGCAGAACATAGTTCATAACCTCCTACGCACTCTGATGTGGAATCCTGAGCATCTGAAATTTCACTGACAGAACAAGGCAAGTTTATAGTCCTTAACATTATAGGGAAACATACAATCCTGAAATTACATGGACACTGTTCTGTGACAACCCCAAACCATGATGTCTTAGGGGATTTAGTCTTATAAAAAGGAAGGGGATATAAAATGCAAATACTTCAGCAACCAACCATTCTTTGGAGAAAGCTGTGAGGATCAAATTGGTTTAAGCATGCACTGGAGACAAGACCTCATTAAGCAGGAAGTGGCCTACATGGATTGATGGGAAGCTTATGACATTCTATCCATAAATGGTCCCCTTCCAACCCCTTTCTGACCCAGTATCTTGTGAATTTTACTCTTCCTTTCCTCAAACAAGACAAACATACTCCTATTTTGAAAGAAGAAAAAACAAATCAAGACCACAGCATGCAAGTTAAAATGCCTGAAACATTTGGGCCTCAGAAATTTATGGACTCTCTTTAAAGAAAGGCTAGGGAATATGGGGCCCTCTGGATAATGGACCACAACTCCCATCAGCTGTAGCCAGGAAAGCCAATGCTGTGCATGTGGGAGTGGTATTTCATCTCAGGATCATACACTACCCGACCTAGTAGGCAGTATTCCAGAATCCTCCCTTCCATATTATCCTTCTTGTTTCCCTGTCCTCTGACCTGACCACAGAAGCCGGTGCCATCAGGGGAATGGATGAAATTGCTGTAGGCTTGGTTGGTCCGGGAAATGACAGTCGCAACAGCATTCTGGTAACTGCCTGAGGAGGTGGCCAGCAGAGGCAAAGCAGCAAGTGGGATGTGATCTTGGCTACTGGACAGACTGTCACCATCATGACTGTAAGGGCTGAGCCTGGGAAAGGAGAAGGGAGAAACTGTCAGGACTCACGTTCAGATTGAAATGACCTGCAAACTCCTGGACAGCCCAAATGTTTGCCCAGAGCTCAGAAAGTGCCTCTTTATTGTGATCATTTGATCATTTTTCAAACAAAGTCTGGAACCTAAGCCAGGGCACTGACAGACACAAATCACGTAGAAAGCTAGGTACTCTCTGAGTCCGGTCTCAGAATTGGCTTTGGATTAACAGCCATTCCAAGATGAAAACAGCAGCATGAGGTAGAGGTTCCACCCCAACCGATGAAGCATCTGAGCATATGGAGGAAGAAGAGAGCCAGAGAGCTGAAAAAAGAGGGAAGAGAATTTATGCCTGGAAGCTTCTGTCTCAAGACCTTCAACTAAAAAACAGCTTCCCCTTTCCAGATACCCAGAGCAATACATCATCTACATCAAGCGCCTATTTCCATGCATAACAACAGCAAAAAAAGGACAGACCTCCTGCTTTTCTCTATAGCACAGCACCCAACAAATTAAAAGGGTCAGCTCTTCTGCAGCCTTAAGGGGTGAAAGCACTGCCATTTCTATGGTGCCCCTTCACCCTTGGCTGACTGAAGCTTTGCATTGTCAGACAGATGGACAGACAGACAGAGAGATGGACAAGCCCAGCCCCTGCCAAGTGTTCACAGGAGCCTGAGAGAACATGCTTCCTACTTGGAGACAAGGGCGTAGGCAGCAGCACAGATCGGAGGGCAAGGCACCAGGCGTAGTGCAATGTGCCCCAATGCCTCTGGGAAGTGCAGACGGGTGACTGAGTCCAAGGTGGCAGTGAGGGTGTGCACATCAGCCTGTTTGGAGCCTGGCTCTCCCACACCTTGGTCTAGGATGTTGCCACTGTGGAGGATCAGGAAAAGCGCATGGATGCGGCAAGTCCCCGAGAGGCCTTCTGGGCCACCCTATGGAAAACAGACATGGGGAAAAGTGAAAATTGTAACTGCAGTTGACTGAAGGTGTTGAAATTATCCAAGTTGGATGAGGAGATGGTAACCTCAGACCCTGAGGCCAAATTTGGCCTTCTGGAATCGCCCAGATGGCGATACCTCCTTCTCCATGATACCATCATTTGGTGGTTTCCCAGCTTTTGTACAGTCCTCCCAACCCTCCATTCTAAAGGTTTGCAATGCCTCTCTTAAGGTGAAGTTGAAGGCTTTCATGGCCAACATCCATAGTTTTTTGTGGGTTTTCAGGGCTTTGTGGCCATGTTCTAGAAGAGTTTCTTCCTGACGTTTTGCCAGCATCTTCTCTGAAGATAGCAGCCACAGATGCTGGCGAGACATCAGGAATAAACTTTTCTAGAACATGGCCACATAGCCTGAAAAACCTCTCTTAAGGATTTTGTACTAGCTTTCTGTTAAAATATGTTGGTATTTTTGATCCCACCTGTTTGGCTTTGGTCTGGCCCACCACTGAAAAGCATCCCCTGAATACTCCTGTGAAACTGAATTTGGCTCTTAGTTTTAAAGAGGTTCCCCATCTTTGACCTAAGCCATGATGGAGGATTGAACCTGGTATTATGTGATGCAGACAGGTTCCTGGGGCTCATTCACGTGGCAGAATTATGGCACCATGATTCTACTTTAACTGCCATGGTTCTATCCTATGGAATCCTGGGATTTAGAAAGGGGCACTTAGGATCCTCTACCAAGGAGATCCTTACTGCTCCCAACCAAACTATCAACAGGATGTCACAGGAAAGAACCATGGTGGTTAAAGTGGAATAAAAGAACTCTAAGTGTGAATGAGCCTCTGGACACATACCTGTTAACAACAGTTAAGGAACAGCAAGTCCACAGCTGTGGCTTGGTTTGAAAGGTCCTAAAGTGGGATGGCAACATGGTTTGCTCACCTCTGATGGGCCAGGTGCAGTGACCTCATCACCATCTGGCTTGACTACCTCAGCAGCATCAACTGGAAAGACAAGAATGTTTAAATGGGTGGCACATTGTAGAAGGGAAAGCAATAGCAGGATCTAAGGATACCAATCATAGATAGGGATGCAAAGATTAAAAAAATGCCCATTGTACTTCAAAGGCAAAGACAAACTGAGATCTTTCACCAGAACTCCAGCAAAGAAACTCTCAACGTTGCACCCTCAGATGTTGGTGAATTTCAAATCCTAGAAACTAACATCACCAATGGTGAGGGATTCTGGGAGTTGTAGTCCAGCAACCTTTGATGACTCAAGGTTGGGAACCAGTAGTATAGGCAGCTGTGTGGCTATGTTTATGCTGTAAAAATGATATATAACAGGGGTAGGCAACCTGCGGCCCGCGGGCCGGATGCGGCCCGGCAAGGCCTTGGGACCAGCCCCCGGCCTGGTCCTGCCACAGATTGCCACCGGGGCCTTTGGGGGCAATTGTCTATAGAAGCCTCAGAAACATGAATTTATATTAACATTTTTTAAAAAAATCAGCAATTTTTTTCACGTGTCTTCCATTTGAAAAAGTGTCTTCCATTTGAAAATTTTGTCCTACATTTGTCCTGGTTTATTTATATATTTAATTTTTTAAAAAATTATTTAATTATTTATTTTTTGGCTTCGGCCCCCCAGTTGTCTGAGGGACAGCAACCCGGCCCCCGGCTCAAAAAGGTTGCCTACCCCTGATATATAACATCTAATATATTGCCCAGAATCATGTGTTTTTAGTTTTTATTTTAAAAGAAAGTTTCTGAGCCACATAGCAGGAGATAAAAACCTAAAAAAATAAGCTGTTTTTGAAAAAAAAACTTTTAAGGAAGAAAACAAACAAGATCTTAATATGGGTGCCAGTGGTTAGTAGAAAGGAAGAAGGTGGTGAGAGACTTTAGGCACACTCAGTTCACATCTTCCTATCCTTTAATATTAGAGTGTCTTCCAGATGTTGCTAGAATCCAGCTCCCAGCTGGCTCCCAACCAGCTCCAACACATTCTTCACCATTGGCTATGCTGGCTGGGACTTTGAATCTAACCACATCTTCCAACAATTTATGCCCTTGGGAAAAAAGAAATATTTTCAGTTTCTAAAAAAATGACTGCATCCCCTTTTAAAAATCTACCATGACCCCCAAATATTTCAAATATACTGTATAAATAAGCAGTGTGAAGTGAGCACACACATATAAACTAAACATAATCATAACTATCCACACAAAGTGTCTACATAAAATTTAGCCCATTTTACAACATATCCCATTTATAGTATTAGCAGACATGTGGCAACTGAATTTGGTATCTCTCATGGCTTATTTTCAGAAGCACTAGCCAACACAATGGGGTGTAGCTATAGCAATAGCATTTACATTTCTATACCACTTATCAGTGGACTCAGCACTCTCTAGACGGTACAATCTGTAAGCCAATTGCCCCCAACAAGCTGGCTACTCATTTTATGGACCTATGAAAGGATGGAAGGTTGATTCAACCTTGGAGCCCTGGGATTGAACCTTGTGGCTGAAGTACCAGCATTTAATCACTGCACCACCAGGAATGGAGCATGGATGTATACACAGCCATTTTCATTCTATTCTGCATTAAAGATGTGAACTGCTTGCTCTCTTACCAAGAACATCATCTGGCTCACTCGGTCTCTCTAGAGTGTCAAGAAAATCATTGGAGTTCCACTTAGTGATTTCCTTGGCAAAAACGTCATCACTGTCAGAGAAATCCTCTAGGGAAGAAAAAGTCATTGAAAAGCTCACACAAGTGTATAAGAACTATGAGGATACTGCCACATTATACCCACTGCAATTTCAACCATAATAATAAATAAACAGGAGACGAACGTAGGCTGCATCAGCATTGAAGAAATAATGCAGGTTAATATCATTTTAACTGTCATGGCTCAATGCTATGGAATTCTGGAATTTGTAGTTTTGTGAGAGATTTTAACTTCTCTGTTAGAGAGCATTGATCCCACAACAAGCTACAAATCCCATGTTTCTACAGGACTGCACCATAACAGTTAAAGCAGTGTCAAACTGCATTATTTCTGCAGTGCAGATTCAAAGGATATGAAAGAGAAGTTTTACAAGTCAGGTCAATTATTTATTGTATCTAGCCCAGTACAATCTTCCCTTAAAATAGTTCTTTAGAATAATTCCCTAGTCTTGCTATGCGTGATCTAAGCAAAAAAGGAAAGGGCTCTAAGGTCTTTTGCACCTGTAGATAAGGCTAAAAACTGTCTGGAATTGTGAGCAGGCTCCATCCTAAAGTGCAGATCACAAATGTCCATGCTGGCTGGGTATGATGGGAGAAGTAGTCCCAACACTTCTGAAGAATGTCAGGGTGGGGATGGTTGGAATACAAAATGCTGAGCTAGATGGACTAATGGTCTGATTTACTATAAGGCAGCTTACTGTATTTCCCATGATCCTGGGGCATTAGGCTCACAAAGCCATGTGCTTTACCACTAAGATCTATTTTTGCCACTAAGATCTACTGCTGTACAAAGATTTAAGACCAGATCCTTATCCACACAAATACATCTCATGAGTCTGGAGAGCTTTTATCTCCAAATAGATACATCTTCCAAACCAACACATATAATGATGTTTTTTTAATCGTTGTAAGTCAGTTCAAGTCCCAATCAGGGAAAAAAGTGGGATAGAAATAACAACAATATACTGAGAGCTGGTTCATACAGACTCCTGCAGACTCACTACTGCATGGCTAAAGTTGAAGAATCAGAGCTATGAAAAGTTTATTTTTAGACCATAACTCTCACAGCCCTCTGTCAACCTAGCTAGGGATTCTGTGGTTTGTGGTCCAAAAAGTAACTTTTCCAAGCTCGGATCACATCCAACAGCTACAAGCCCCTCTTTCAGCTTTGCACCATCTTTAGAAACAGATTAACACACAACATGCTCCTTGCTACATACCATGAGCATCAAAGAATTCCTCCTCAGAGCTGTTCTCTGAATCCCGTGCAATATTTTGCATTCGCCACTCTGATAAACTGTGGGGAGACACTGCAACTGCAGAGACACATCAAGCGCAGAAACAGGATGATGAAAAGTTGATGGTAGGTCAACAAAAAGCAAAAATTATCCCCATATCTAAAAGTAGCCTATCTCACCTCCAGTATCCTCAGTTTGGGAAACAACAACGACAACAACAACAACAATACAGTTAATAGTAGTACATCCTTATTTACAGAGAATGATCTCAGGGTGACACACATACAATCCATTTAAGCAATTTAAAATTATTTTAAATAGTAGGAATAATTTAAACAGGCTGAAAGCAAACCATTGGCCAGCATTTTAAAATGGTTGAAGACAATTTCAAAACCATGCATATGTACAGAATTTTTTAGATGAAAACCCATGTTTTTATTTGGCAGCCTGGTCTCTAAAGCGAAGATATTCCTTAATAAGGGTGCCACAGCAGACAAAGCCCTCCACAGTGTATTGTCCCAGTGGTGGAACACAAAGTAGGACCCCTCCAACTAACCTCAATTTTCAGGCAGATGTATACAAGAGGAGACGTGCCTTTAAATACTGAGGTCCTAAGCTATATAGGCCTTTAAATGTCATCACCAGCACCTTGAATTTGGACTGGAAGTGTACTGACACCCAATGTAATTCCTTTAAAACTAGTATTGCGTGGTTCCTATATGGTGCTTTGGTCAGTAGTCTGGCTGCTGCATGGTGCACTAGCTGCAGCTTCTGTGTTGTCTTCAAAGGCAGCCCCATGTAAAGTGTATTGTAGCAGTCAAATCAGGAGATTACCTGTACATAGACTACTGCAGCTAGGTTATTTGGTGGGGACAATCCAAAATGGCTCCTAGTGCTACTGAACAAAAGGAAATGTGCTGATACTCCATTTATCCCAATTTAAATGGATGTTTATAGAAAAAAAAGACAGAAGAAAGGATGGGAGAATATTGGGAGATTACAAATAGACATTGTTGTCTCGACTGCCTATAAAATGGTGTGTTTGAGGTTGGTCGACTGAATAATGAAAGCATTGTCTGGAAGCCCCCACATAAGCTCCCTCTGTAGAATTAACAGACAATTTCTTCTCATAGGCTGCACAAAGATAATTATTTTCCATGAAGTGAGAGGAACAACTTCACCATTACTGCAGCTGCAACCTCTGATGTCAGTAGTTTATTGTATGAATATGAAAGGATGCGTCTTGCTGTGAGGAACCTGCTTCGTCTATTTTCCTAATTTCTAATTGCAACCACTTCCTCTTATGTCTGTCATACAAGAAAAGTTAGTGGTGAAACTGACCAAGACAGATCACAGACAACTGTTACAGCAGTCAGTTTCACAACAGCGTTTCCATGCAGTTTCTTTCTCCTTTTAAAACTCTACATGAATTCAGATGTAGACATGAATCCCTATTGTTTCGTGTGGTAATTAAAAGCACAGAAACCTAATTCCTTAATGGTTTCAGGAATTGGGGTGGGAAAGAGGAAACAGAAAAAGTATGCTGGACATTTCTTTCAACCATGGACATTTCTCTCAACCATGTCTCTCTAAAATGTAAATGTGTGTACACCTCAACATATATGCCCGAGTGATTCACATATTTTAGCAAAGCATTCCAAATTGAGAAGTGGCTGGTTTAGAGGTCACTTTTATCCCCTGGCCCCTCTGGGAGCTGCATAGACTTTAAAAAAATAAATAAATAAACTCCCCAAGTTCCAGTTAATCCATTTCTGGTTCTAAGAGATGGGTATTTTTTTAATGTTAAACAGTGCAGGGAGGCCTTCCATCCTATTTAAAAGATAAGTTGTTGCAGATGGATACTTTTAGAGGCAGCAGTTAACCCTCTTGTTTTGGCTAGAAAAAGGTTGGTCTGGGGATTCTGGAGGAGTCAGGAGCCATAAAAACATCCATGTTGGGGAGGGGGTTATACATAGCCCCAATGCTACACTTTGTGCATACCTGGTCAAAGCCAAGTGAGACCAGTCAAATACTTACAAAGGAAGGCAAACTTAATCCACTCGTCCTACTTAATCCAGTTTGAGAAAGGGGACAATCTATCTTGATCTCAACTACAGGTGTCAGTTAGCCCACCTGAGCTCAGAGAAGTTACTTTTTGGATTTCTAATCTCAGAATCCCTCAACCAATACAGTCAGTAATTTTTCTGAGCTTTGAAAACCAATTGTTGTCACTATGACAATTCTGGTGACATATAATAACCCACTGCCCCAGAAGCCTACCTCAAACAGCAACCTTCAGTTGCTCTCTTTTTTTATGATGATGTTCTACTCTCCCCAACACCACAACCAGTGCTGCTTCCCTGTTTCCACTGAGTACAATGATTACCTACCACCATGTTGAGAAGAGTAGGATGAGCGAGAGGACGTGGACCACTGCTTGGCAAATGGATCATCTGGAGAAGAATCGGGAGCCTTCAGGCTATCGACTCTATCCTGTTTATCATGGATGCCTAGTTCATCTGGGCGCTCGGGGCTGGGATCAGCAGGGCCTGTATCAGGCTCTATACAGGTAGCCATCTTCTGAGCTAGCATACGGGCTGTCTCTTCTTCCAGCCTCCGGATGTCATCCATGGTGAGATCTATCCACTCGTCCTGCCAACACCAGGCCTGGCGGTGTGCTCGCAGCATCACTTTGCGTAGACCTGCAGGAGGCATTGGGAATCATCATGGCACAGTTATCCCCAGGAACGCCCTACAAGACCTCAGGTCATCCCTCTCATGAAGAGGTATAGCTTCAGGTCTCAATGCATAAAGGAAGACAACGTTAGCTCCAATTCCCTCAAAATGTTTCCTCCAGGGGCTTTCCTACAACTAAGGGAAGCATTAAGGTCCAGTTCAGATTTATAAAGAGAAAACATGGAACCGGCCATGCCCCCCTCCACCCTTTTTGTTTGAATTTCCCCATGCCTTCTTCTACCTGACTTAAGAGCTTCGAAAAACTACTTTTTGGATCATAACTTTCCATACTGGTCAGATTCCAAGCTGGCCATACTGGCTGGAGGATTCTGGGAGCTAGTCCAAAAATACAATTTTTCAAAGTCCAACATTTTTGTTAAACCATCTTCATCCAAGGTTAAGGCATAATTTGGACATACTCCTAAAATCACCCTGAAAGATTAATGCCTTTGTCATCATCAGGCAGATGGGTTTTTGGAATTCTTCTTAGTATCATGGTCCAGTGAAATGCCCAGTAGACTGAAAGGGCCAATTTATATCTGTGACCTGGTGTGATTCTTTTTGCTTTCACTTTGCATTTTGAGGCTGGGGAAAAATATGAAGACTGGGAACAGATGAGTATCTTTCTCTGTTGCTAAACTGCTCATATACTTCTTACAGCTATTGGAGAGGGTGATGGATCACGCTTGCACACTTTGATTTTCTTTGTTTACTTCTACACTATTTAACCCCTTGGGAATCCAATTTCCACTACCTTTGCCTTGGGGAGTGCCCCCCATCCCAAGGGCTCCCTATGTGTCCAGCAGTGAGGATTTGATTGTCAGATAAGTCTCAGCAAAATTTATCTGGGGGCCCATTTCTACCACTGACTGTGAGAGGATGCTGGGCCCTAACAGTGAAAGGGGTGGCATGCTTCTCTGCTGTGTACTAGCTGCTGCATTTACCATCAATAAAGTTTAAGTTATAGCAATAACATGTGTCAGTGTCCAGTACCGAGAGAACCCTTGGAGAGGCCTGGAATTACACCCAGTTCTGCTGCAAGAGAATACCAAACCCAAGCAACACAAAAATAAGGTAGAAGGAAGCAAAAGAATCTATGCGTGAGAGGGAAGGCTGAGCAGACACAGCAGTTTAGTTCAGATGTAAGTCTGAACTAAGCCTAATACAAAACACAGTGATATTTTAAGATATGTCTAGGACTAGAAAGGAGGAAGGAATCTAATCTTCTACTGACATACTGAAATTGATTCTTATATGAAGATGGCAAGTCATCCTTTCCACCACTATATCATGCCATCTAATTTCACTGGGAGCAATTGATGCATAGTACAACAGCAAACAAATTAAGCTCCAGATGCTGGTAAACTGATTTCTAGCCTACTAAATACTATTTACTGTCATGAAATGTCAGCCCCACACTAGAAAGTTTCTAGCATGACAGTCTCATATTTAACAAAATATATCAGTTATGATTTCATTCTGAAATTTCTTTTAGATACCAAGGACTTTGTACTCAAATCCAAAAAGCAAAAACAAGAATTAAAAAAAAATCTAGACACAGTTTACCAAAGGATCTTGCCTCCCTCATCATCCTTAAAGTGAGTAGAACAAGCTTGTGCACACAAATAAACAGATTAAGTCAATAAGCTGTGAGAACTTGGCCCAGTTTTGGGGATGGGAACTGATGTGCAAGTTTAGATACCAACTTGGGAGATGACAGCAACAAATTTGCAGAGACTGTGTTTATCCACACTTTTTTAATGGATAGATTCTTCTATTACTGTACTATTTAAATTTGTTACCAATGACTTTCTTTGATAACCTTCAGATGTTGTATAATTTCAATCAGTCCCTGCCACCAGCTATGCTGACCGAGGCTCATGAGAGATGGACCACACATTCCACACTCTAGCCCTATAGAATCCACTCACAGAGTTCTGATAAGATTTCAACATTTCTCCTATTTCCACTACTATCCCCTAATGCACAAAACCATGGCTGGGTTTAAGAGGCAAAATGTTCTGCTGCTTGTCCTGCCACTTCTCTGGAGAATGTTTGCCATGCAATTTTAAATGATGAATTTTAAACGTGGATTATTTTAATATGTGTATATGCTATTTGTCCTTTTAAATTGATGTATATTTTAACTGACGTGTTTTAACTAATGTTGTTTATCTGTTCATTGTTGTTGTTCCCTGCCTTGATCCATGGGGAGAGGTGGGTAAAATAATAATAATAATAATAATAATAATAGGCCCAGCTTTAATGGTACTGTTGGTGGCATCACTCCTTTCCCAACACTAGTCCCCCTTATGCCTCCCACGGTGCACTATGTCCAATGGCTTGCCAGTTATGCTCCTCCCAGAGTTCACTATCAAGCAGTATAGAAATGTAAATACTATTGCTATTACTCCCTATCAACACATCTGGGGCTGATATAGCGTTGCCAGATTTTCAAAAGAGCAATAAAGAACTATCAAAATTCATGATATGCAGGGCTGACAACCAGGAAACAGTTTTTAATGTTTCTGCCCTACCTAAATACCTACCTAAAGTACTGATCTACATTAACTTATCCATGTGTTTCTTTGTAAAATTAACACATTGTCCACATTCATAAATTGCATGCTGCACACATTTCTTCCTTTATAAAGGGCTCACACACCAAAACACAGGATTATTTGGCGTCTTGTTTAGTCTCTCTAAAAGGAAAGGCTCTCCAACCCTCAAATAAGAGACATCACTTATAATAAAGGACGGTTGGCAAAACCTGGCTCACAGTTCCTAGAAAACAACAGCATCAAACTCACCCCAAATGTCAAACTGGGAACCAATCAGAACTACTTTTGGCACTCATTTTAGCTTTGCAACTACGGACTGAGACTTACAGCTCAAAACACACTACATAAATAATCCAGTTTGAAGCCACTTTAACTGCCTTGATTCAATGCTAGGGAATTCTGAGAACTGTAATTTCATGACACATTTAGCCTTCTTTGTCAGAGAGCTCTGACACCACAATAAACTACAGTTCCCAGGATTCCCCAGCACTGAGCCAGGGCCATTGGAGCCAGGGCCATCAAACTGGACTATTTCTGCAGTGTGTTTTGGACCTAACTGTGGATGTTTAGCAGAACTGAACTGGAGCAGCAGGTGTGCCAGAGATTGTGGAGAAAAGGAGCCCACCATCACATTGTTTCAGAGATCAGTGGAACTGCATCCAAATGTTTGCTACTTCCTTATGGTCTGTGGGCCAAACATACATCCTGATGTGTCAGAGGCACCCCTTATCACTAACAGTGGAATAATAAGGATAGCACCGCTAAAACAACAGGCAAACCAATTATCCCTTTTCAGGTCAGGAAAAATGTCATCCTGAATACTGGAACAGCCCTAGAATGTCCCTTTAACGCAAGTTCCCCCAGGATGCTTGAAAACATCAGTGGATCTCTGGGCAGTCATTAAAGCTCATTTCACAGTGAAGTTGCCTTGAGAAAGTATGAACAGAAAGGGCAGTTCAGCAGGGAAGCCACAGAGAGAGAAAACAAATGCTGTGCTTCTGTCACTGCTATTGGAAGGCATACCACGCCTTTTCCTTCCCTGGAATGAGAAGGCAGCCAGAACAAGCCGGTCTCCTTGAGCAAATCCATTTGGCTTGGTGGAGAAGGACTGCATGAGATGAAAACGTGGAAGCAAGCAATCCTCACAGGCTCACCAACATCATGGATGAACTGTTCAATCTTGGACTGCATGCCCCAGTAGCGAAACTCCACCTTACAAAGCTTGTAGGCACACATGAGAGACCCAGCAGCTGCATTCTCCAGCCAGTCATCTCCCAGGGGCCCACGGCCAGTCTTGACTGAACGATAAAGCCGTGGGTCTTCCTCTACCTTATATTCACCCGGTGAGATGGGGTCCCGCACAATGTCAATGGTATCTGCAGGAAATGGAGCAGAGGAGTAAACTACTGGTGCCAACTAGAAACAAAAGGTATATCTACTCAAAAGGATTATATTGCCTTAAAAATCCTTTAACTGTCATGGTTTCCATCCTAAGAAATTGTGAGATTGGTTGTCTGGTGAGGTACTTAGAACTTCTGGCTAGCATGTGATTGGTAGTAAAAGCAATCTTAAGGATTTAGTGTAGTTCATTCACTAAACTGCAAATATCAAGACTCCATGATGGAACCATGACAGTTAATGTGGGATAATACTGCTACAACTCTGTAGTGCAGATACACCTTTGGACATATTATAGAATTCCTTTAGAACCTTAGACTGCCCCTCCCTGCTGAGTCACAGAATTTCATCAGACTCAAAAACAAACAAACAAACAAACAAACACCCACATTTTTTCACCCATTCTCAATTCATATGTATTCCTCCCTACTTCTCTTTGCCCAGAAGCCCATATTGCCTCCCTCCACACCAGAATCCTAATACTTGCCTCCAAGAAAAGCAGAACAAAGTCATGGACTAAACAGGTGAGTACAAACTTACATCCAACTTTCCCCTCAAAATCAACAAATATCCCGCATTAGCCTTTCTTACTCTTCCTGCTTAGCTGGTCTGCATGGCAATGCTAACATGTTCTACAACATTCAGTATAATACAGAGTGGGAGAGAAAGCTCCATCTCTGGACACTTACCTAGAATCCTCTGCCTGCGCTCTGCAGCATTCAGGTTG
Source organism: Sceloporus undulatus (assembly GCF_019175285.1). NCBI lineage: Eukaryota > Metazoa > Chordata > Lepidosauria > Squamata > Phrynosomatidae > Sceloporus > Sceloporus undulatus. The sequence goes on from NC_056522.1 coordinate 256,566,224, forward strand.
AAGATATTGTTTTGTTTCCCAGCATCTGGTCGGTAATAGGTCTCAATCTCAATAGAGAATTTCTCCACAAAGGGGCAGGTGTATCTGCAGAGGGAAGGGGTGAAAGTGACAGCCCTGTCCCACCCAATGTGTGAACCTCAAACCCCACACACTCACCTTGGTACCCGCCTCTTTTCGGCCCTCAGCCTTCCCCTTCCCCTTCTTTACCTGGTGCGCGTGTATGGATAGGCATTCCAGGACTCTTCTTCCACCTGCAGAGCTGCCTTGGGTAGGAGGGCTCGGAACCAGCTGGGGATGTGAGAGCCCACGTGGTAGATCTTGTGTGTATACTGGCCGTTCCCGCCTGGGCCATCGCTGTAGGGCCGGTTGGACAGGATCTCAACCCCACTGCCCTCGCCACTCGACTCCTCACGGCTTTTCTTCTGGGGGAGCAGGAGAGCCAGCTCTGCTCAGCCTGGGCCCCAATCTACACACCCCGCTCACCCTCTTGCACCCCTCAGCCCTGTTCAATTTCTGACCCTGCAACCTGGTCAAAGAGAGGGCTCTATCTTGCCACAGGGACACTCATCAGGCAGCTCTCTGTTTTCCACCTCATTAAATACTGATGTTACCTGGATCATGTAGAGCTGGGCCACCTGGTACTCGGTCAGGCTCATAGGCAGCAGTATGTGATACTCCTTGATCAGCATTTTGGCAACCAGGCCCTGGGGGTTGAGACAGAACAGGGGGTAAGTGCACCTTTAAGCATTCTGGAGGGGAAAGCAGTGGGGCAGCAGAGTCAAGGCATCTGGGGAAGTAGATAAGTCTATGAAAGCTCATGCTGCCGACTTCTTTCTTTCAGTTAGTCTCAAAGGAATTACAAGATCTATGATTCTACAGATTAACATGGCTATATTTTTGAATTCAAGGACTTATAGGGTACAAGTGTTGGAACATTTTATTTAGCAGGGGCAATAGTGTCAACTGCTTTCCACCAGCACCACTGCTCCACCTTCCCTGTTTCCTCTGAGGCACAATCCTCATACTAGCTGGTGTTGGACTAGATTTTCCCAAGAGTAATATATTGTTGTGCATTATCCTGTTGCAATGTAAGGCAGCTTAATTATAAATGGGAAGTTAAGGCATTGACAGCCTTGGCTGAAGAGCGGGGTATAAATAAATATTATTATTAGATCAGTAGGGAATATATCTCCAAGGGGATAGGACACTCTTGGAAAATCTTGAGTTGGTGGCCTTGTGCTGTGCAGGAATAAACTGTGCCCCTCGCCTTTCCCTTTTTCGTTTAGTTTTGGATATCTTCAGTCAAAGCCTTGTGCTACTGCCTTGTGCCAACTCGTTATTCTGATGACCATCACCAGATCCTAATAAATTGGGTATTGTGCTATGTACTAGTAACTGTTGTGTATGTGTATGCACTACAGAATATACAGAGATACACAAACAGACATGTATATACACAGACAGATCCAATCCGTGCTGCCTTCATTTCTGGATTCTCCTGGGGAGAGTGCTGCTAGGGGGGGCTGCCATAATAATCACCTGCATTTCCAAAGGTACCACTATACCACTTGGAAAGAGGTCTATGTGAATGGGTATCATGCACCTAGGAATATATACAAAGACTGGTATGGAATTAAGTCACTCAAAGACAGCTGCCATTTGGATAGTAGCCCCTACCATAACTTCCAACAGGAGGATCTCGCTTCCTCTGTAGGGAACATTTTGGACCATGTGTTTATGGCAATCATTGGTTTTTAACACCTCCAGCAGAGTGCCACCATCACCCAGGCTGCTTTTTTTTTGGGGGGGGGGGGGGGGGTGTGTGCTTTTTCCACACAGGTCATCCTAGAGAAGACACACAAGTTGAAAAGAATTGCTAAATATATCTGGGGTATAGAGGGCTCTTTGGAGAAAGGTGGCACCTGAAACCATGCCTGTACTTTTTCAAGCAAAAGAAGAGAAGCTGGGAGGAAATCCACATTTGACCTTCTTTCAAAACACAACCCACTGGGTATGTTTCCATAGCAACTGTGGGCTAATATGAGGCTAGGGAGTTTCAACATATTGCAAGGGAAATGCGCTGGGGAGCAAGAGAACAGCAGCACTATTTTGGCACCCTTGCTCTGCTCCTTGGCCCTCTTGCCTGCCTAGGCAACAGGCAGATCCCTCAGCACTGGTGCCTACGTCCCTTGCACTTGTAATTACCCCCTCGTGGTCAAGCTGCTATTGCTGAAAGCTTGTTCCTACCTTCTCCCATGCAGAAAAGAGAGGGAACCTGTGGCCCTCAGGCAGAAATGGGAGGGGGCAACTTTGCCCAGCATAGTGGCACAGTAATGAAGACAGCAACTCAATGTCCATCTATCGTGCAGTTGTACATAGCACAGGAATCTTGACAAAAAAAGCCAAACCCAAACATTTGCAACCTCAGTCGGGAGCTATTCTCATGTATGCATCTCTCTTCCTTGTGCACACAACAGCAATAGCATTTAGCAAGAGCATTTTACATTTCTATACCGCTTAAGTGAACTCAGCACTCTCTAAGCAGTTTACAATCTGTAAGCCAATTGTTCTGCTCTGAGACATGATGCTTGCACTCTGCATCAGCACTCAGATTAATAGAAGCAGGGGGTGGGAAATGTGTGGTCCTCCAGATGATGCTGGACAGTAACATCAGGAGATCCAGCCAATATAGCCAACGGTTAGGTATGGTAAGACTGCCAAAACCTGCTGGAGAGCTATACCTCCCCTGTTCCCAGAATCTAGAAAGTTACATGTTCTCCATCCTTGGAACTAAAGCATTTGTTAGTATATCTCAAATATTCAAAGAACTTCACATATGTTGCCTCAGTAAACCATTCAAAAGCTTTGCAAGGTCAGCCACATTATTATCCTCATACATAGAAAACTGGGGTTGCATATGACTCAACACTTAAACTTTCAGAAAACAACCTTCACATTCTATCAATCCTCAAAAAACCCTTGCACTCTACAGTCCCCCTGGAAAAAGCATCACTAGAAGAAACCAACAATTTCGAACATCCAAAATAATGCAACGAAGGCAACAAAGCAAGCCAGTAAGATGTACCATAATAATAAGAAAGAAAATGTACAAAAAGGGACAAATGTAGGGGGGGGGGGAACGCCCAGGTAGCTCTTTTAGGTAAGTTGTGGATGGTGCTTACTACCTAGGGAAGTGACAGTCTTATTCCTTGAGATCACAACCCAATCAATATTTGGAGAAACCTCTTCTCAAGCTCAAATATATCAACCAGTTGAAGATTCCAAGTTTGAAAACAAAATCTTTCTTCTGAAGCATCACAGGAAAAAAAACACATGTGTATGCAATATTTTCATCTCCAGCTGTGGAGAGATAGAAAATAAATGGGGGGAGGGAATTGTGCCTGAGCCACAAGATAAACGATCGTATGCATTAGTCTTAATAAACCAACTCATGTTTAAATATGAATGAAACCCAGTTGCTCCCATGAATACACAAGGGAGACTATTTCAGAATTTCACTCCCTTATAAAGCCATGTCCAGCAGCAATAGCTTCATGTCCAAACATTCCCATGTCTTAGGCAGCAATGTATTTAACATGCACCATGTTGTCTGCAGCAAACCTTCTTCCTCTAGCCTTCACTACCCAAATTCCTATTTAAAAACATACACACACATGCCCTTGTTGGAAACACACGCTCATTTATCTAGATCAAAAAACTGTCAACATTTAATCGGGCAGCAGCAAGATGGGAGAAAGAACAGAATGGTATACATTTAAGATTCAGTCCTAACTACATTTATTTAGTAAAGACATGGGCAGAATTGGGCTGGACAATTGCAAACCTTCCTACAAGAAATGGAAATATTCATGAGTTACACACAGTGAGGAATGATGTTTGTACAGCCCAATCGTCAACAGTTTACCTATCACTCAAGATGCAGTGTACTTTTGTTTCTTGGCTGTGTTTATCCCCAAATTCCATATTTGACGTTGAAAAGAAGAGGCAGAGTTAAGGCCCACAAAGCATGCTGGTTTCAATAAACAACACTGAGCCTAGACCTGCTAATGCATGCACCGCAAGCCTGGCTTGAAGAGGTTGGCCCTGACAGGAAGCATTGCTCTATTTCCCCCCTTCCTCTTGTACTTTTCCACAGTAAAAGAGCAGAAGGAGCCAGTAGGTGTAGTTTATTCTACCACTACTACATCTCCACATCTGGAAAAGCTTCAGCTGTTGAATGTATTGTTGTTGTTATACTGCCATTAAAGACGCAGGAGTTCAGTCAATGGGTGGGGGGAAGAAAGATGGCAACCCCAAATGACACAAATACACACCCAGCGTGGGAGGTTCACTTCAGGCCAGGCTTCAAGGTGACAAACTCTGACTCTGACTGACACAAACCTGCCACAAAGCATGAAGAAGAGACACACACAGAAGAGAGAACCAGTCTCTCTCTGAGGGTTTGGAGGAAAGGCAGTGCAGGTTCCCCTAATTGCTGCCACATGCCTTCCTTCCTTCAAGTGAGGAGGCTCCTTGATCCCACCTGGCAGCACAGAAACCCTATTGAAGGAAGAGTGATGGCACCTGGGGACGAAGGTGTTGGTGGGTGGCACCAAGAAGGACCAACATGGGCTCCAGAAGAGACAACTAACTGAAAGGTGTGAAGGCGGGAGAGGCGTGCCGGCCCATATGGTTTCATTTTTAAGGACCCCTCCCCAAGAGCCAGGGTGGTTTGTGTGTTGGACTGTCACTCTTGAAACCAGGGTTTAATTCCCAGATCGGCCATGAAACCCACTGGGCAAGTCACACTCTCGCAGCTTCAGGGGAAGGCCCATCTGAACAAACTTTGCCAAGAAAACACCAGGATAGGGTCACCATAAGCTGGAAACAACTTGACAGCACACAACACAACCCCATCCACTCTTTGCTTACGTCCCCATTGCCCCCCTTTTGCAGAGACCCCTCCCCACTACCAGAGGTCCTCACCATCGCAAAGGAGGACAAGACACCAGGACCTCCCAGAAAAAGGGAGGACATGGCCAAATAAAAGCCAAAAACTGTTCAGTACTGTATAAATGTGAATGTATACTCCTACATCCTGCTCAGAATGGAGGGCCATTTTGTAGTCCTCCTGGATAGAAGCTGGGAATGTAGGACAAGTCCTGGAAAAGGAGGGCCTCTGGTCACCCTGACTATATAGCCTCCTATATAATGTAAGACATGACTAAAGCACTCATAATATAAATGTGCTTCTTAGTTCTGCTCCAAATGAAGGACCATCTGGGAATTCCTCCTGGGCAGAAGGTAGGACATGCAAGAAGAATGTAAGATATTCCAAAATATAAAGCTAAAAACACCCATAACATAAATGTGAATGCATGCTTCTTAGTTTTGCTCAGGAAGGTGGAAATGGAGGACATTTCCTGGAAAAGGAGGACATCCAGTCACCTATATAATGTACAAGATTCCAAAATGAAAGCTCAAAACAATATAAATGTGAATGCATGCTTCTTAGTCCTGCTCTGAATGGAGGACCATTCAGTGGGAATGTAGGCCATTCAAGAAAAATGGAGGATATGACAGAACAAAACCTGAAAACACTCATCTAAATCTAAATGCAAGCTTCTTAGTCCTACACCAAATAGAGGACATAATGGAGTCCCTCATGGACAGAAGGAGGGAATGGAGGACAGGTCCTGGAAAGGGAGGGCTTCTGGTCACCCTGACTGTGTAGCCACCTATATAATGTAGGACATTCCAAGATGAAAGCTCAGAACATGCATAACATATATCTAAATGCCTGCTTCTTAGACTTGTTCCAAATGGAGGACCATCTGAGAATCCTCCTGGACAGAAGGTGGGAATGGAGGGCAGGCTCTGGAAAAGGAGAATGTAGGACATTCAAGAAAGATGTGGGGCATTCGAGAAAAACATAGGATATGACCAAACAAAACCTAGAAACACTTGTCTAAATTCAAATGCATGGTTCTTTGTCCTGTTCCAAATGGAGGGCTTAAGGAATTCCTCCTGGGCAGAAGGATGAAATGGAGGACATTGCAGATTAAAAGCTAGAAACACTCCTAACATAAATGTCAATGCATTCATAACATCTAAATCTAAATGCACACTTTTTTGTCCAGCTCCGAATGGAGGGCCATTGTGGGATGCCTCCTGGACAGAAGGAAGAAATGGAGGACATTGAAAATTAAAAGCTAGAAGCACTCCGAACATAAATGTCAATGCTCCAAATGGAGGACATTAAGGAATTCCTCCTGGACAGAAAGATGACACGGAAGACATTGAAGACTAAAATCTCGAAACATTCCTAAGATCTACCCCTGAATGCCCGCGTCTTCCTTCTGCTCCCAGAGCGAGGTCCTCCTGGGCAGAAGAAGGTGGGGATGGAGGACCCTGGAGAAGAGGGAAATCTAGAAAGGTTCATAACATCTACATCTCAAGGCATGCTTCTTCGTCCTGCTCCCAATGGAGGAGGTTATGGGGTTCCCTCTGGGCAGAAGAAGGCTGGCATCTCGAAACGCTGATGACATCTCAATGGGAATATGCGTGCTTCTTCCTTCTGCTCCGCATGGAGGGCCCTTGTGGGCAGAAGGGGGGGGCACTGGGATGGGGTGCGAGGGCATGCCCTGCTGGGCAAGAAGCAGCAGCAGGAGGAGGAGGAGGAGGCAGCGGTGGGGGGGTGGCTGTCCCCTTCTTGCCCCCCGCCCTCCTCCCCATGCCCCCTCCCTCCCTCCCTCCCTCCTGGGGCCCAGAGACCTGGATGGCTGGCTGGCAGGGATGCCGTCGGTGGGAGCGGCGGTATGCTGATCGCGGAGGAAGGCAGGCTCGGCGGGGGCGAGAGGAGGGCTGCCCGGCCTGGCTAGGCGCTCCTCCTCCTCCTCCCCCAGCGCCCTCCTCCTCCTGCTCCTCCTGCTCCTGGGCTGCTGCCTGGGGCTGCTGCTGTTCGGGGCTGCGGGGGCCGGAGGGGCTCCCCCGGATGGTCCAGCGCTGGAGGAAGAGGAGGAGGAGGAAGCGGCGGCAGGGGCATGGTCTGGGGGTCAGGCTGGCCCTGGAGGGGCCTCCTCCGGTCAAGGGAGGGAGGGAGGGAGGGATCGCGTCACCGGAGAAGAAGAAGGAGAGCCCAAGCCCCGCCAGCCCCACTCCACAAGAGAGAGAGAGAGAGAGAGAGAGAAGGAAGGAAGGAAGGAAGGAAGGAAGGAAGGAAGGAAGGAAGGAAGGAGCGAGCGCCCCGGGCCCCACCGCCTGCCCTTTGCCCAGGGCCTACAGATCAGGCTCCCCAAATCAACCCATCACTCAAAGGACGTACTAAGACAGAGGACAGCACTTGCCCATAGGGCATCATTGGGGTATACTGGTCCATAGGGGTATACTTGCCCATAGAGAAACTATACTTGTCCATAGAGACTCATTGGGTTTTCATTGGGGAATCCTTGGGCAAGGATTCCCCAATGGTTCTCTATAGGCAAGTGTTCCCCAATGATTCCCTATGGGCCACTATTCCCCAATGGTTCCCTATAGGGAAGTATTCCCCAATGCTTCTCTATAGACAAGGATCCCCCCAATGAGCTTTCATTTTACACTGGCCTACATATTTCTTGGATGGATGCCCTACATTTTGCAGTGCCTTTGGCCACCCTGCATATGTAATACAGCTGTGAATAAATCGTATGAAATGAATGTACTGTATATAGTCACGGATTCTTTACCCACGGATTCAAGCATCCACAGGTTGGAAACATCCTATATATATATACTAGCAAACCTTGATTTTACCATTTAATAAAGGGTCCTCCATTTGGAGCAGAAGTAAGAAGCACAGGTTGACATTTATGTTAGGAGTGTTTCTAGCTTTTAATCTCCAGTGTCCCCCATTTTCATCCCGATTCTGTCCAGGAGGAATTTCCCAATGGCCCTCCATTTGGAGCAAGACGAAGAAGCCTGCGTTTAGATTTATGTTGTTGATGTTTCTAACATTTAATCTTGAGTGCCCTTCATTTAATAGGAGGGTCCCCATTTTACTCTGCCATCCACAGATGTTGGTGTCCTGGATCCAAAGCCCAGCAGATACTAAAGATCCACTGTATTTACATTAGCGTTTTGAGCGTTTGTGTGGGGTCCTGTCCTCCCTGTCCCTGGAAGGTCCTCCATTTTGTGGTGCCTTGTCTTCCTTTGCAGTGGCGAGGGCACATCTGGTGGCCCTGACTATTCGTCTTCCTCCCATCTCCCCCCCAAAAGGCAGAGGAGGTGTGATGACTTAGGGGCCTTTCCCTGGAGCCCTTGGCGCCCTGTGCGTGGCCCTTTACTCCCAGGGATATCCCTTTTACATGTAGTCTTGTTAAGCCAAGTGTCCCTCATCCTATACCTATGCATTTAATTTTTTCTACCTAAGTGCAGGGGATCCTGGGATTTCACTGTGCCTCCGTCTGTAGCTGGGAAGGAGGAGGGCAAGGGGGGCAGAAAGAGCCTTTTCCTCCCGGCGGTGCGGATTCGCCATTGCTCCCATATTTGCTCCCAGCACCTTGCTCTGCTTTTTGAGATCAGGATTAGGTTTCCATAGGAACTGCGAGAGCCGCAGCTTGCAAGGCTGAGCTCCTTTGGCTCGCCCTCCTCCTCCTCCTCCTCCTTTTGTGACATCACAATCCATTGCCCGGGAAACGTCAGTGACGTCAGGTGCCCGTGACGTCAGCAGCCTCCAAAGGGAGCCTCGAGCGAAGGAAACCTCGAGAACAAATGTCTGCGTCAGCAGCTCTTTCCCCACGACGTTGTTTTTTAAAATGCATTTAAACAAAATACAAATATGAGGGGAATCCTTGGGCACTAGATGGCAGATGAGACGAGGATGATCATTCCTGGCTGCTTCAGCACCTCTTTCAGTGCTCCTCTTTCATGGCCTGCTTAGCAGCACAGCATCCTGGTCCCACTGGCTGCACCAAATGGCCCTTCTGGAAAGAAAGAAAGCTATCCCACTTGTGTATATAAAGGTTTGGGATTTTTAAACCCCCCTCAAATGGTAGGTTAAAGCAAACTTCCACCACCATTTTCCCAATCTCCGCCTTCTAGATGGGCTCAACTTGAAGTCCTGCCATCCTTCATCTTGGAGGAAAGGCTCCTCTTCATCCTGGAGAGAAGTGACTAGTGGGGTGCCACAGGGCTCTCTCCTTGGCCCAGTGCTATTCTACATCTTTATCAACGACTTGGATGAAAGAATAGAAGGCAAGCTTATCGAATTTGCAGATGACACCAAATTAGGAGGAGTAGCTAATATCCCAGAGGGCAGGATCAAAATTCAAAATGACTTTAATAGATTAGAAAGCTGGGCCAAAGCTAAAAAAAAATATTATTATTATTATGCTTTATTTATATAGCACTTTGAACTTCAGCAGGAAGAAATGTAAGATACTGCACTTAGGTAGAAAAAATTAAATGCATAGGTATAGGATGAGGGACACTTGGCTTAACAAGACTACATGTAAAAGGGATCTAGGAGTCCTTTGAACATGAGTCAACAGTGTGATGCTGCAGCTAAAAAGGCCAATGTGATTCTTGGCTGTATCAATGTAAGTATAGTAGATCAAGGGAAGTAATAGTGCCTAATGTTGGACTGTAACCTCCAGTCATCTTAACCAGCACTTTGTTCTGCTTTGGGCAGGCTCCACCTGGAATACTGTGTCCATTTCTGGGCACCACAATTTAAAAAGGATGTTGAGAAACTGGAGCATATCCAAAGGAGGGTGACTAAAATGGTGAAGGGTCTGGAAACCATGCCCTATGAGGAATGACTTAGGGAGCTGGGAATGTTTAGCCTGGAGAAGAGGTTAAGAGGGGATAGCTTTGTTTAAATATTTGTAAAGATGTCAGATTGAGGATGGAGCAAGCTTGTCTTCTGCTCCTCCAGAGGATAGGACAATGGATGCAAGCTACAGGAAAAGAGATTCCACCTGAACATTAGGAGGAACTTCCTGACAGTAAGGGCTGTCCGACAGTGGAACACACTTCCTAGGAGTGTATTGGAGTCTCCTTCCTTGGAGGTCTTTAAGCAGAGGCTGGATGGCCATCTGTCGAGGATGCTTTGAGAATTCCTGCATGGCAGGGGGTTGGACTGGGTGGCCCTTGTAGTCTCTACCAACTATGAATCTATGATTCCACCTACATGGCCCTGATGTTTTCACCCCAAAGGAGGCCAAGGCACCACAATATAGAGGACATTGCAGCCAAAATGGAGGACATGACCAAATAAAAAGCTAAGAACACCCATAGAAATATGAACCCTTGCTTCTTAGTCATGCTCCAAATGGAAGACATTTTGGAATTCTTCCTGGACAGAAAGATGAAATGGAGGACATGGCCCAGAAAAGGGGGACGAAATCCAGACACCTTGCCCTGATGGTGGAAAATGTGGTCCAAGTATCTAGAGCAAGGAAAGAGAAAGTGGTCTTCCTAATGGTGTTGGACAGTAACTTCCAGCCACCCTAAGCAGCATGGCAAGTGGTCAATAATTCTTTATATTGCAGACCAGCAATATGCCCATCCCTGGCCCTGAGGAAGCTAATTTGGGGAAAGTTCCAACACCGCCTATGCCTATGTGGCTCCAGCATTCATTATTGGATAAGAGACAAGAGCATAGTGCAAAACATGTACAGTCATGTTTTTCATTCCAAACTCCACTGTTATTTTTTTTAATTTTAAAACACACACACAGCACTCTTTTGCATATTCCTCTTGCTGGGGACTAAAGAAAAAGAATGATTTAATTTCTCCCAATGCCCTTATTGTGGTAACAGTACTCATGTGACACTGCTAATGAGCAGTTCATGTGATAATATTGAATTTACTCCCAGATGACTAGTCAGAGCAGCCTTTCCGGATTCTGTGGTCCCTTCCAAAGTAAATGTGAACCTGACTTCTGTTCTAAGGTCACAGAGCAAGGCACTCTCCAGGTATCAAAAGTTGTGAGCAAGGGCAACTATAACAGGCATGTGGAACATTTTTTTCTATCCTATCCAGGGCTGCGTTGTCTCAGGGCCACATGCCAGCACTGTGCTGGAATGAAGCCAGCAGTAGGCAGGGCCACCCTCTTTGCTCTCTCCTTGCCAGGTTAGCTGCCAGGAAACACTTCAGTGTTGACACATATTTTGCAGAGCACTTTTTGAGAGGCTACAGGTTGCCCACTCTTGAACTATAACATTTGAAAAGAAGGTTGTTGTTTTTAAAGTATGGTTTATTTACCATACTTCTGATTCTTCTGAATTTACCTCGTTGCAGCCTGGGATGTTTTGCACTTCCACCATGGTCTTGTTGGTACACGTTAATTTTGCAAAGTAGAATTAACATCCAAAAATCCACAAAACAGCTATATGTTTTTAGGCCAACCAAAATGCACAAAATACATGTTGCAAGTTTTTGAAGCTCAACAAGCTTCCTCATCAAGCAAAGATGTTAAAAATCATAAAGCAGAAAGAAAAAAATATACAGTGGTGCCTCGGGTTACGAAATTAATTCGTTCCGCGGCCGCTTTCATAACCCGAAAAGCCTTCGTAAGCCGAATTGCCATAGGCGCTAATGGGGAAAAGCCGCGATTCCGTGCGAAAAAGCCGAAAAAAGCACCAAAAGTTTTTTCGTAACCCGAAAAAACATTCGTAACCCGAAACAATAATTCCCTATGGGATTTTTTCGTATCCCGAAAATTTCGTAACCTGGGTATTTCGTATCCCGAGGTACCACTGTATCTAACAATGCTAGAGTCACAGCATTTTGTTAAGATATTGTTGTTCTCAGTTAAGATGATATGGAGGAATATTCATATAGGAAGTCCACTTGTCCTGGCAATGTGCTTTCTGTGAGACAGCCGAGTTGTAAAGCCCAGGAAACAAAATTTAAACTCCATTAGCAACACAAAAAGAGGGCCAGTGTAGCATAGTGGTTTGAGTGCTAGACTATGGAGTTTATCAGACAAGGGGAATTGAAAATATAATCCGATGACAATCTGAACGCAATCATGGGGTTTAACGTTATTGTGTGATAATCCACTACACACAAATTCGGGCAATGGGAAGTCAGTCCGAACACAATCATGTGGTTTCACGTTATTGCGTGATAGACTGCCACACACAAATTCGGGCAATGGCATGCTATTTTCAGGCAACGGGGAGCCAGTTTGAATGTAATGCATATTCATGTAATTGCGTGAAACTAGCGACTTCAAGTGAATGCGTTTTGGCCCCACTTTCTTTTCATTCAAATTTAAGAGAAATTCCTCCCGTTTGATAACTCCTATGACTCACCCATGATAGGGCTGCTTTAGAGTAGCCACAAGTCGGAAATGACTTGTAGGCACACAACAACACAAAGAGAGACTTCTTTTGAGATTCATGTACTTTCTGAACTGAGAACAACATCCTGCGAATTTGGCTGCTTTATGTAGTCCCGTGACTCCAATAATATCTTATTTTTTCTTTCTCCCATATTATTTTTATTACCTTTTCTGATGAAGCCAGTGGAGTTTCAAAAGCTTGCAACATATATCTTGTCTATTCTGATTGGCCTAATAAAGACATCTCTGGTTTATGTATTTTTGGATGTTATTATACTTTGCTGTATGGTCAACATGTTTTCTGGCTATTAAGTTTTGCAGTTCATTTCATTCTTTACCATTGTGTGTACTAGTTACTAATTTCACCTTAATGTTTCTATATATTTGTTCAAGCATACTTAACAAAGCATTCATTTTTCAAATTGTTTGCAACCCAGATTTAAAGGTATTCACACAAGTGCCTATATGACAAAATGCTAGCTGGGTGTCACTTTGTATACTTAACACAGAAAGCAGCACAAGGCTGCCCCTTTGCACCTTTACCCAGGAGAAAACCCAACTGAGTTTAGGAAGGCTTAATCTCAGATAAATGTTTATTGAAGACATAGCTTCATATGTTAAGATACACCAAAATGTAAAATCCATGTGCATTTCCCCCTCTCACATTCTGAAATCTCTAGATCATTTGTATAAAAATAGTTAAATTTAGGATTGCTTGTCTTGAATATCCATCTCTGACCGTATCCCCAACTAAACATAAACAAAATGAACATTTGTTGCATTTAGACCCTAAAAAAGATTTAATATGATTCTTTACTACAAGAGATGTATACATTCAACAAATTAAATCACATCATATTTCAGACTCAGAAGCTACATGTAGGTTTGAGGGTGGACATGATGACTTTAGATGACTCTACAACTTTTGACCTTAAAATCATTGCCCTATTAATGGAAAGTAGTCGACTCTCCATATCCACGAATTCTGCATCCACAGATTCAACCATCCATGGCTTGAAAATATTAAAAAAAAAAAAAACCTCCCAAAATAACCTCCCGAAGCAAACCTTGATTTTGCCATTTTTACTATGATGTTTTATATAATGGGATTTGAGCATCCATAGATTTTTGGTATCTATAGGAGGCGGTCCTGAAATCAAAGGGCCTTGCTGTAGTTTATTTTAGACACATCTTCTTTGTTATTTGTATTCAGCTACAAACTTATGGCGACTATAAATAAGAGACCTCCAGTACATCTTTTTATTAACAACCTTGTTCAGGTGTTGAAAACTCAGAGCCTTGTAAAGTCGAAGGCTTTCATGGCTGGCATCCATAGTTTTTTGTGGGTTTTTCGGGCTATGTGGCCATGTTCTAGCAGAGTTTCTTTCTGACGTTTCGCCAGCATCTGTGGCTGGCATCTTCAAGAGAAGGTTTTGCTTGGGTTTTTTCCAGGCAAAACATTCTCTGAAGATGCCAGCCACAGATGCTGGCGAAACGTCAGAAAGAAACTCTGCTAGAACATGGCCACATAGCCCGAAAAACCCACAAAAAACTCAGAACCTTGGTTTCCTAGATTGAGTATATCCACCTGTTATCCACTTTTCTTCCTTTCCTAATGTCTTTCACTTTGCTGAGCATTAGCATCTTTTTTAATGAGTCAGGGATGTGGTTACAGAGCTTTTTAATATTATATAATTAGTAAAAAAAAAACAAATTTACAGCCAAATATCTCCCATATGGTGCTTTTCTACTAAATCAGAATGCTTAGCAAATTAGGTGTGTACACGCTTCAACCATACAGTAGCACAGATACCCCCAATCCCAAATCTATTATGTACAGATGTATTATGCTGCATTGTTTTGTAGGGGGAAGATGGGATATAAACCAAAGAAATAACACAATTTAACTCTCAGTGTAAGAAGATATGAAGGAGAGGGCTTTCTCGGTGGCTAATCGTAGACTATGGAATGCCTTTCCTGAGAAGTTTAGGTTTGGTCCCTCCTTGTTGTCCTGGTGGCAGGCAAACACTTTTTTATTCAGGCATACCCTTAATAACTAACTTGGACTGAATGAACATGCTAGACTTTTAATGTATTTTATCAAGATGAACAATATCTGAACAGTCTTATGATACTGCAATTAGTGTATAATTTTACCTTTTAGAATTTATTGTGTTGTATAAATATTAGCATGATGTAAGCTGCCTTGTGTTCAAACTTTGCTAGAAAGCTGGGATACAAATTAAATAAGTAAAAAGCATGTCTGTGACGCTATTAAGCATGCTAAAGTTCTTTCCAAACAGCTTTTAAGGTCATGAAATAATTACACCTTGCCCAGACCCCCAAATATGTATCATTCAGGAAATATAGCAAGAAGTAATCATTTACACTGCCAGGTAGCTAGCCACTCAAAAGGTGGACTTTAATATCGTTTATTGCTGCACCTGCAGAAGGATGTGCCAAACACAAAAGTCAGAACCCTTCTACTCAAGTGAATTCACAGGCCCTAGTTCTGTACATTTTAACTTCCAAGTTATGAATATAGATTGCCTACAAAGTACTTGACAGGCCTATTCTCATATTTTGGAATGGCAGTTATTGGTAAAATTAGCAGTTTTAGTAAACACTTTAAGAATCTGAGCAAGCATTTTGAAACTTGTTTTCCAGGTAGTCAGAGAGAAATTAAACAAACAAAAGAGAAATGTTTTTAGAGCAAATGGATTTGAAGTAATTTCTCCAACCCTTCTCTTCTCCAAGATGGCACAGACTAGGCATTCCCAAGGATACCTAACAGTTTCATCTCACCTTCTGGTACAGAGCAAATGCACTGTCAATTAGTAGCTTAAGGGCTGAACTATATCACACCAGAAAACACACATTTCTTAATTCCATGTTCTCTCCCCCCACCCCTAAGTACTAAGGCATGTGTGGAATAGAATCAGCAGGCAGGATGGGAACTCTTAATGTCTCCCTGTTCATATATTCTCTACTACAACCCTTCATCCCAGGTCTTGCCTTCTCTTTTATTTTTTTGCAGACAGCACTGTAATTTTACACTGGTTGAGGTTTATTTTTCAATAGGAAGCAGTCAGCAAGGGAAGGTTAATCATCTACCCCCCCTTTCCTTTTAGAAGGCAAACAAAGGATTAGGAGCCCTGTCCTTGACTTACCATGTCTAGATGCCCAAACAATCACACCCTTTCCATAACAGTTTCCATGAGCATGAAATAGTAACACACAACAATGCTGATTAAGAAATGAATGTAAAAGGTATCTTTCCAGTGAGACACTATCAGCATACATTTATTCAGAAGTCAAATCCAGTGGGACTTCTTTCCAGGTAAGAAGGTACAAAATTGCAACCTAAAACAAATTTTATGTTTTCAAGATCATCTCTTCTACACCGAGTACAAAGCTAATTCAACTTTATATGTTCAGGCCTCTAATAAAGTTTCAAGAAACAGCAAGCACAATAACCCCTTAACAATGAAGTCTACAAATGGAAACAAAAATGGGAGGGGAAGGAGACAGTTTGGGGCAGCCATTACTCAAGCTCTTTGCAGAACAGCATTAAGGAGTAAGTCTTTAAGGCCAGTGCCAACTCCTGACACAGTAGTAACGCCACAGGCAAATTATTTGGGAGTAGAAATATTTTATTACATAAGTTTTCCAGTGCGGATTCAATATCTGCTGACTAAGGCTTCCATTACAAGTGGTAGGGAAGGCCACATACTGCTTTACTAAGAAAACATATCTTGTAATGCAGACCCTCAACAATGTCTTAGAGAGGAAGAGAGTATATCCATCAGCACACATGAGGAAAAAAAATAGAAAACCACAGTGAAGAAATAATCCAAATTCCAAAGCCTTCCTTTTGTTTATTTTAGAAAAAACCCAAATATTTTATAAAGACATAGTACTTGCTACCAGCCATTATTCTCACATGTTGATTGAAAGGTGTATGCAATAAACGCTTTCTGCATCAATTCCCAGAGTGCCAATTGGTGGGAAATCCTGTGATACAACAGGAGAAGCTTCAGATTCTTAGGTGCCAATTGTTATAAAGGTCTTTGCAGGTGATCACCATTCTAGAACTTGAGACAGTGATTGGTTGGAAAGATTTGAAGGGGCAGGGGAGAGCCTTCAGATTCCAAATGCGGATTGGCAGGAAAGTGCCAGGGTCCTCCAAGGGCAGTGCCAAGAGGAAGCAACTGTTACGTACGGGCATTACGCTCTGTCTCTGCTAGACACTCTCTTACCAGAGCCCGAGCATGTATAATCCCTGTGAAGAAAAAAACATAAGACTAAAACATACTCAGGTGCTATCAGGTGCAAAAGTACCAACCCAGCAATTCCCCATTTGTCTGAATGTAAACTGCATCCTCTCTCATACCATGGTCAGTTTTGTTTGCCAACACAAACAAAGTGCTAGTCACATAGGGAAAATATGTTGTGTGCAGTGGCCTTTTATGGGGCAAATTAAGGATGCAAGAAAGTCATTGAGTTGGAAGAGACCACAAGGGCCATCCAGTCCCACTCCTTCCCATGAAGTAACACAGTATCAAAGCACCCAGCCTCTGTTTAAAAACCTCCAAAGAAGAAGACTCCACCACTCTCTGAGGGAGTGTGTTCCACTGTAAAACAGCTCTTACTGTTGATGTAAGTCAATAATACAAGCTGAAAACAAGCTTGCTGGCAGCATTCCAGAGAGTTGAATAAAACTAAAGAACAAGGAGATAACCTGCTTGCAGGTTGATACTTCATTGCTAAACAAGAGTTATAGCCATTGGATAGAGAGATTCTAACCCAGCAGGTGCTACCTGTTTCAATGTGTTGCAGCTATCTGCCCAAGAAACTGCTGAGTTGGCCAGGTCTTAGCATTAAGACCAGAGATGCACTTCTGACTGTTTCCTCCCCAACAAGAAAAGAACTTTAAACCAACTTTTTATTAAAAGCACAATAGAAGCAATAAATAAAGGAATTGATGGGAAGAATTAATGGTGTCATATTTCTAAACCAGTTGAATAAACTGATTAGCTACAAAGCAGCAACGAACTGTTCCACAAAAATTAAGCATGCAGTGTCAGATTTTGTAAACTCTAGAATCTTTTAGAGGAATAAGTCACATTTTTGTGCAGTTCCATGTAGATCTTCTCATATTCTATTACACGGGTAGGCAACCTGCGGCCCGCGGGCCGGATGCGGCCCGGCAAGGCCTTGGAACCGGCCCCAGCCCGGTCCTGCCGCCGATTGCCGCTGGGGCCTTTGGGGGGCAATTGTCTATAGAAGCCTCAGAAACATGCATTTATATTAACAGTTTTTTAAAAATCAGCAATTTTTTTTCACGTGTCCTCCATTATTTAAAAAAAGTGTCTTCCATTTGAAAATTTTGTCCTACATTTGTCCTAGTTTATTTATATATTTATTTTTTTAAAAAAAAATTATTTAATTATCTATTTTTTGGCTTCGGCCCCCCAGTTATCTGAGGGACAGCAACCCGGCCCCCGGCTCAAAAAGGTTGCCTACCCCTGTTCTATTAGTTCCAGTCAAGGACAGCTTATTGCTTCTGCGTCCATATCCCATGACTAGAAAGTATTCATCTGTCAGGAAAGTTCCTACCTCTTTTCAGCCGCTCCATAGCACTCTTGCTGCCTGCATAGGTAGGTCGGATCTCCTTGCCCATCTCCTCGATGACAGAAAGCAGGTCTGTGTACGTGCTCTGGGAGCCTTGGGCACCTGGTGGCTTCATAGCCTGTAAAATGAAAGTTGAAACAAAAATGAAAGGCTCCTCTTTGACATTATTCACATAAGATAGGAAGAATACCCTCCCCCCTAGTCTCCAAGCAGAAACTCACCTGCACGTAGCCCATTGATGGGGGGCCAAAATCGTTGAAGAGAGGTCGAAAGGGGGGCTGATGTTCCAGGCAGAGATCCAGATGGAGATGGGACACTCGTGGCTGAAAGTAACATGAAAAAACATTGGATTTTAGCCAAGAATATTTATGATTCTCCAATAGTGTTGAATCTCAATACTCACAGCACACTTTTGAGGGTTAATACTTTCCCTGCATTCCCAGTGAAGTAATAGCTGAAGAACAGAAACATTAAGTGTTTCATTTAGTGCTAGATTTATGTCTTCTGGATTCTCCATGGCAAAAAAAACCTGGCAGTAATCTTCCAATGACCACCCTGTTTTCCTTCAGAACACTTGTGTAATACAGTTGACATTAAGTCAGATAACTGGAAAGAGATGAGTTCTTTTGTTTCAACTTGTTCTATAAGTTTAAAGTAGGAGAAAGGGGACTGGGTGTGGTAGTTTTACAATAAAGACAGCTCACTGCTTGGAAGCCTGTCACAGGATCTCAATCATTAATGATGGGGTGGTTTCTGATGATACAGCTCATTTGTTTCTACTACAAGGCAAGACGGAGTAACTCACAACTGATCCTTATATAAGGGAGGCCATTAAATACAATGGCATAGTGAAATGGCATCCCTTATATAAGGATTTTGCCACTGCCTTTCCCTGAGGCAGAGAGCATGTGACTTGCCCAATGTCACCCAGTGGGTTGCATGGCCAATGAAATGTAGTTACTAAAAGGACTAAAAGGCCAGAATCCAATGCTACACATCCAGTAAATTGCACTGCTTCTGCCAGGCTTGGAAGCTCTTTCACTTCCCGCAACCACTTATGCACCCTAAAAACCTGCTCTGCGGGGCTGGGAAAGCCTCTGGAACAGGTGCTCTGGCATCTGAGAAGAATGGGCAGGGGGAGGAATCCAGAATCTGCTGGCACTGGATAGTGAAGTACACTGTTGGATCTTGGTCATGGTTATAAAGAGCTACACACAAAATGTTTTGGTGATAGATTTGAACGCAGTTCAAGAATTTGAAGTGTATTCTGACTCACTTTTGCCAGTCTTGGAATGAAACAGTTGCTCATGCACATCTGTGTTTTAACAGCTCAATTTCCTTTGTCAGCCCTGAGCACCTCAATCTGCCTCTCACTCGTATCTAGCATTTTATTTTGTCTCTCACTTTTCTAATATTATATTCATACAGTATGACCTGAATTGGTTTCCCTTAAAAACATCAACAAGGTTTTTATGACAGAAAAACTAACATGACACATAAGCATCATATGAACACAGCATTTCCCTCTTTTAGGCTTAACCACAGAAGCTTGTGGTTTTGCCTTAACATCCTGAAAGCCAACACAAAAGATAAATGTTATTCGATTCAAGACAAAGAGGGAGGGCTGGAAAGAGCAGCCACATCTATAACGCAATAAGAATTTGGTACTGTCACTCATCCGTCTGAATCTCACCACCATTCCCAGTTGCCAATTTCACCTTACATTTCACATCACCTTTAACCTACAACATTTTAATATTTTGTGTTATATGTCATTCTAACAACTCTGATGTTATCAAAGCCAGGTCCAACTCCATCAGGCCTAGCCTGAAGAAGAAGAACCCTCCCTCCATGCCATCTGCCATGGTCCAGGCCGAAGAGGGAGAGAAGAACCACTGGACCTGATCCCCTTCCCCACCGCCATTCCTTTCTCTTTCTGTGTCATGTCATATTAGATTGTAGGCCTGAAGGTAGGGAACTGTCTGAAAAACTATCTGAGAGCCTTGAGGGCTGAAGAGTGGGGTGTAAATACCGTAAATAAAAAAATAAAGATGCAATGGACACACATGATGCACACACAGTTAATTAATGTACATGCACAAGGAGTCAACATGGTGGTTTGAGTGTTGGACTACAACTCTAGAGACTAGGGTCCTATTCCTCACTGGGTGGGTGATCTTGGGCATGTCACATCAGGAAAAGGCAATGGGAGACCTCTGAACAAATCTTGCCAGGAAAATCCCATGACTGGGTCGCCATAGGGTCGTTATATGTCTATATGTGACTTGAAGACACATAACATCAACAATGAGCACATGCTACTTATCACTGAATAAATCAGGGTAAGAACTAGGGAAGCTATTCAAATTGAAGGTAATTTTCTAATAATAGAAAGCTACAAACACTGAGCCTTTAATTGAGAAAATAAATGGTTGTTATTAGGCCAATAACAGCAATCTAACTAGGTAGTTTGTGAAGCATCTGGAGATAATTTGGGACACAGGAAGCATAAGTGGCTGAAAGCAAGTCAATTACTTTATTTGAGAAGTCCAGAAAAAGGAAACAGCAGCTGCTTTATTAAGAGGATTACTTTGATGAGCCAGAGATTGAGCCATTAAAGATTATTAGCTAACTCTTTTTCTTACAGTAAAGCCCAACCTATGTTTGCTGCTCCGTTTAGCTGCATGTTTTTATTTGTACAACACAGTCATTTATGGCTATGACAACCACAACCACATAAAGGTCTTACTTTAGTGCAGTTTCATGAGAAATAGCTTTCCAAAGCTACTTTGCAAATAATGTAGTGTTTACTTTTAAACTGGCTAATAAATACGGGGTCCATTGAGTTCTGAATTCAGAGACTGGTTTCAAGCCAAGAATGAGTGCTTGGCATTTTCCTGCCCTCTCAGGCTTTGAAAGAACCAGAGTAGCAGCAGCAGCAGCTTGGTTTCCCAAATGCAAAGAGCCTCTCTGCTCTGCTGGGACAAATATAACTGACTTTAAGACAACCAGCCATGGAGCATGCTGCTCCTTTGGTTAAGCCATCAGTGTTGTTCAGTGACTGAGATGGGAATGTGGGGGGCAGGAAGGCTCTCAAACTTTCACAGCAGATGGTTTTTAAAGCCAATGTGATCCTTGGTCTGTTTAGATTAGCTCACTAGTATTTCTTAAAAGACACACTCATGTTTCTGACACAAGCAAGATCCAGAAGCTTCCTTTAAGCAGACTAACTTGTATACCGTACACAACAACAAACCTGAAGAGCTACCAGTAGATCGTGGTGCTTGGATCCACAGAGTTGGAAGTCAATGTATTCTGGGTAAAAGTCCTTCTTTTCGTTCCTCGTCGTATGCAAAACCAAAGCACACGCTTCTAAAAGAAACAGTGAAAGAAATGTCTGGGACACTGGATCCAAGCACCACGATCTACTGGTGACTCTTCAGGTTTGTGGTTGTGTGCCTTCAAACCGTTTCTGACTTATGATCTGGCGGGGCTTTCTTGGCAAGTTTCTCCAGAGGGGTTTGCCATTTCCATCCTCCGAGGCTGAGAGACTGTGACCCCAGTGTGTTTCTATGGCTTTAACTCTGCTGGCAGGGCCCCTGTGCCTGATGTTCTTCTACCTTTTCTGGACGTAATACACCTTTTGTGACAGGGAACCCACTTCTGCACTTTTATCTTTAAACCCAAAGGGATCTCGGAGCACCTCTGGGACTAAACGAAAGAGAGAGAGAGAGAGGGAGGGAGGCAGCAGCAGCAGCTTCCCTAGACTCGGGCCCCCACTTCCTCAGATGCATTTATAAAGAAGAATATCGAAACGCTCCCTTAATAACAACAACAACAACTGAGGGAGAGAAGTGTTAGCCTGAGCTCCCCGGACTGGAGCCCCTTCTCCTCCCAGGAGCACTGACTGTTCCTCTCCCAGAGGCCCTCCTCCTCCCTGTCGCCCACCTTGAGCCCGGGAGAGAGAGAGAGAGGGGGCGGGGCTTACCGAGCGGGGGGCCTCCGGGGGCGGGGCTGGCGCTGCTGCTGCTGCCGCTGCTGCCGGTGGTGGTCGTGGTGCCGGCGGGGGCGGAGGCAGAGGCGGCTGCGGAAGGGGCTGCGGAGCTGGCGGCGGGGGCGGGGGCGATGGGCTTGTAGGACATCCCCGACTCCGCGCTCTTTGGTTCTGCCCGGCTGCTCGCGATTGGCAAGCGGATCCGGCTCCGGCCGCCACGCCCGCTACTCCGATTGGACGAGGCGATTCTACAGGCACCGCCTTTTTAGTGGCCTCGGCGCCTCCGATTGGACGAGAGGATACCCTTTTTGAGAACTCGGCTCCTCCTCCTCCAGCTCCCGATTGGCTGCCGCGGCGGTCGCTCACTCTCCCTCTTCTCCTTTCCCTCCCCTCGCGTTTCCTCGCTTTGCCCCGGCTTCGTCTCTCGCTAAGAGGCGGGCGGGCGGGCGAGCGAGCGAGCGAGCGAGCGCTGTTCCGTGCGCGTGCGTGGGTGCGTCACACCTCTCACAGTTCCTGCCTTTCTTTCTCTGCAGGCGCCCAGCGGAGCCTGGAGGAGCGGGCGCGCACTCGCCTCTCTGCCCCGCGCTCAAGAGCAGACAGCCGCCGCCGCTTACGCCTTCGCCCCGCGCCGACGTGCCTCGCGCCCTCCCCCTGTGACGTCACCGCGTAGCGTTACACCCGGCTTGCCTTGTTTCCATGGCGACGGGAGGGGGCGACTGAGGCCTAGTCGTAATCGTCGCCCCAGCCAAGCCTTTCCTTGCGTTGCTGTTGTTAACTACCTTCTACTGAATAAGGCAGCTCCAAGGCGCACCCAGCCTGGCCTTGGAGGATCAGGCCTGGGACCTCCCTAGCCAGGGGGACCAGACTTGCCCTCTTCCAGGACATGGCCTAGCTATATGCGGGCCTCCTGCCCAGGAGGAATTCGCAAACATTGGCCATTTTGAGAACGACAAAGAACACGGATTGACATTTACTATATGAGTGTTCTTAGCTTTGGTTTGGTCACGTCCTCCCTTTTCCTTGGAGGTCCTCCATTTCAACCATCTGTCCAAGAGGAATTCCCAAATGCCCTCTGTTTTGAGCATGACTCAATCAGGAATTTACATTTCTATGAGTGTTTTGAGCTTTTATTTTCGCATAGAATCAGAGTTGAAAGAGACCCCCAAGGGCCATCCAAACCAGCCCCTGCCATGCACAAACTCACAATAAAAGCATCCCCGACAGATGGCCATCCAGCCTCTTTTTTTCCTTTCATACAAGTTAAACCAACAACACATAGACATACAACAGAATACATTACAATACAATTAACTAAAAACAGACTTCCAAGTGTGAGGGTTTGATAAACCCCCCTCTCTCACAGCTCTTCCTTTGGCTGAGTTCACCCCCCTCTCCTCCTTTCTCTCCTCTCCCCATTTTCCTTCTCTCAGCCTCAGCACATAATAAGAATAATGATAAGCAAGCTTTGGTATCAATGCTTGGTAGTGTATAAAAGTTAATATGTTCATCTAAAAATATATGCATTGTTTGGAAGGAGGCCTTCACAGGGGAGGATGGGATGCAAAAGGGAGTCAGAGATGCCCAAGCTCCTTGACTCCCTGGGAGAACAAAGAAGCCTCATAGTAGACTGATAAGGAAAGTCTGGTTATAGAAATGTTTGTTGGAATGTCAAAATGCTATAAAAGCTTTGCTCCTTGTTTTGGTCGGGAACACAGCTTGGTGAATGATTCCCCTGTGTTCTTTTGCATGCAAATAAAGGCCATCTTGGATCATGGACCTAGTTTGTTTGTTTCTCCTGTTTTGGTACCTTAACACAAGTATCAAACTCTCAAATTGTATTTTTCTTACTATTGACTGTTGATTATTCAGCCTCTGTTTAAAGACCTCCAAAGAAGGAGACTCCACCACATTCCAAGGGAGTTTGTTCCACTGTTGAACAGCTCTTACTGTCAGGAGCTTCCTCCTAATGTTAAGGTGGAATCTCTTTTCCTGTAGCTTGCATCCATTTTTCTGGGTCCTGCTGCTTTATCACACGAGGGGCCAAACAGAGAGTTAAACAAGAAAGACCTGATGTTCATCACACTACACTTCCTGTTTAACTCTCGTTTAACTGAAGTCAAAGGCTTTCATGGCCAGTAGCCATAGTTTTTTGTGGTTTTGGGGGGATATGTGGCCATGTTCTGTAAGAGTGACGCTTTGCCAGTATCTGTGGCTGGCATATTCAGAGAAATGTTTAACTCTTGTTTAAATCCTGTATGGCCCCTAGTGTGATAAAGCAACTAGCCTCTGGAGCAGCAGAAAACAAGCTTGCTCCCTCCTCAATGTGATACCCCTTCAAATACTTAAAGAGGTCTATCAAGTCACCTTGTAATGGTCTCTTTTCCAGGCTAAGCATACCAAGCTCCCTAAGTCTCTCCTTGGTTTTCAGGCCCTTCAGCATTTTTGTGGCCCTCCTCTGGGTATGCTCCAGTTTGTCAACATCCTTTTTGAATGGCGGTACTCAGAACTTTTAAAGTCCTACATTTTTCTCAAATGTCCTACATTTTGTGGTGCCTTGTCCTCCTTGAAGTGAGGACATCTGGTCACCCTGCCCTGATTGAGCCCATCCATCCAGTGTGCAGCCTTCCTCTCTTTCAACATCCCTCCACCTTCCCTAGTATTATTGTCTTTTCCAGTGAGTCTTGTCTTCTCATGATGTGTCCAAAGCACAGCAGGTTTGTCATCTTGGCTGCTACACTGGCTCTCCAGCATATACAATGAATGTTTTCAATCTACATACTTGTAATACCAATTAAAATATCTATCATAGTAGAATAAATATGAATTTATTTTACATCAGGAGCAAAAGTATCTCTGATTAATTTTATGTCGGACACAAATGTACTTTATTGATATTCTAGTCAAATGACCAAAAGCGTTCTCAGGATCAATCATGCAAATACTGTTATGTGACAGTTGCATTGCCACGGACTGGTTGTACCTAACAGAAGAATTCAGAGAGCTGTGAGTAGTGCTAGGAGAGTCAGAGTGGTGTAGTGGTTTGAGCTAGGACTGGCATTTGGGGTTCAGCTCCCTGCTCAACCATGAAACTGGCTAGGTGACCTTGGGTGAGTCATACTCTCTCAGCCCCCCAAAAACCCATGCCTTAGGGATGCTATAAGTTGGAAACAGCTTGAAGGCACACAACAACAACAGGATTTATTTATTTATTTATTTATTCCAACAAGGAATGCTGGATGGGCCTAAATATCCTAAATGTACCAATAAATGCATCCTGCCTGATCTTAGAAGCTAAGGAGGGCCAGCTCTGGTTAATACCTGGAAGGGAGACTGCCAATGAATACCAGATGCTGTAGACTACATTTCAGGGAAGGAGATGGCAAAACCACTTATAAATATTCCTTGCTTATGAAAATCGTATGAAATTAATGTGGTTGCCATAAGTTGTCAAGGAACTTGAAAGGACATACAAAACTATTGCTGGACGTTGCATATCTTTTCTCTCAAAACAGGGCCAAATGTGCTATATTAAACAATTTCCACTACACAGTTATAGCATGTTGATGCCACTTTAATTGCTATGGCTTCAGCCTATAGAATCATAGGCTTTGTAGTTTTGTGAGGTACTTATTTATTTATTTATTTATTTATGTTGTGAGGTACTTAGAATTTTCTGCCAGAGAGTTGCAATACTCTATTTCAGGGGAGGGTACTAGTGAGATTCTGAGTATGTCACTAGCCTACAAATGGATGGAGCCATGGCAGTTAAAGTAGTATCAAAATCTTTTAATTAAACAGTCTTGATAGTCCCTTATAAGTTGAATGTAACTGGATTCAGTTTACAGAAAATATCACAAATGTTGTGTTTGTCAAGTGTATCTGCTGGATTTTGGTTCCAGGGCCCCATGAGGCTTGAATATTGGCAATTTTCCGTTTTCACGGGGAGAGTCTGGTACAGATCCCTCGCGAAAATGGAGGGGTGACTGTATATACTTTCTCTCTCTCTCTCTCTCTCTCTCTCTCTCTCTCTGTGTGTGTGTGTGTGTGTGTGTATTCCCCCTAGAATCCATAGATAAGGAGAGCTGACTGTAGTTCCAGTGTTTAGAAGCCTCGGGCTGCTTGTTAACTATTGAGATAATACTCTACGAATAATAAACAACAAAGTTCTTTTGTT
This sequence comes from Sceloporus undulatus, assembly GCF_019175285.1. NCBI lineage: Eukaryota > Metazoa > Chordata > Lepidosauria > Squamata > Phrynosomatidae > Sceloporus > Sceloporus undulatus. The sequence goes on from NC_056522.1 coordinate 256,592,354, forward strand.
GAGCTCGATTTTGCTATTTCAGTAACATGAGTTATGAAGGAAAAAACCTTTCAGATCATTTTTCATTTTTATTTTAAACATATTCTCACTAGAACATGACATCAAAGTCCAGTCTATTAGGCTAGTTCCTTAGCAATATTAAATATTTTTAACTTTCCAAGATCTCAGTTTTGTTCATCAAAGACTTTAATAGTCAAAAAATATTTCTTAAGTTCATATAGCTCAAAAAAGGGCTGTTCAGGTGACAGGTTCGCAGCTGTACTGACCTGATAGTGAAGATATGCTGACAACATCAGAGCAGCTTTAAGCACTTTCTCTGTATGGATATTGTTAAGAATTACGTTTTTCCATAAATTTGAACTCCCACAAGAGTTACCAGTAAATGAAATTAAAACTTACAAAAGAAGCATATTTCTAGCCATATAAGATTATTTTTAAATGCAGCTACTCCTTACTCATTGCTTAAAACAAGTACGTATGTAAACATTTTTAGACATCTGTATATCAGATTGTTAGCATTTATACTTTATACAGTATTTATGGCTTGTTATTTAGCCATCATTAACTGATAACAAACCACTAAGTACATAATATATTTTTTAAAACTTTACAACCAATGCTCTTCTGATAAACTTTAACTCCAGACAGTAGTTTTTACAACTCTTAATTCATCAAATACCCTTTGCCCTTCCTTGAATGATAGGCATTAACTCGACATTTCCCATACCATCCTGCCAAGTAATTCTTGCTATCAAATAGAGCTGTGTGAGGCTTTGCTTGTCTTTGACTTAATACAATTACCATTTTTACAATTTCCTGATGGTAAAGTGGTTAAATGACTGTACTGGAGCCATTTACAGCCACAAAGTTAGAAGTTCAATCCCAGGGCTCCAGGGTCAGCTCAGCCTGGCATCCTTTTGTAGGTTGATAAAATGAGTTCCTGCCTTGTTGGGGGCAATTAGCTTACTAATTGTAAACTGCTTAAGAAGTGCTTAAGTGTGGTATAGAAATGTACTTGCTATTGCTATTTTATTTATTAGACCTCTAGATTCTTAATTGAGTATCGTTCAGCATTTGCAGTTGGTCCTCATTTGAAGTTTTCTGTTTTTGTTTTTTTAAAAACTTAACACTATTTTGAGAGGGGTGAACTAGTACAGTGGACCCTTGTTATACACTGGGGTTTGGTTCCAAGATCCCCCGTGGATAACAAAATTCATGTATGTTCAAATCCCATTAAATATTTCTCTGGCTTTACTTCGCGAATGAAGATTCAGGAAGGACTCATCCCGCGCTTTCTACAAGGGTGTTGATGACTAAAAAGGCCACTCCAAGATAAACAAGTCCGGTTGCAGAAAGCACAGCAGAGAGTCTCCTTGGGTGATGTTTCTGGGTTGTGGTTCTTTCTGCGTTGTCGTTTCTCTTTGAGAGTCGTTCGGCATGAGCTTTCGAAAAAGGCTGCAGCATCGTGGATCATGCGTCTCCATGCCTCCCAGTGCGAGGCCAGGGCGGACCATTGTCGGTGATCAATTTGGCTGAATCTGAGATGTTGTTTCAGGGAGTCCTTGTATCTTTTTTTTGGAGCACCCCTCTTACGACATAGCAAAATGGTGTCTCTTATAAAAATGGAAAATCAAGGTTTGATATTTGAAATTTATATATATATTTTTTAACATTTTCAAACCATAGATGCTTGAATCCATGTATAAAAAATCTGTGTATAAGAAGGGCCGACTGTAGTATCTTAAGTTGCCTTCCCAACAACTTTCCAAGAAAATGTTTTCAAAAAGAGCAGTAGTTTAGGGGCTTCTTAGCACCTGATACAAAGGTGTTGGAGTGTAGTGGACATAATGATAATGCAGTTTATGACAGTTTTAGCTGGCTTGATCATTAAACAGTCAAGATTTGAACAATGAATGTTAAGGGCCTAAACTGGATTATTAATCCCAACCAAAGATGAACCACCGAATCAATGGAATTTACATAAGTGTTGCATTATTGTGTTTCCATTGATTCAGTACGTCTGCTCCAGTTGGGATTAACCAGTAGATTTAAGTGAGTGATTGCTCAGGACAGTAATACATTTCTGAGTGGGTAAATCACCTGTAGTAGTAACTAAAGTGTGTGTGAAAAGCAGCACTTTTAAATTTGAATACAGTATATGAAAGAGAGAGGGAGAGATAAGAGCTTCTAACTGGATCTGGTAATGCATAGGTGGGGGAGATTGCTTAAGTTCCTCTCTATAGGTCTAATTTTGGAGTATTGGTTAAATTGTTTCAATCTGTACATAAAGCAGGTACTGCAAAGACCCTGTTAAGTCTCCATTGGTTTTGTACAGTGCCGTGTACATTTACGGTACTTTTATAAATAAAGCTAATAATAATAATAATAATAGACAGGTGGAGGACTGAGCAGGATGGTATCAGCTAGCCTGCTTCCTGGATGTAGTGATATGAATGAAAAACCTGATGAACAAATTGCTTTTAAGTAGATTTATTCCTGTTGAAATAATTGTTGCTGTGTTTTTCCTCTTTAGTATTTTGGATGTGCATATATCATGGACATCTAACAGACTGCAACATCCTTCTGGTACAGGAGCTGTGAGTGCTCCTCTGTTCATGCATCAGTTCAAGAGGGTAGCATTATTTGATATGTTGCCTATTACAGTAATTGGGTTTTGTTCTTTTGTGTACTGGAAGGTTCTACCATCTCCTGTGTGCTTTGTAGCACTTATATTCAACAGCTGGACAAGATCAACAGTTTGTAGTATGGTGTCATCAATATGTTCATCTTACTAGGCAGCAGCTGTCCTTAGAGGATACAGTGTGAAGGTTGGTGATTCATCTGGACCACATACATATATAAGCCACCTACAGATTTCTCAGTAGACTTCCATGCAGGTCCCCTCTCAGATGTCCAGATGATTTGCCTTCACCTCCTCCAACATACTTGTGCAGGAGGACTTTACAGTACCAGGTAGCTGGGAAAGAGGGAGAGATGTAGCATAGTGGGGTTGTTCTGAAACCCATCTCTACACCAAGAGATTAATCATGCCACCTCTGGCATGATTACCTCGTCTGCTACCCACTGCTGCATGCAGGCCTGAAGAGAAAAATGGTTCCTTATCTCTATTGTAGCTGGTGGATTATTTCCAAATTGGCAGAGGTTAGGGGGCATTCGTTCATCAGGCCTGGCTAGTGCTAGGGCTAGGACTGAAAGACCCCCGTGAATGTTGAAAAACTGCAAATTAAAAAAAAAACCTCTATTATTTTTAGCTGAGAGAGCACCACTCTGGGAATCTCCAGGTCCTCCAGAATCAGGCTGAAGGGCCTACAGATGCCTAGAGAAGTGTTTCCTCT
>NC_056522.1:256610709-256620709 GCF_019175285.1 Sceloporus undulatus
CGCTTGAACGATTCAGGGATTGAGCGCCTTTGGCAGAAAAAAAATATAAAAAAATTAATAAAATGTCCTTACCTTTCTTTGCAAGATCAACGCTTCAGCAACGGACAAAGGAAAGATGGCAGCGGTCACGACGGAAGGGGACAGAAAGGGCTACTCCCCCAATGACAGCCCCCATCGCAGTCAGCTCCTCCCATCCTTCTAGCCCGATTCAAATGCTATCGTTCTCATCTAAATACTCCGGTTCCTAACTCAAATCAAGGGAAAAATGTAGGTCGGACCCTAGTGTTTTTTTAACACGCGTTAAATGAGGAAAACACGAATTTAATTTTTATCCCGCTTTAAGATTCGATTTCTAGTGGGAACGATTCCGGGTTGCTCTAGAACCGTTCTAGATTTAAACCGGATCCTAATGGGAACGCTACCTAAAGGATTCGATTCAGAACGCGGGGTTTTCCCTAGTGGGAATACCCTCTAAGGTATTTCATAGTCGGCACTTGCTTCCGGAGGCATTCGAGAGGAGGGCCTCCGATTGTACCCAGTTCCCTCCAGTGCAAATGTGCCAGTCTGAATGGGGCCCAAGTGATGGGTGGTTACTAAGGAGAGGGCCTTCTCAGTAATGGCAATTCAACTATGAAAAAGCCTGCTAAGCTCACCTGGCATTCTTTATATGTTTTTGGTAAAGACCTTTTCTTTCATTTACAGAGGCTTTTCATTTACTCCTTGGGCCACCATTTTTTTCGTTGGCTTTTAATTTATTGTTTTGAATTATATTTCATTTTGTATTTTTTACATTTTATACTGTTTTCCTTGATCTGCAAGCTACACAGAGAATATTTGTCGACATCTGGCTACATTTAATAAATTAGATTCAGAGGAAACATCTGTTCTAAGACTATGTATTCTACAAAATACTTTTGCATTAGCTGAAAAAAAACTAGTGATTTTTCTTCCCAAGGAATTGCTGCACATACCTGCAGATGTTTCCAAATTTAGTTAATTTATAAGTTAGAACCTGTACTGTTTTTTTAAAAACTAGTTGTCTTCCATAACATAAATACACAGACAAACAGCAAGGGAGATGTGTTTTTATATCATCCATTTGTTGCTAAGGTTAGCCAAAATATCAGTGATGAAACTCATAAAATTCACATCAGAATGGGTGTACTGGTCAATAATGATATGATACACTATGAAATAAATACATAGTGAAACCTAGTTTTAATGAGTTTGACTGAAAAACCTTACCGATACAGTCAGATGTAGGATATTAGTTCTGCGAGAAGAACAATGTGGGCCATATGCACAAGTGAGAGAACAATATGCTTGAGGGGTATTATCTGTCCTGAAGTACAGTATATTTGACTTCTCCACAGAAAGTGCAACTGGGAAACTGTCCTTTCTGACAAGGAGGCTTGTTCACATTGATTTATCTGTTTGTTGCAAACAATTCTGGGAAGTTTTTGGAATTATATACCTATTTTCTGCAGGAAGGTACAACAGAGCTGTTGGACCTCCCTATTGCTATACATGAACTCAAGAGTGCCCCTAGTTTTGCCCAGTACTCCTGTAAGGCTGGTTGTTTTAAGAAGATAATGGGAAACGTTAGTCCACCATTACTGGTTTTCTCATTGGAGAACCTCTATTAAGCTTCCAGAGGATTCCAGAATTCGCCAGAGCACAGTCTGAAAACCAAAAGGATACGGGAACCTGAGCCCAACTATAGATCAGAAATGTGCTATACACATATAGATGAAGGGCAGTCTGTAAAGCAGTCCAACATTTGCAGAGCCCAAGAGGAAAAGATAGTCCTGGTAGTAGAGGAATGCAGCATTCAATTCCCAGCATTATCAATGAAGAAGCACTTCAGGATCACTGCTGTTACTTCCTGTAGTCCTAAAAACATTTATATTATCATAGATCCCACTTATCACTAAAGCTGGCTAAGAATTTGCATTAGCCACCAGTCTATCCAACTCTAGGAACATGCCGTGTTCTTTTTGTCCTAACCACCACTGGTCATTGGTCTTGCATTTCCACTCTGCCTAGGAAGGACAGCTAGTAATGACATCATTTACAAATTATAACCCAGAAATGGTGTGGTGGTGGTACAACTCAGGCCACAGTAGGAAACAAAATACATGTTTAAAACACAGACACTATTTAGAGAGAATGGTAATGAGAAGTAGCCTCTCTTGGAGAGAGCAGAAAGGAATTTGGAATATTTAGAACAGAATTGCATGCAGACCCAGTCTGGGAGATGCATTGGTTAATACTATTCCTTCTTTAAGGTATGCATGGGGTGACGGTCAGCAGCAGAGCAAACAATTCAAAGGCAAGGTATGATGGCATCCAAAGATAGAGTGAGCACGGGGTAGATGGTTATGTCTGTATGTAACACAGTAGATCAGTTGTTGATCTAGGGCCTGGTTCAGATGCCGTTGCAAGCTGTGAAGCTGTTGTAGGTCTCTGGACTTCAGGGCTCATTGTTTTGCTCCTGGCAGGGTATATGGGAAGTTCTTGCATACTGCCCTTGAAGGTCATAGTCATGGCCCTGGAATATATGGCAGTTTAAAGTCTCTCCACTCAATAAGGCACATCCGCCTTGGCTGCTACTAGCTGCTCTCAGCGAGACATCATCCGCACAAATTCTGCAAAAAGGAAACCCAAAGATGTTGCATCACAAGTGAGGAGAGAAAGCCTATTCCATCTGCAACTAACCAAAAGAGGGAACAAGAGGGTGATCATGGCATGAGTCTGCTGTTCAGAAAACATGGGGTAGATGACCAAAGAACAATAAACCAGGCCGACTGAGAGATCGTTAAACTAGCAATGTACAAAATATTAATTACTCTTTGTGCAGGGAACAGGGAAACTGTTTTTCCTAAGTCCCTAGCTGTGGTGTTGGCAAACCATGAGAAATCCAGTGGTAGAGTGTACTGAAGACTGTTAATCTATTGATCAGCAAGGATTATACTTCTTTCTGTTTGATATTTTCCTGGATAACTCTTAAAGATTATTGTGTTTGTGAAGTCGAAGGCTTTCATGGCTGGCATCCATAGTTTTTTGTGGGTTTTTCGGGCTATGTAAAGATGCCAGCCACAGATGCTGGCGAAACGTCAGGAAGAAACTCTGCTAGAACATGGCCACATAGCCCGAAAAACCCACAAAAAAACTATTATGGTGTTTAATTCTGTCTCACCTTGGGCATGTTACATGCTCTCAATCTCAGGGGAAGGCAATGGCAAACCTCTTCTGGACAAATTTCTAGGAAAACCCCATGCCTTAGGATCACCATAAGTTGGAAACAATTTGAAGGCACATAACAAGAACAACAAATTAAATTAAGTCCAGAAGGGGGAGCTCATGTGAGCCATGCAATGCTTACAAAATACTCCCTAGCACATGAATGTAGTTTTTCATAAAATCTTAACTTCTTTTTTAAAGACCAAAGACTGTATGCTTTGCAGTTGTTTTGTGCATTAATTTCTTACCAGTTGAGGAAGGAAAGCTTTATAACATCCTGGAGTTTATTGTAGTTTATTGTGGCACCAGAGCTCTCTGACAGAGAAGGCTAAATATCTCACAAAACTACAGTTCCTAGAATTCCCTAGCATTGAGCCAGGGCAGTTAAAGTGGTCTCAAACTGGATGATTCCTGCAGTGTGTTTTGGACAACTGTGATAAGTGTTGGCTGACTGTGAGGAATCCTCCCAAGCTGTACCCTTATGACCTGATTCCCCATGACCATCTACAATTGGGAATAGTAGGTGTCAGCAGTCCTGCATTACTATGTTGACCTCTCTTTTCTCTTCCTCAGCAACTCTTTATTAGTGTAACAAGGACAGAAAATGGGACTAGCTGGAGTTGCCCACCCATTCTAGCTCATCATGCCACCTTTTTCCATATTGCCACAACCCCAGTGAACGGAAGGGAAAATATCAGTGGCGACTCTGGCAATTTCACCAGACCTCTCACACATTTCCAGAGCTTATAACAGATATGAAATATTCACTTAGTCTTGGTCTTCACATTCTACCTTCAGTGGGAAAGACACAACTATGAAATGGAAAGCCTTCTATTTTCTCTGGTACCTTCAAAGTCCACAAGGCCATCCCCATTGAGATCAACATCTTTGAGGATCTCATCCACTTCACGGTAGTTCAGCTGCTGCCCCAGAAGCTTACGCATAGCTTCACGTAGCTCAGCCATGCTGATCTGCCCATCACCATTTGTATCAAACTAGAAGAACAGAAGGAAGAGGAAGAAGAAGAAAAAAGACTCATTCTAATACCTTGTTGAACAGCCTGCTATTCATTCACTTCTCTAGTCCGCAGTCCTACCTCACCTCTCTGAATCCATGGGGTACTTTTACTGTTCTCTCCACTTTTGATGGGCCTATAAGACCGGTGAATGGAGTATCTGGTATTTACATGAAGTACTGACCATGCTCATCATGTACAACTTGTGTCCACTACACATTTCATCAATTACACACAGCCAGCTTGCAATGGATCCACATGCAAAGTTCACAAGCTGAAAGCTACAATTGGATGCATATTTCACTAAAGGAGTTTTCATTATCACTCTGCAATCTACCTCTGCTGCAGTTAATAGACTTTGCTGCTCCTGCTTTAAATATCAACAGACAACAGCCACAATACTGTCCATATGTTATGTATCTATATGTCCCCCTGCAGAAGCAGCTGGACTTCTTTGTCCAATGCGTAATATCTGTATTTAGTTCTAGTCCCTTCTCAGCCAATACGCAACAGTCTGCAGAGGTGGCAATAATGCTCCTTCAGTTATGCATTTGGCCGTGCAATGTTGTTACTGAATACAAGTCACAACACAATCTGCACATAATTCCACATGTAGAGATTTACACTATACAACCCAGTTGTAGGATTTTGACCACTGTTTCCCACCTTGCCTACACTGGATGATCCTCTGGCTAGTCTCGAAATGACATTGCACATGTACCCTTCTAGGTAAACTATGGCCCTAAGGCTGCATATAGCCCTCCAAGACTGTTATTGTAGCCCTTGACTCCCTTTGGACTCTCCAGGTTGACTGGCTCCCACAAAGGAGCAAATTGCCTCTCCTGGAAGCTTCCAAGAGCAACAATTTATTGTTTAAATGGGCAGCAGGTGAAAATTGTGAAGCTTCTTGACATTAGTAGACAAGGATATAATATGGCGGCTGGAGTAAAAGGAGGGCATTCTCAACCGAATCAGCTTCCAAATGGAATTTTCTTTCAGTGCCCAAATTTCTAGTATTTCAATAACTTAAAATCTCTGATAAGCATTTGGAAATAGAGTTTTGGTATTCAAAGCCAGTGTGGTATAGTAGTTTGAGCATGGGACTATGATATGAGGGTCCAATTCCCTGCCTGGCCATCGAAATCCACTGGGTGACTTTGAGCAAGTCACACACTCTCAGCTCCAGAAAACCCCATAATAGGGTCATTTTACGGTTGCCATAAGTCAGAAACATCTTGAAGACAATGTGAAGTCGAAGGCTTTCACGGCCGGCATCCATGTTTTTTTGTGGGTTTTTCGGGCTATCTGGCCATGTTGTTACCAAGTTTGATTTTAATAAAATTTTGGGTACATGCGGTCTGTGCTATGACCCCTGACTGACCCCAGAAAAGACCCGCCATTAACCTAAAGGCGAAGAGACCACGTAGGCAGCTCACCTTGCAGAGGCAGAGCCCTAGAAAAAGATAGAACTGGAAATTTTCCATAGGAAGTTTGGGAGTCGCCAAACCAGAATCGCCACTGCTTGCCCAAGTAAGACAATAGACTTGGCTTCTCACCTGATGAGCCAGTGATCAGCTTAACGACTTAGTAATCAAGTCGGATGCCCCTCCGAATTGTGTCCAGACCTAAATGCATTGTGCAACACATTACTTGCTCTTGGCTTTACAAAGCCCAAGCAATCAACACCTTTGTCTAGCAAGTTCCCATAGCCTCCGGATACATTCCGCCCTATAAGAACCCTGGGCGTTCAGACCCTCTTTATGCTAGTGCTAGTGTTGCAAGCTGGTCCACACCAGTTTGAACTCTGATCCTAGCTCCCGCAGCCCTCTTCCCCCGCTCCTGTGGTTGTGATCCACTGTCCACCCAAGCTTCATCAGACTTCCCTGAGAAGACTGCTAAGGTAGTATTCCCTAGTGGTGCCTCTCTTTCTCAAACCTATTTCCCAAACTTGCCCATCCCCTGCTGTAGCACTGAATGTGTGTGTGTGTGTATGTTCCCTTTTTGCTGTGTGGTTTTCCCTGTTCTTTAATAAATGTTACCCTTTTAATTGGACCTAGTTGGTATCAGCCTCTCGTTCTCTTGGGGCTTGCTGGTGACCTCTGGTATACTCTATTGGGACCCGATTCCGGCACGTGGTGTTGCTAGGATCACCTCTCGGCTATATTTCAGCTAATTAAAATTCCCCTAATTAGATCCTTCCTAACAGTGTTCTAGAAGAGTTTATTCCTGATGTTTCGCCAGCATCTGTGGCTGGCATCTTCAGAGAATGCTGTCCTGAAAGAGTGTGTGTGTGTGTGTGTGTGTGTGTGTGTGTGTAGTGTGACCCTGGGTGAGGAGGAGTGACTCCCTTGTTAATCTGTGTATTGTTCTGTTGTTGATGGCCGGGCCTCAGGGTGGTAGGATATGCAAAAGAGGATCAGTTTCTGCTAATTGGTGATCATTGTCTGCTGGGAAAGCCCCCCCCCCCCCCCCCATTTGCTGAGTGCTGGTTTTGCTGTTTTGCAGGACTGGTAGCCAAACTTTGTTTCCTTTAAGGGATTCTTCTTTCCTGTTGAAGATGTCCAAGTGTTTGCGGATTTCAGTGGCTTCCCTGTGCATTATGACCTGATATTTGTTGGCATGGTCCAGAATTCTGGGCCACAGTGGTATTAGGTTAAACAAGCTGTAGTAGTGGAGAGCTGTTTGCTTAGTGAGAATATAGAATATAGTATAGAAAAAACAGGGCTAAGAGGAAAGTGATAGTAGACCCCCTTCCACTCTCTGGACATGCACATGCACACAGTCTTCCATTCACTAAGTGTTGGATTGTATGATTCTCACCTCACGGAAGGCATCCCGTAGTTCTTTCACCCCAATCATGTCTGCTGTTTCTGCCAGCATCTTGGGACCCATCAGTTCCACAAAGTCATCAAAATCCACTTTCCCTCCAGCTGTAGACACACAGAGAGAGGAAGTTTCAGCCAAAAACAAGCTGGGTAGTGCCAGGCTGAGAATTTATGAGCCATCTCCCAGCCAACAAACTGAATATCCTTCTATCTGTCCTGCTTTTTCCTTCCCTTCCACCACCCTACCATCTCCTTCTATATGGTGAAAAGTGCTTGTAGGAAAGCAGGAGAGCAAATTAGTTTGCACAAATACAGATCATCAAGAGTGTGTTGTGTTTAGACAATCATATCACAATTGGTGTGTCCTCTTAATGTCTGATTGACGTGATCATTTTGCAGACTCAGTCTGTCCAGGAAAACTGCCACCTGCTGAACATGAAAAAGTATGTCTGAACTTTCCTTGAGCAGCCTATTAGTGAAGGAGCCCAACAAGAAAATCATGAAATTCCCCGGAGCATTTTTATTTTTAAAACAATGGATAATAGAGTCATATAGGTCTTTCTGCATTGCATTTGCTGCTCTGTACACTGTATACTTTGTGCTGCATGATTCTGTGGGTGGGTGGGTGGTCCTGCTTTTGGGAAGTTTTACTCCCATCAGATGTTTCTGTGCTTTTGTTCTGATTATGCTGCCAATTGCAAGCTTCCTCTTCTTCTTTGCTAAAGGTCCCTGCACTATACAAAATTTCCAGTGGCAATTGGTGGTTCCTAAATCAATGAAGTGAGGGATCAGCTCTGAACTTCATTTCACTAAGGTGGAAGCCACCAACTGCCACTTGCATGACAGAGTGAAACAGCACAGCCAATTCTTCTACTATTATAGTGAGGCTTTTCCCTCTAAGTAGAGAAGAAGTATTCCACCACTGTGCATAAATGTTGATAAGGAAGTGTATGAAAAATATAGATTCCGCAGCACCTCCTTAATTTTACTTTAGCACCGGGACTAATCAGTGGGGTTTGGATGGGTAAGAGCTGTATATACCAGGGAGAAACCAGAAATGTGAGTGGCATACTGTGTCATACAAGCTATTATTGGTGAATGTCAGACTATCAGAGAACTTTGAGGATGGCCATGTGCAAAGGTTGCACATTTAAAAGTAATTATGCTCTTTAATGATACTGTTTATCTCTTTAAAAAATAATGATTTAGGGAGGTTAAAAAAAACTGTGAATTTACAATTCTCTAGGAGGTTCTAATCTATCATTTGAGTTTCAAATTAGGACAATGGATTTTAATCACATTGCATGAGTTCATTGGTTTATCTACTCTAAAGGTGTTTGTTACCAGCAAAAGTTTTGAAAATGGTCAGTGTTAGTAATGTTAATTGTCACTAACAATACTTTCTACATTTAATTTTCCTCTGAGTGCACTGTCTATAATCCCATCACTTATATGCTGTATATGTACTGCATATATGCTATAACTGAATTTCTGGAAATCACTTCTTGCGGCTGATCAAGTGAGCAGTAGTTCATAAATGCTCATGTGATAATAAATTGGTTAGTCTTCAGTATGGCAGCAGGCTCTTTCTTATCATTGTGTAGATAAACCTGATTATTTGGCCTGTAATGCAAAGCTCTTTATCAGTAGCTGGAGAAGGGTTACATACTGTATATGCTCTGTGCATCTCAAAGTATACCAGTGGGACAGTGGAAGTGCACAGAAGCTACAGAAGAAATGTGGGTGATATTTCATGGTACAAATATTGATTCTACCTAACCTCATTAAAGTAAATGCTTCTAGATTCAGTTTCTGTTCAACTCAAAATAATTGCCTTCTGGCAGACAGGAGAGTCAGGAAATCTTAATAACGCTTTTCAAGACTTGCATTCTTCTAAAGCACCTTTTAGGACTATAAGAAGAACTATACTGGAACTGACCAATGGCCTATGTAGCCCAGCAGTGTGTTCTCACAGGGACCAATCAAAAGCTGCTCCACTGAGCAGCTAGACATTTCTTTTCTGTAATAATAGATATTACTTGTAACATGTTAGGTTTTTGTTAATGAAGATCTGATATTATGACAGAACAATGGATGCCCTGTAACAGCTTTCAGTTTTGTCAGGGTAATGAGTAACCTTTGCTTATTACTTCTACAAATAACTTCTGCATGACCAACATTTTTGTGAATAAATATAATTTTGAAAATGAAAAGCAACATCTTAATAACATGTTGATGCCATGCTAATAATGCATTAATTGCAAAGCAACAAGAAACACATTAGTATCTTTTAAGAAAACTATTCCAGTTCTTTATCCAGGAAATAATTTCTATATGCCTGATCCTTTTGCTTGTATAGCACTTGATGCAATGTTTGTGAAAACCTATTTTCTCCTTTTGGAAAATAGGCAAAACTCAGTTCTAGCTTTGTGGTGGAAGAGTACATGCTTTGCATTCAACAGGTAGCTTCAGTCTCTGCCATCTCTAGATAGCTCTGAAAAAATCCTTGTCTGAAACCAGGAGAGAATAAACCAGCCACATCAAATCAGCTCTGTTGATTTCCTCAGAGTCAGAGACTGTTAGACTTGAGTTGAGCTATGCCAGAAAAGGCATACCAAGGAAAATAAACTGAGCTTGAGATATTCCTCCTCAGGGTCAGACTACTTCCAGTAGTGGTTGGTAGCATCCATGCCAGTAGAGCAATGAATCCACCCCAGGTTTTGATCTGAACTTTCAAGCAGCTGAACCCTGTCCTCAAAATAGATTCAGTACCCTGGATAGCTACTTTAAATTTCAGATAACACCCCCACATGAATTTACTGCCACACTGTCATGGAAGCAAGCCAATAGCCACCTTTAGTAACATCATAGATGCATTATGCTATTGTCTGTGAGATGAATTTGGAGAGGTCAAAAA
>NC_056522.1:256625709-256694014 GCF_019175285.1 Sceloporus undulatus
TCATTGCTTCTGTAAAATGAAGCCCTGTTCCTTTGGGCAGCCCAGTTCTATCCATGTTTACTTGGAAGCAGAACCTAAAATATTCATTAGGGCTTCCAGAATATTCAATAGGGCTTCCTTCCAAGGATTTTGATATTGTTGTTGTGTGCCTCCAAGTCATTTTTTTTTACCTTATGGCAACCCTGTCATGGGGTTTTCTGCCAGTGGGTTTTTATGCTTGAGCGAGGAATCGACCTCTGATCTTCAGAGTCATAGTCCAATGCTCAAACCACCACACCTCACTGGGCAGAAGATTATGGCCTCATGTTGCATCACTGTTGGGTTTAATGTAACCTTCTTTTAGGCTACATTTTAACTGGAGGAAAGCTTCTCAGACTCTTTCCAAAGACATTAGAGACTCCTAATAGATCCTTAGCGTGAATCTGAGTAGCCCAAACGCCAATGTTACAAAGCTGCTAAGAGACTGAGCAACTAATCAGGAAGTCCCCAGTAGAAAGGCTGCCTCTATCATGTGCTAACTAGGTGGCTTTAAGCATGTCATTCGCTCTTTCAGCCTTAGTTTCTCCACATATTTTATAAAACAGTAGGTCCACGGTATCTGTTGGGGTTTGGTTTGAGGACCCCCCGTGGATACCAAAATCTGTGGATGCTTGTCCAATTAAATACAGTGGCATAATAAAATGGTGCCCTTTATATAAAATGGCAAAATTAAGTTTGCTTTTTGGAATGTATATATTTTAAAAATATTTTCAAGCCACAGATGCTTGAATCTGTGGATAAAGGATCCGTGGATATGGAGAGCTGACTGTATAGGAATAACACCACATTGACAGAAGATAAAGTTTATTGTGAGCTTTGAACCAACCAAAACCAATTCAAAGTACTATACAAATGTCATAACCATCGGCCAAGCAACCAGTGACTCTTATTGTTGGACTTGCAACCTATGGCAAATGGACTCAATGAACAAAACTTCTCACAAAGCAATTTCCATATGGGAAAAGATTCCACATGAAAATCCACAAACTGCAGCATGAATGGTTCTATGAGTACACAGAACAACAGCCGCTGTCCACATTTGCTGCCAAATTTGTACACATGCAGCAGAAAGTAACACAAGGCTGTGCTTTGACAGGTAACACATATATGTTTGTTCCCAAATGTAAGATTATTAATCTTCATAGAGGCAACTATAATGCATGGCTCAGCTTGGCTCAGCTTGGCTCAGAACTGAAGCAGATCTGAACCATGTATCAGCATCCATTTATAAGGGCCCATTCACACTACACAGTTATAGCACTGTGATTCTATTTTAAATGCCATGGTCTAGCCAATGGAATCCTGGGATCCCACTGAAGCCCTAGTGGTGCAGTGGTTAAATGTTGGTACTGCAGCCACAACGTTTTGAGTTTGATTTCAGGGCTCCAAGGTTGACTCAACCTTCCATCCTTCCGTAGGTCGGTAAAATGAGTACCCAGCTTGCTGGCGGCAATTGGATGACAGATTGTAAACTGCTTAGAGAATGCTGAATTCACTGATAAATGGTATAGAAGTGTAAATTCTATTGCTATTACTGGGATCTGCAGTTCAGAGAGAGGCCTCAAAATTCTCAGCCAGAGAGCTCTAGAGCTCTACCAAACTGTATATCCTTGAATTTCATAGGATGTTGCCATGGCAGTTAAAGTGAAATCACAGTTCTATAACATGTGGTATGGAAGGGCACCTACTAAAGGGATAGGGGGGATATAATTGGTGGTAAAGTGGGGAGAGGGAGCAGCGGTAGCTATGTTCTGATGTGCCATCTAAAGGGAGCATTGGGGGAAGTGCAAGTACGTACAATCTGTGTGATGGCGATGCTCTGGCGCAAAAAGATGCAGGCTGGCCCCACCAGGCCATGCAGCACTGAGTAGTTCTGCAATGGGGGATACGACATGCCATCGATCATTTCGTCCACATCATTGCTGGTAGAGGGGGAGCCGGGAGCCTCTGAGGGCTTCTTATTCTCCTGTAGCATAGTTTGAAATTAGCTGAGCATGGTTAGACAAAGCCTCATTTCTCCACCTGTCAGGGCCAGGGTGCTTCAGTCCCTGACTCCTAGGAAATTCTGGTAAAGCAGAGATTTTGGTAATGGAGAACATGGAAAGAAGGAAGGACAAAGGAAGAAAACTGGAGGTGTGCAAAGGAAATAATGGCAGGTCATTCTCCCTCAGCCCCAGTAAAAAACAAATCTCACATTTTTTTCAGTCCCAAATTTATCGCAGTTTCCTTACTGGTAAGTGGAAATCTGCTGCTAGGCTTGCATAGCCTGCAGTCTTCAGTGAATCCTGCTAAACCAGAGGAATTAGCTGATACATCCTGCTTTGTGCTAGAATGCAGGTAGACAGACATGCTAAGGTCAAGTAATATCACACAACTCTGTTCCTAGTGTACATCCATGGGAGGCGAGGAGGAAGAGGACTGGGCAGTTACAAAGAGATACTATATTGTGTTCTCACACAAAGTGATGCCATTGGGTAAGGGGTAGGCAAAGTGAAGCCCTGGGGCTGCATGTGCCCCCCCCCCAAAAGCTGGTTTTCTGTTCCTTTTTCCTCCCATAAAATGCTGAATTGCCTCCCCTGCAAGGCTCCAAGTGTAGCAATTAACCTTTTAAACAGGTAGCAGGGTCCATCTGTGCTGTATAAAATCCTAAAAACCACCAATTTTCAAACCCAGAAGGGATCATTCAACCACCCATATTTTTTTGTTTGCTCTTTAATTTGTGTTTGTTTGGCATGTTTGGCAATCTGTGTAGGCTCTGGAGGGGCATCTTCTCCCCAGGGCAAATAATGTGGTCCCAGAGTATCTGACTCTGCACTCTAGTTTGCTTTCAGTAACACTCTCCATTTTGCACCTCAAAGCTTGTTTCAATTCAGGTGTGTATCAGAGCACAAGCCTTACATGAAAACTGATATTTATTTCCACATACATTTTTTCAAAATCTACACATTTTTGTGTGACTTTTTAAAGTTTATGTGCTTTCATATATTTTGCTATAGTCTATAGAGCAAATTTGTCTGTCGTTTTACAATATACACATTTTTTTCAGATATGCATTTTAAAGTACACATGTTTGTTCTTGTGCATATGACATTGCAATCTCTGCTGTATGGATTTCTCTTGCAAATGCATGTGCATGTTAAATTCTGGGAGGTTTATCCAGGTTGGATAAGACTATATTCAAATATGAACACAGTGAATTTCTCATCCTTCCTGAGATACTTTCGTAACACTGACAAACACACACACACAATGAAGTAATACGTACAATCATTAAAAATAGGCAGTTACTGCAACACATATGGATCATGACAGACCTTATGTTCACATATCTTGACAAATTCCCTTCTCTCTTTTACAGCACATCTGCACACCACACACCTAAATTGATTTAACAAGTATTCTCCCTTCCTAAGGAATCCTTGGGACTGTGAATACTCTAAAAGAATTCTCAATCTTGTCACCAGACTAACTCTTTCTGCCTTCCTCAAACTGGTTCCTTCCATGTTGGTCACCCTGTTTGAAAAGAGTGTACCACATGAGGGGAAGGCTGCTTTTGGAGAAGATTATTAATCTGAAATAAAGCTATCATAAGAGCATGTAGCACCCCAACATCAAGATTTGTAACATAGCATACCCTGTGAAAATGTACCCTAGAGCTAACTAAATACTGATTAGCCTTTACCAAGTGCTAACTCACCCAATTATATAGGGAGCTAGTCAACTGCATCATCTGATTATATGTAGATGATCAATTTTTAAAAAATTTCCAATCAGGTACAGACATGTAAGAAAACTCTCTAAAGAGAGAGACAGTGACACAAAAGAACCAGCACAAAAAAAAAAGAGCAATTTACAGATACAAACAACTCTGCAGCACATACACAGGTTGGTATTTTCTTTCTTGCATAATCATGCCACAGCCTTTTACTAAGTAAGACTCTGACTTGACAGGGTGACAGAAGCAGAGACTTAAGACTAACACCCATAACTGAGAATCTCCAGCATTCAAATACTCACATGTTTCAAGGGTACACTCCATCTCCTACGTGACTCCTGACATTTGTAAAAGACCACAGATCCTAACCCACAAACCTGCTCACCTCACAAAAGAGGTCCTGACTTAACCACACAAAGGGCATGCTATTACCAACTATACACCCCTTGAGAGATGTATACATCCATTTATATTATATATACAGACATGTCTTCAGTTCCACAGTGCTCTAAACACTCTATATGCACTCTATCTTTTAATTCTAGGACAGTGACAGAAAAGAAGATTTTGTAATAGTCTGAAAAAATCACACTGATGCTTGTTGTGGGGAGCTTCGCACTGCAGTTGGGCTGGTAGTAAATTACCAACTGGAGACCTCACTGAGACTCCCTCTCCTTCCCTCCCTCCCCTAGCTATGATAGCCCATCCATCTTCATGAGTTCCTTCCACCTTGGTTTTAGTTAAATATTCAGTCATTTTATTATTATTATTATTAATCTTTATTTATGAAGCGCTGTAAATTTACACAGCGCTGTACATGCAATCTTTTTAGTTAGACGGTTCCCTGCCCTCAGGCTTACAATCTAAAAAGTGTATATGGGCATACTAAACACAACTGAATGTATAGGAATGTTTAATTTTCTTCTTCAGGATGCTACATTGATAACAATGATTTGCCTTTTATCTCTAGTATGTACTACCCCCTCAACTAATTTAATATTCCTAAACTCTGTGCACAAATTTCCCCTAAACACACAGAAACAGGCACAGCACTAATAAACACAATGATGTTCTTTCTCTTATGCTGCATTGGCACCTCGATATACAGGAATACAGACATCTCCTTTAAGATGTAGCTTGCTCTCTGATGCGGAGAGATTGATCCTTCAGAATATACAGGACTACATGGAAGATTTCATGCCTAGTGCTATCAAGTTCCCATAGGACCAACCTTCTCTAGAACATGTGATGCCCACCTGGTTGAATCTCTCTTTACCCAATCAAAATACAGGGTTTGTACACCAGGAGGAGAGGGGCATTATGTGATTTATGTTTTGCTTTAGATGCAAGAAAACAGAAGAGGATCTATATGAATAGTGTGTCCGGGGAGTGGAAAGGGGGACCCTTTCAGTGCTACAAAACTCAACCTTGGCATCATCCTAAGAACCTGAAATCAGGGATGTTGCTTCAGTGCCCCCTCAGCCTGGAGCTGATGGATAAGGTTGCCAGGTGAAATAAGGAGCAGGGTTCCTGCTTGTCAAGCAGAGGGAATTACAGCATGAATTTCACCAATGAAATTCTCTTGTCTATATATCTACTGTATTAAAGTTTCAGGAGCCCTGTCCCTTATTTCAACTGGTGGGTGAAAGAGTGGTATGAGAGGGGCCTAGCTATAAGCGCCCACCAAAGTGGGTATTCTTATTGCTACATCTCCTAGAAGAACACCTCAAGACCAGGGGTGAAGGATCAAGGGACAAGCATAGGGAAATGAGAAGGATAGGCAGACAAAGATGTAGAGAACCAGCCAAACACCAGGGAGGGGGTCTTACATCAAGGCATGGAGATATCAGGATGAAATGGGCCACCCTCCCCTCAAGCCTCTTTCCCTACCTTGGTTAGCCGCTTGCCTGGGGTTTTGGTGCAGTTGCCCATGTCTGTTAAGGCCCCCCCCATCCCGCAGAGCACAGTATGGGGCTAGAGGCAGCTGGTGCTGCTGAAAGCAAGAGGGGTTTTTTGTTCTTGTTTTTTTTTATATAGTAACAAGTGATTCTCTTCCTGGGAGGTTTAGACGCTTTGGGGATTTTCAGGGTTTTTATTGTTGAATATCTCCAGAATATTAAGGGAAAGTGAACAGGGGGAGGGCGTGGGCCAGAGCCATAATCCTGAGGATTATACGCAACTCAATCATAGATGGTGCTAAAGCAGAGAATGGGGGACAGGCAGGGCAGCTCTTCCTCCTCCAAGCATTTCAGCCCTGCAGTGTGTGTCCCAGGAAGGAAAGTGTCTGTCCTGCCTCCACCTTGAAGCCCTTCTCAGAGGCTGGTGTCTCTCATGGACCACCACTACCCACTCATCCATCCATCTGTTCATTCATTCTCCCCTCCCTCTGTGAGAGCACTGAGGCCATAATCTCCTGTGACAATCAAAGAGCTTTTCAAATCTTTGTTCCTGGGAGTGGCTGCTTCCACTGAGCTCTGAAGCTGGGTCCTACCAGCATTACTGGGCATGCAAGATGGCAGAGTGGCATGGGAGGGGGACAGGGATGATGCATGAGCAAGAGCCTCACAGTCAGATTTACTGGCTCACTGCAAGACATGTGAACCAGCAGGCAGAATTCACTGTATTTATAGACTCACGGGGCATTTTCATAATAGAGGTGGGTAAGAAATGCCTGTTCATCTCTGATACTTGTGCATGTTATTAATGTAGGGCAATATTTGGGGGAGGCGTCATTTTAAAATCCAAGGCACGTTCTGATCTTTATTTGTTTTACAGATGTGGGTAATAAAACCATTTTTGTCATTTGTGGAAATGCCTATGGATTTGAAAAGGCTGTCTTGAAAATTTTTATCCAGGTCAGGCAATCTGATTAAGCTCTTGTTTACCTGCATCCCCTTTTTTGTTTTTTTTTGGCAACTGAGGGGGGAAAGTATCTGCAAGTTTTTTTAGGGTGACAAGAGAATAGAGAAGGAGCCCAGATCTTTTTGCAGTATTTGACAGGCTTTTAATACAAAGGCTAGAGAGAAACAGCACAGTTTTCAGAGTATGCAGGATTGTGCAGAACGTATAGGCACACTTCTTGGTGATTGGCAGTAGTTTCACCAAGGTTTACTCACATCTAAAATATATTGTTCTCTTCAGTTGGGCCACTAGAAAGAATGCTTATGGGACTGCCAGGAGTGGATTTTTGTGTGAAAGCATTTGTAAATTTGGTCTTGATATTGATCTCAAATTCCTGGGTGTGAGAAGTGTTCAGAGGCTCCTTTGAATACTTAAAATATGTCTGCCTGTGCATTTTTTAAAAAACCTTGGAGTTTGCTCGCCCCTGTACCTCTGACTGTTGTAATAATAATAATAATAATAATAATAATTTGTTTTATTTATATACCGCTATTCCAAAGATCATAGCGGTGAACAGCAGGTAAGCTAATTAGCAAGTAAGCTGGTCTTTTTTTTTTTTTTGTAGATTTATGGTTCAAAAGAGTTGATAGCAAGAATAAAAGAAATGAGTGTGTACATCACAATTAATCACAGTTCCCTCACAGCACCTTTAACCCTCTTAAAAACCATCATCATCAGGAACAAAAGCCAGGAGATTCATCTTCCTCCTAATCCCCACTTCTGATTACCAATTAGGCATTTGCTCTTATATTACAACACTCCAGTGTAGATATAGCAGACAGTGTCTTCTGCTTCAGACGTCCCTTCCCTTAACAACCATTCCCCTGCAGACTAAAACATGCAAAGTGAGGAGAAATACTGTATACCATTTTAAATATGGCAGAGAAACACATATTCAATGCCTTCAAAGCTCACCACACCTAACATCTTACACCTGCTTTCCCTTTCAGGAGCAGACATTTTTGTGCTCTAAAATACAGTATTAGCTCATACATTCAGTGGGGAGACAGAAGAGGGTTAATGACATGAATTTGTTAAAAGTCTAAATGTTAGTGTTCAAGTCTTTGAAATGTGATGTTATATACTTTTAAATTTGACCTCAGACATTGACATGTGAGTGTTTTGGAATAGTTAGCAATCACCCATTTGACTATCAAATTGTTTGATTGTCAAATACCACATTCCAATAAATGTCTGGCATCAGACATTGTCACCTTGGGACTACAAATCAGAAATTTTCCTGGTTACAGTGTGTTTGCTTGTGTGGGAGGGGAAACATGGGTGGGGACCCTTATGCACAACATGTGGATACTAGTATGCATTATTGAAATCTGAATTTTGTTACACTAAAATAACATTTATAATCTTAAGGCATAAACAAATAAACAGCTCCCCTCAACAGTCCATTGAGCAATCCCAGTAGCATACAATATTATATGTCATTGGGATTAAAAACTCCAGAAATATAATTGGGCTAGAGGATAGCGGAATGCCCTCTTTAAGAAATTGTTCCATCTTTAAAGGCTGCCTGAAATGATCATGAAACAATGAAACCCTCTGTTAGGTTGTGACCTTGTTTCAGGTTGCCATGGGCACTACAAAACATGCTGTTATATTTGCAAAAAAAGTTGGCTCTCATAGCTGTTTGCCTATGACCTGATTGTCTCTGAAGCCAAATTTGTAAAGCCCACACTGTAACCCAACCAAGGTATGGAAGGCTTTGTGTGTGCATTCCCATTTCTATAATAAATATCTTTTGGACAAGCAATACTTGTTTCATACAGGAATCCAGAAGGTTCTTGAGGAGTCTTGTCTAACCACTAAAGTTGTACATCACACTGAGGAGAGATTAATAGAATGATAGAGTTGGAAGAAACCACAAGAGTCATCCAGTCTAAGGCTATGATATAATACAGATGAGGTTGTAAAGGAATCCTTTCTGTATATAGCCTTTAATGACAAAAATATAATTCATCTCATATACTTGCTCTAATCTTCTCCCTTCAATAAATAGTGAGGTGAGGGTTCTTCCTAGAAAGAAGAGAATCTCTCTCTTTGTGAAAGGTCTCTCCATGATAATTCATATTTGTCAAATTCTTAAGAATGCTTTTAATCCTGATTAGAGCAGACATGACTTTTAGATCCAAAGGAAAATATCAAATAGTAATTTAATCCAAACCCTTTTTGATTAAACTTCTTATGATGTGAGGATCAGAACAACCTGTCTCATGTTTTTGAGACTAAATCTCACATGCTGAGCCACAAGTGTGGATTCAGATAGTACTTTCAGATCATCTTTGTTGTTGTTGTGTGCCTTCACCTGGAGATAGTACCTATTTCATTAAGCTCAGAAGGAGAGGAACACAATGCAACAGCTGCAACCTCCCAGCTCTCCCACCAGTCTTCTTAGGAGGAAATGCACTGATGGATTACTGAGGCGGGTTACAGACCGCCATAAGGGACGTCCTTAGGATGTCCCATTTTGAAAAAAGGGCGTCTCTTCCAGACGCCCCTTACCTTGTTACGGACAGAGTCCGTAACAAATGGCGGCAGCCGTTCCACACGGCCACCGCCATTTTGACGTAACGGACGCTCTGTGTCCGCACGTCACGGCCCAGAAGTGACGCCGCGAGTGAGTGCTTTGGCACTTGCGGCGTCTCTTCCGGGTTGCCGGAAGCTCCTTCTTTGCAGCGCAGAGGAGTCATGCGGTTTGGCTGCTGCGACTCCTCTGCGTTGCAACCGGCAGTGGCCCGATTTTTAAAAGTCCAAAAAGGCTTTCAAAGTTCCCAGTTGCTTAACAATAGCAGCAACAATGACTAACCCTGCCTGCATATCCAAACTTAAGCTGTTAGAATCCTTGATGGATAATGCCTTAGGTATGGATTTCCACTTGATTATGCAAGCCAGCCAAGTGTATGTATGGTCAATGTGGTGTAGCAAGTGGCACCACCGTCACTGCTATTATATAGCTGGCTTTATCACTGCCCCCATGGTCTACTGGATTGGTATTTGAAAAAACAACAACAATAAGAAACCACAGGCCTGAATCCTGCCTTTTTTTTGCCTTAGAGGCCTGCTTGCTGAAGCAACTAAAAGCAGAGACTTATCAAAGCTGAGGAGAGAGGCCACTGGAAAAGTGAGACATGAAGCATTGCAGGTACATCCTGTTTTACTGTCTTGGGGCTTCTAAAGATAGTAGCGGTACTTTGGGTAATGACCCACTGGTCTTAAATTTGAACCAGAACTCAAATTCAGAATTTATTAAGGCCTGGAACAGCCAGGCCTTTGCGGCGCCCTCATCACATGCAAGGGTTGCCTGGTGGGCGGAGCACCCACATGCCCGGCAACCCTAGCAAGTCATGGGCACGCCGCAGCTGTGGCGCACCCACCAGATGGGGCACGTAACGATGACGTTGCAGCTGTGCCACTTCCAAACAGGGCGGCGCAGCTGCGATGTCATCATGCCATCTCTGGAGCTTTGCTGCATCGCAGCAGTGCCAGAAAAAGGAGCTGCTTCTGGGCACTCCTTTTTTGCTGTGCAGCAGCGCCGCGCAATTTGTTTGCTGCAGCGCTCCTGCGGAGCAAAGAGGCACCGGGGAGGCGCTTCTTTTTGGCACTCTGTACCGTGCCTTCAGTTATATAAAGAACCCTTCTGAGTAGGTATTGGGGTTGCCAGTTCTCCAGGCACTAGCTGAAGTCTCAATGAATGGCAAATAGTAGAGTGAACAGCACTGGAGGAAATAGTATGATTTTTGTATATGAGGTGGTACCTATCTTCCCCATTCCCAGCTGGCTCAGCACAAACACCGTTTGTGTGTGGAATTAAGGAAAAAGCTGATGAGAGTCTGCACTTGGGTCCAGAGTTCCCTTTAGAACAAGGCATTTCCATTCTTAGCACTAAAAACAGTAATATTAAAGGTACGTACCCTGCTTGTGTTGCGGGAGCCAGCATGACATAGTGGTTTCAGTGTTGGACTCCAACTCTGGAGACCAGGGGTTAAATCCTTGCTTGGCCACAGCTCTTGCCCATTGGCTATGCTAACTAAGACTGATGAGAGTAGAAATTAAGAACATATGGAGGGCAAGAGGTAGGATTAGGATATTATTTTGGTGTCTTCTATACATACGGCGTTCCTGATTTACTGACAGCATATTGCTCTTTATTGGCAGATGATTGATACTCAGTGTGATGGATTTTTTAAAGCTTGTTGGTTTGCCACCAGTTAACTAATTTCCAGCATGGTGTAATGCTTTGAGTATTGGACTATGACTGTGGAGACCAGGGTTTGAATCACTGCTCACCAGTGGAAACCTTGGGCAAGTTACACTCTCTCAGAGTGTCAGAGAAAGGCAAAAGGAAACTCCTTCTGATCAAATCTTGCCAATAAAACTCCACACTGAGATGGCCATTGTTGCCTTAGTCAGTGATCTCCATCTGGGCATCAACAGGGAAAGTGTGACCCTGCTGGTGCTCTTGGACATCTCAGCGACCTTCGATACCATTGACCATGGTATCCTTCTGGAACACCTGAGGGAGCTAGGTATTGGGGGCACTGCACTCCAGTGGCTCTATTCCTACCTCTCGGGCAGATTCCAGATGGTGATGCTGGAGGACAACTAATCTTCTAAGCGAGAGCTGACATCTGGCGTCCCCAGGGTGCCATTCTGTCTCCCATGCTGTTCAACATTTACATGAAGCTGCTGGGAGAGATCATCCGGAGACATGAGGTGCGGTGTAATCAGTACACTGATGACACCCAAATATGTTTCTCTATGCCTCCGACTGCTGCAGTGACTAAGGATGGCATCTCTCCTCTGAATGCCTGCCTTGAGTCGGTAATGGGCTGAATGAGGGAAAACAAACTCAGGTTGAATCCAGAAAAAATGGAGGTACTTGCAATAGGAACCTCAGATCTGGGGAAGGAAATTTGTCAACCTGTCCTGGATGGGGACACACTTCCCCTGAAGGATGAAGTTCACAGTTTGGGAGTACTCCTGGATCTGTCTCTACAGTTGCCATCTCACATAGATGCGACGGCCAGAAGTGCTTGGTACCAACACCAACTGTGTCCCTACCTGGACCGAAAGGACCTTGAAGTAGTGGTACATGCTCTGGTAATCTCTTGTCTTAATTTCTGTAATGCGCTCTACATGGGGCTACCCTTGTACCAAGTTTGGAAGCTTCAATTAGTACAAAATATGGCAGCCAGATTGGTCACCTGCTCCTCAAGGTTTGATCATAAAGCACCAATCTTAAAAGATCTTCACTGGCTGCCAATTTGCTTCCGGGCACAATACAAGGTGTTGGTTGTTACCTTTAAAGTTCTACATAGCTTGGGCCCGAGTTACTTATGGGAATGCATCTCCCTACATAATCTGCCCCGCACTCTCAGAACAATGGGAAAGAATTTGTTGGAATTAAAAACAGCTAGAGTAGTCTCAACTTCCCGAAGAGCTTTTATCATAGCCACTCCAAGATTGTGGAATAGTCTCCTGGAAGAGACCTGTCTTACTACCTCCTTGGAGACCTTTAAGAGGGCAGTTAAGACGGATCTCTTCCAGCAAGCATACCCACCTCCTTGAACAGGATTGGAATATCTTTATTCCACGGTTGCTTTTTGATACCTTGTTTTAATTGCTGAATTCTTTATGTATTTTATTGTTGTGCTTGTATTTGTATTTTATACTAGGTTATAATCCCGCCTCAACCCACCCCGTAGGGATGGGAAAATATAAATTTATTTATTTATTTATTTATTTATTATAGGTTTGCTTTAGGATCGCTATAAGTCAGAAAAGTCCTGAAGGCACACAAGAGACTGTTAGTAAATTGTTATTTCTAAGTTCTATACTCAGTTTCCTTTTGCTTTCATCACTCTCTTGATCTTTGCTTTCCACCCCTGTTCAGCAAAGGAGTGCAAGTATTAGTTCACATGCCACTGTGCTGGCTATTTCAATGGCAAAATCTGGTAACCCAATCTACTACGTTTTACAAGACCTCAGTCCAGTGACAAGCATTTTCTGTATACTTCCTCTTGTAAATGAGCTCCTCTGAGAATATTTACTCATGTTATCTCTGTAACTTTCATAACAAATAACATAAAGAAAAAACTACATCCTGGATGTCCACATTAGAAGCATTGTTCTCAAGGTTTTCAAGGAACACCAGACTCCCATACCAGAAAAACCCTGCACATGAGTTACTCCTACACTTCCCTCAGCTGAGTAGTAGAACTGATTGAAGGAGCTTATACATAAAGGCACCTTTCTGGGACTTCTGTTAAGCTCAGTCTCAGAACACCAGAGTTATTCAAAGATATAGCCATGTTAGTCTGAAGACTCATCTGAGGAAAAAGTCTATGAAAGCTCATGATGCCAACTTCTTTCTTTCAATTAGTCTCAAAGGTGCTACAAAATCTTTCTACAAACTAACAGCAGAGTTAGGTTTGTGGTGTTTCCTTCCCCCAGAGAGCATGAAAAAAGATAGTAGTCTATATCTAAACTCGTATTCCTCATATGAGAGAAAGGAAGGCACAGTTTATCAGGATTCTGCAGAATGTTCTTAGCTACTCACTGGGGAATCTCTTTCTTCACTCCTTGTCTCCACAAAACCTCTGGTGCAGACACCACAATTTTCAGCCATGGCTTCTTCCTTGCCAGCCCCCTGCCCTCCTGTGCCAGTGGCCCTCCACCACTTTCTCCTTTCCCTCAGCCCAGTTACCTGCCCAAAGACAGAGGTGAGGATGGGCTCCATGTCCCAGATGCTTGGGAATTCCCCTTCTGTAGGAGCTGAACCAGCTCTTCCTGATGCTGAAGCTGCCTCTTGTAATGGCTCCCCCTTGGCACTGCTGGCTCCAGCCAAGCTTCCTCCTTCCTCCATCCTGGCATGGGTGCCACATGGGGTGCCAGAGGCTGTCTCCCAAGTGGTCTTGCACCTGGGCTGCTCCATGAACCGTCTGTCTCCTTCCCGGGATTGACCTCCAGTCTTCTGGGAGCGCCTGCTCTCAGACCTCCGGTGAGCACTGCTTCTGGAGAGGTCCCGGGGTGCCCGCAGCTGTGCTGTCTCACTGCCCAGTCGTTGGGTCTCCCGGAGAAAAAAGAACATGTTGAGAGCTTTGGAGCGGAGCTATCTGCCCCTCCAAGAAGACAAGCCCAGACTTCTGTTGGGCAAGACCTAATCCCTCTCCATACTGCTTCTGCCTTTCCCCCTGAGTCCCATCCTCCTGTCACTGTGGTACTTTTAGTGCATTCCTAGTCTTCTTCTATTCTTCCCTGCTGGTGCTTTGTGCTCCTTCCTCGTGTAGGTGATGTGCCACCACACTGACTTAAACAATCTCTTTAGATAGATAGATAGATAGATAGATAGATAGATAGATAATCTGCACCTCTTCCTAGGCAACCAGATAATTAATTCTGAGGAAATGCAAACACCCTTCTTTACACCTTTGTTCCCTGTCTGGGTGCCCCATACATTGCCTTTTGTACTCTATTCCTTTTTCCTTCTCACACTCTTTCCCTGAGTTTAAACTGCTTCAGTTCCCTTCCCTCCTGCATCTCTCACTGGCTCTCTTCTCCTCTCCTTGCTCTCTTCCTTATCTCTTCTTCACTCCTTGAGGCACCTTTCCTCTTTGCTCTTTCTGTCTCTGAAACTTTCCCATCGTAAATCAGCTTAGAAGGGATCAACCCTGGTGCTCCCCAGGTCCAGAGACTGGCCTGGGAGTGGGGAGGAGGGGGGGCATCTGTTTCTCCTATAGCCCTTACCCACTCTCCATCCAAACCTAATCAAGTTGTCTTATTATTGCAGGGAGTGAGATTGAAGTAGGAAGACAGAGAGGGAATCTGAGCTTATCAGGTCAGACACATGACCCGGCCTGGATCTGCTTTTCACTAATGATATGAACAAAGTAAAACGACCCCCTGGAGCAGGAAACCCAAGAGGTCTCCAGAGGCAGCAGGACACAGATTGAGCAGTGGTGTGGGGTTCCATGGTTTCCCCTTTATTAGTCACACATCCTAGGAAGGGACTTTGTAAGAAAATAAGGCAGAGCAAGATGCCCTTGGTAAAAGATGCTCCTGCCCCACACCTCCTTGCTCCCCCTCTCCCAGCAGCCTGATTTTAAGTGACCTTTCCCTATGAAAATGACCTTTCCTCCTCTTTTCCCCCACTAGTCTTTTGGCAGTAATTTTCTGGCCTTTTCAAGATCCTTCCTTTTGTTCTGTCCGTTCCCTTTCTTTCATTCACCTGTCCACCCTTTCATGGACAGATATCTCCTACCACATCCTGCATTGCCCTCCCATTTGAAAGCAAGAGTCTCATCAGTTCTGTTAAACAAACTTTTGGGCCCACCTGTGGTACTTTGCACTTTCTTGGCCCTCTGGATGGGTGAGACGAAGTTCCTCGCAGTGCTGCAACTGGGTGCTGTCACGCAGACAACTCATGGTTTATTCAGTGCAAAGCTGGCTACTTTCCAGTGGCGATGGTAACTGGACCCCACCTAACTAGTCAATGTGAAGACTCCTGGGCTGAGTCTTAATGTTCCCTGGTCACATGAGAGGAAGCAAGCAGGAGGACTTATCTGGGAAAGAAGCCCTTGCCTGCTAAGATGGGGTGGGCAAAGCATGTTCCCACAAGGCCTTTAATTCCTCCAGACTCTCCAGATCACCAAGGGAAAAATGACTGGGAGCCTTCAAGAGCAAATGTTTACCCCCCAAAACCCTACCCCCAGATCTTTTATAAAGAAGAACGGTTTACCCCCAGGTCAAAAGGCCAGTTATTGATTTTATTGCTGTAGTTTTAGAGATTGTATTTTAGACATGTATTTTAGACACTGTAATTAGTATTTCTTGTTGTAATCCCACTTCGATCCCTTGGGAGAAGCGGGAAATATAAATGAATTATTATTATTATTATTATTATTATTATTATTATTACTATTATCATTATTACCTTGTAAATAGGTTGCAGAGGTCCTCTGCACTGTTTAATTACTTTTTCAAAAGCAGAAGTGGTTTTGAAAAATCAACCACTTTTGCTTTTCTGCTGTGTGTGTGTATGTATAGAGTCATTTTTGCAGTCCACACAGCTGTCAGATGCTGCCAGAACAGAAAATTGGACTCTCTAGAACACCATACCTGATCATTTGGGTATTAGGGAACTAAACGTTTCTTTTTCTTTACAAGATAGAGTTTCTTTATGCACTGTTTCTTACAACCACATTTGAGTCCTTTGCACAACAACGTCCAGTCAGTGATAGGCATAAAATACTGAATCTGTATTAATGGAGGGATTACCATGATGACAGGGACGGGAATACTCCTATTCCCCTCTTATTTCAATGATAGCTGGGCATTCCATATCTGGAAAGAGGCTAGACACAACATGCAGATTTTTAAATGACATGGGGATAGATAAATAAAAGAAAAATTAATGACCTATGAGGTGGTTGGTTTTACCTCCCTAGAGTGGAAGTCATCTTGCAGGGGGTTAACTTTTTAAAACATTTTTAAAAAATGCTCCTTGGCTGGAAATCTCTATAATAGATGATATTTAACTTGTACAGGTATGTGTGTTGTTTGCCATCAAATCATTTTCCACTTATGGTAACCCTAAAGCAACCTTATCACAGGGTTTTCTAGGAAAGTTTTTTCAGAAGAGGCTTCCCATTGCCTTTGTCTGAGGCTTGCATAAAATCACGCAGTGGGTTTTCATGGCAGAGTGGGAGTTTGAACCCTGCTTTCCAGCTCAAACACCACACTAGCTCTACATAGTTTAAAAAGAAAGACTAAAAAGTCACAACATTACTTAGATGTGTGGAGAGGATGGCATTCTGTTTCTCATAATTCATGTCATAAGCAGTCCAATTAATTCTTCCAGCATTGCCGCAACCACATTCAGTACAACTGCAATGATGATGGCTGTGCTATCTCACTAGAATATTTTATCAAGTACAAAATATTTGTGCTTAAAATGGATGTGAATTATTATTTCCTTGCAACCAATGCATGAACCTGAGCAAAATTGGTTGACTGGACGAACCCAAAGGGTGCTCAACAATGGCTCTTTTTCAGCCTGGAGAGAAGTGACCAGTGGGGTCCCACAGGGCTCTGTCCTGGGCCCAGTGCTATTCAACATCTTTATCAATGACCTGGATGACAGAATTGGGAGCATACTTATCAAATTTGCAGATGACACCAAATTAAGAGGAATAGCTAATACTCCAGAGGACAGGATCAACATTCAAAATGATCTGAATAGACTAGAAAGCTGGGCCAAAGCTAACAAAATGAAATTCAACACAGAGAAATGTAAGGTACTGCACTTAGGGCAGAAAAAATGAAATGCACAGATATAGGATGGGAGACAGATGGCTGAATGAAAGTACATGTGAAAGGGATCTAGGAGTCCAAGTAGACAATAAGTTGAACATGAGTCAACAGTGCGATGCGGCAGCTAAAAAGGCCAATGCAATATATATAATACTTTGACCTCCAAATGTTTTGGACTAGCTGCTGTGATCCTTCACAACAGGCTGTGTTAGCTGGAGGAACCAATGGGAGCTTTAATTCAGAATATCTAGGATATGCCAGATTGTGGAAGGCTGCTATATTTGCTTCTGGTTCTGTGCGAATAGTACATTCAGTGACATGAACCATCATGGTAGAGCATTGTAGGTAGATGTCCATGATCCCCATTTACCAGGGTGAGGAGAAGCGCCCTGGAATGCAACAGGACTGTCTTGCCACATTTTGAAGAAATAATACATGTTACCCATCTAAATACCACTTCTCATTTGTCCAGAGTCTATAATTAACTGACAATACAACCACATACACTTTTAAAAAAATATGTAGGCCAAATGTGCCATTACTACTGCTTCAGCTGTGATGTAGTCCTGTAAGTTGTGCCCTGCCCCCTGAGTAAGAGATTCTGTTTTGCTCTGGTACAGATTTCATATGTCCAGAATAGAACTTCCTTTACAGAAATCACAGAATCAACAGATTCAATGGTATGCAAAAAGTAATCCTAAATACCCTAAAGCAGTGGTTCTCAACCTTCCTAAGGCTGCGACCCTTTAATACAGTTCCTCATGTTGTGGTGACCCCCAACCATAAAATTATTTTCGTCTTGGTTCCTAAGACCATTGGAAATATGTGTTTTCTGATGGTCTTAGGCGACTCCTGTGAAAGGGGACCCCCAAAGGGGTCGCAACCCACAGGTTGAGAACCGCTGCCCTAAAGGCATCAGATCCCATCTGGTCTTGGACTCTAAGCAGGGTCATAGAATCATAAAGCTGGAAGGGGTTTTATGGTTTTATGGGCATTGTGTCTAACTCCCTGTTCAGTACTGCTTACTGTTGTAAACCGCTTAGACACTGCTTAGGCGGTATGAAGCGATATATAAATGAAGCTTGTTTGTTTTGTTTTACAAGATCTCCAGCTAAAGCATCCTCAACAGGGAGCTGTCCAGCCTCTTTTTAAAGACATCCACCCCCCCCCCTTTCTAGACAACTAGTTCCATTGCCAAATCCCTCTTACTGTCAAGAAGTTCCTTATAATGTTCCATCCAAACCTACTGTCCTCTAACTTCAAACCATTACACCATAGTCCTACCCTCTGGGGCAGCAGAGAACAAGCCTGCATTCTCCCCCTTGTACCAGTCTTTGAGGTATTTAAATACCTCATGTCACCCCTCAGTATTCTCTTCACCAATCTGAACACACCCAGCTCCTTAAACTTTTCCTCATGTGTTTTGTTCTCCATACCTCTTATCATCCTTGTTACTCTTCTCTGAACCTTCTCCAACTTTTCTATATCCTTCTTAAAATCAGGTGCCCAAAACTGCATATAGTACTTCAGATGAATCCTGACCAGAACAAAACATAGTGGGACTATTACTTCCCTTAACTTGGAAATTATGTTTCTATTGATACAGGCTAAAATAGCATTCAACTTCATTGCTGCTGTCTCACAGTGCTTATGTTCAGCCAGGTCAGCCCTAGTTAGTAGTTGGATGGGAGACCACCAATGAATACCAGCTGCTATGTGAAATATTTTAGAAAAAGGAACTGGCAAAACCACCTCTTGAGTTTTTGTTGCCTTATAAAACCCTATTCATGAAGTCACCATGAAATGACAGGCAACTTGAAGGCACACAATGGTATGCAAAATCTCCATATGCATGTATATAATAATAATCATCATCATCATCTTTATTTTTATACCACTTTTCCAGCAGATCAAAGTGGTTTACAGTTTCTCAAAAAATATGCAAAAGTATACAATGCAATATAACACAATAATCATAAATAGACGTTCAATTGAATAAAAAATTTAAAATCTACATACAAACAGCAAGATAAGGCTGGGGTTCAACCTGTTCTAGATGGTGTAGCATTCCCCTTGAAGGATGAAGTTTTCATCTTGGTGGTGCTTTGGGTTCAATGCTGCACTAAGTGGCAGTGGTAGCCATGAGTGCCTTTGCTCAGTTTTCTGATCTACCAGTTATACATGCGCTCAGACGTTTCACAGATGAAAATTGGAACATGTATAGCCTAGCAACATCAAAGCATGGTCAAGATGGCAAAAGCTATTAATAAGGAAGATTACACAAGCTAGAAGAGGCTACAGCAGTTTGCTTTTGCATGAGTCTATTGGGAAGGGCAAGATTCTGCCACCCCTCTTTTCCTCTACCTCTTGCTGAGTTAATTGAATGCAAATTACTTTTGCATTTTAGACTAATTTTTCAGCAGTGGCAGTAAACTGAGGACAAAAGGAGAAAGTGCAAGGCAGAGAAAGAAACTGGTGAACTTTAAAAGTGGTAGAAAAAGTGGAACAGAGGATTAATTGGAGACTATGCCTATTCTACTGAGATAGTCAGAGGATATGGGTATGTCTCAGTTCAGCTAATGAAACAGGATAACTATAGCATAGTAATTATGAAAGCAAGTCTACATGACATGTTACTTTGTAATAATATTTTTGTGAGAGTATATATGATTGAGTATAAAAATAATCTCCAAATAAATCTACATAACCAAGTGAACCACTGGTTGGTTATTTGCCCAGAAATCTCCCCAGCCAGATGT
The DNA here is from genome assembly GCF_019175285.1 of Sceloporus undulatus. Lineage (NCBI taxonomy): Eukaryota > Metazoa > Chordata > Lepidosauria > Squamata > Phrynosomatidae > Sceloporus > Sceloporus undulatus. The sequence goes on from NC_056522.1 coordinate 256,645,450, forward strand.
TTCCTCCTCAAAATGTTATGGACTAAAATCAAAAGAAGGAGCCATGAACAAAATACAAAGATTTAAGTAAAACAAATACAATTCATTTCATAAAAATGCTGGTGTAGATAGAGTAATTTAAATGTCCAGCACAATCTTATCTGCTTGCAGGTGAATGGTTTTCAGTTGCAGGTTTCCAGGACATGACTTCCTACATTTCTCTATGCTAGTCCTTCCAATATCTCCACTGCTTTTTTGGAGGGTCACTTCCACCTGATAACATATTTCTATAGTAAAAATAAAAAGGAGGGACTAATTTCTCCAAAATTGACTTTAAATTATTTTCTCCTTTGAGCATATGACTCCTAACCAGAAAATTTTTCATTAGTGCTGCATATTTGAGCACTGCTGGAAATACTTTCATTTCCATGCCAGTGTTTTTTGTTGTCTTCCTTTGTTACAGGACAGAGAGGAAAGAGGTCATTAGATGAAGGAATTATCTTTGCTTCCCCCTGGAGACACCATCTGCAAAGCAAAGGGATGAAGAGCTTCGAAAACAATGCCAAGGTATAAAATGCAAAAACTAAGCCCAGGAGGAAAAAACAGGAGCCAAAGATGGCTCATAAAAATGACTCATGTCTTTTGCAAGAAGTACACTTCCATGGCCTTTGCTCCGACTATGCTGTTTGTCTTCTGCTGATACTAGATACAGCAGCTGCCGTTCAGTTCCTGTTCCCTTGTGCAGCTGCTGTACCCACACCATTTTTACATTTCTTTTGCTGCAAGAGACTGCTAGGAGCTGTTCATTTCATAGAAAGGACCTGATCATCACCCAGGCTGACTTTGAAGAGTAGGGCAGGGAAAACAAAGGAGCAGGGAGAAGCTTGATTTGTAAATAAATTATACAGGTAGGATAGGATGTAGAAGAAAGTGAACCCGTTAGAGACTGAGGAGGCCAGTGAAGTTTTACTGATATGGGAAAGACTTTTGTGGGAGGAGTGGGTTTTGAGAGGCAATTTAGAATAGGAACACTGGTAAAATGACTGCAGGCTTAGTAAATAGGGTGCTAGAAGGTACAAATAAACTGAGGGAGAGGATTGGTTGTTTTTAACTGCCCTCGAGTTGATCTCGACTCATGTCAACCTTATGGATGAGACATCTTCAAGACCCTCTGTTCTCCACTGCTGTGCTTAATTCCTGCAGCCCCATACCCATGACCTCCTTAATAGAGTCCATCCATCTGGTATGTGGCCTTCCTTTCTTCCTACTTCCCCCCACCTTTCCCAGCATTACTGTCTTTTCCAATGAGTCCTTCCTTCTTATGATGTGTCAGAAGTAGGACAGCCTCAGTTTGATCATCTTGGCTTCTAGGGAGGTTTCTGGCTTGATCTGCTCTAGGACTCATTTGTCCTTTTGGCTGTCCATGATAAAGGGGGTCAATGTTAATTCACAAGGTTTGGCAACTATGGAAGCACAGAACTTAGAGACTTGCACCCACACTCACACCTACTCTAGCAAATAAATAAATAAATAAAATTCACCAATCAATCTTTTTTGCCCCTGAATGGTCTCTAGGGATCAAGGGGAGCATCTCCCAAAAGACCATCTGCTCAGTTTCAGAAATGCAAAAGCTTCCTCAGGTGAATTTGGGCTTCTCCCAGTTCATTGCTGCTCTTTTCAGTCAACCTGCAATTCATGGTGAGTATCTCTAAGGGAGGCTCCTCATTTCAGAGACCTTTGCTGCATGCCCCAAAGGATTCCAGAAACCATTCTGGATAACAGTCTCCTTTGTGGTCCTGGCTAAGATGGGTTGAGCCCCACCAATTTCTCTATGAAGACTGTGATCAGAATGGCACCCACACTCCCAAGGGCTGCTGGATCTATTTCATGGAAAATGATGTGCTCTTTTGCAAAACCTGAAAACAACAAGAACAACAAAAAATTTTATAGCCTGCTTAACACTCCTTGACCTGCTGACTGGAAAACTCTGGGCAGCTGTAGATAGCTTTTTCAAGCTTTCTTCTTTAGCAGGACATTGCCTCTCTCTTAAAGCAGCAATATATAAGCGAAATATTATGTATGCATATGATGGATTAGTTGATAGTTGAGTACAGTTTTGAGATAGAATGTCAATAATTGCTTGGGATGTAAGGTAGTATTAATAGACTCATATATATATATATATATATATATATATATATATATATATATATGTTCTTCCCATGTTCAAAAAATTTCCCATGTATTCCTACATATTTGGGGTTTCCCACATCCCAAGTGCTGAAAGAGGCTTGAGGATCATAGAATTGTGCAATTGGAAGAGACCATGAGGGCCATCCAGTCCAAACCCCTGCTGTACAGGAATACATTGCATAAAAAGTACAATTTCTTCCCCTTTGCTAGATTTGCTTGGGGAAAAGAATAATGGATTTTAGTCACTCAGGTAAAAATGATTGTGCAGGCTTGCAGTTCGTATTATACAAGGAGTGATACATTTTTTGAGTTATGATACTTGGCACCTGCGTGTTAAATGCAAAATGAGCCTTTTGGGGGGGATTTTTTTAAAGTTATATTTTTATTAATTCTTTCTAGGCAACGTAACATATCCATACCACATACCACCTCCTGATTGCCAAGAGATACTCTATTTTTTGTAAACTTTTCTTAAGAAAACATAAAAAGAGAAATTATTATTCATTTTCCCCACTTTTTAAAAAAAAAACACATTTCAGTCTTTCTATGAATTTTTCTGGTACATATTCTTCCCTCCTCCCATGAATAATGCTTTTTGGAGCACAGCAGCAGTATGCCATGTGGAGAGCAGTGGCCCTGGGTAAGAGAAGGCAATTGGGGGGGGGGGGGGGACTTGAAAAAGAATCAGTGGGCATACCTTTAGAAAAGGAGGGGTAGAAACACAGTAAAGTACACCAATCGAAACAATATGTCCTAGACCTAAAACATCCAAAAAGGTTTTGACTCTTCTTTTAAGATGCAACAAGGTTTTTGGTATATATTTGCTGTAACCCCCTCCCCTCCAAAAAAACCTTTCACCCCACATAGTTACATCTATGGAGCAAAAGAATGGAATCACATGATGCAAATAATGGTAAAATTATTGCCCATGCTAAACTTGAAAAACAGGAAACATATCCGGGGGTGGCTGAGTTGGCCAAATACGTGTTGTGTGTTGTGTTGTGTGCCTTCAAGTCATTTCAGACTAATGAATATCTTATCATTTTTGCCTTTGGGGGGCAAGATTTGTTCAGAGGAGGCTTGCCATTGCCTTCCCCTGAGGCTGAGAGCATGTGACATGCCCAAGTGTGTTTCCATGGCCGAGCAGGGAATCAAACTTTGGTCTCCAGAGTCATCATCCAAAACTCAAACCACTATGCCATGCTGGCTCTCGTTGGGCATATAGCAAAGTGCAATAACATCCAATATCTTTATAAGGCCAACAAAATGCACGTTATACAACCAAAACATTATATATATTGCAAGCTTTCAAAATTTCACTGGCTTCTTCATCGGGCAAAGATGTTTAAAAAATCATACAGGAGAAAACAATTAAATATGATGGGCCTGCATTATTGTCAAGATAATAATAATAATAATAATAATAATAATAATAAATGTTATTTATATACCGCTTTTCCAACAGATCAAAGCAGTTTACAAAGATGCATAAACAACGACATAAATAATTACATTAGCAAATATACAACTAAAATTCAACCCCTTAACTACAGTTAAATTAATCAAAATACAATTAAATTAAGAATATTAAAGTCTATTAATATATATTCTCAACTCAATATCAAATATACAAATACAATAACAGAAGCAAAAACTCAAAAAAAGATGTTGTTGGTGTGTCGTTGTTCGGAGGAATATCTATGCAAGGGGGTACTTTCTCCTTCTGGCCATGTGGCACTGGGAAACAAAGCATTTCAAAGTCCAGGAGATCAATTTTAAATTCCAGTTGCAACACAAAAAGACACTTAAAAAACAACACAGGAGGTACATTTTTTTCTGAAGTAGAAGGAAATAGAAGCCTTCTTCATCTTTGCTAAGGCAGAAAAAACCTTAAAGGTGGTGAAATTCCCAGTCTCTCTTGTTGGTGCCAGCAGCATGGTGCCCTGAGAGCCAGCATGGCATAGTGGTCTGAGTGCTGGACTATGATTCTGGAGACCAGGGTAGAAAGAGATGCATCACTTCTCCTTTAATAATTAATTCATTCAAGTTTATACTGGGGCAGGGGGAGGTCAAAACCCCAGGGTGTGTTACTTAGTAGTAGTTAATATTGTATTTAGTCCAGTTGAGTGTTATAGTATAGTAGAATTCAAAGATATAGCTGTATTAGTCTGTAGAATCAGTACACAGAGAGATCTTGTAGCACCTTTGAGATTCACTGAAAGAAAGAAATTGGCAACATGAGCTTTCACAGACTTCAGTCCACTTCCTCAGATGCATTTGTTATAGTATGGTGTAAGCCTCCTGCTTACATTGCAGAATTATTGCAGTTTGCTGCCACTTTAACTACTATGGCTCAGTGCTATGGGATTTTTGGATTTGTAGTTTGTTGTGGCACCAGAGAGCCAGCATGCGCCGTAGTGGTTTGAGCATTGGACTACAACCCTGAAGACCAAGGTTTGATTCCCTGCTCAGCCCTGAAACTCACTGGGTGTCCTTGGCCAAGTTACACTCTCTCAGCCTCAGAGGATGGCAATGGCAAACCCCCTCCGAACAAATCTTGCCAAGAAAAACCACAGAGTAGATTCACCATGAATTGGAAACAACTTGAAGTCAGACAAGCAGCAACAGCGGCACCAGAGCTGTCTGACAGAGAAGGCTAAATATGTCACAGAACTACAAATCCCACTGCACTGAGCCACCACAGCATCCATTCTGCCATGTGGGTGCAGGATAATTGCAGTTTGATACCGCTTTAACTACCATGGCTCAGGGGTGTTGGATTTTGGGATTTATAGTTTGTGGTGGCGCTAGAGAACCAGCATGATGTCGTGGTTTGAGTGTTGGACTGTGGCTCTGGAGGCCAGGGATCGGTTCCCTGCTGGGCCAGGGGGACCCACCGGGTGGACCTTGGGCAAGGAGTCACACTCTCTCAGCCTCTTCAGGGGAAGAAGGCCATGGCAAGCCCCCTCTGAAGAAACCTTGCCCAGAAAGCCCCATGAGAGGGTTGCCATGTGCTGGAAACGACTCCAAGGCAGACAGCAAGCCCTTGGAACCAGTTGCCCTTGGGAGGGAGGAGGAGAGTGAGCATGGAGCCCCAGGGAAGAGGGCTTCTTCGTCCCCCCCCTCTCCCTCTCCAAGGGGCGCCTTCTTGAGGCTCCTGCGCCTTTAAGGAGGAGCGAGCATGACTCAGCAGTTCCTTCCCTGGGGATTTATCCAGCGCAGCTTCGCTCCTTGAGCTGAGAAGGAGAGGAAGAGCAGCGCCTCTTGGGTCCTGCACGGTTCTCCCTTGGTTCCAGTCTCGACAGTGAGTAGATCGGGGGCCCTCTCCCCTTAAAGCGGTGCAAGAGGGGGCCCAGCCGTCCTCCTTTTCCAGGACGCCTCCTCCTTTTCCACCTTCTCTCCAGGAGGAATCCCCAAAAGTCCTCCATCTTGAGCAGGACCAAGAAGCCTGCATTGCAGAGGCGGGGTGTAAATAAATGTAGTATTCATTTATTTATGCATTGATATTGCTCTGGGTGTTGTTAAGCTTTTTTATTTGGCCATGTCCTCCATTTTTTCCGGAATGCCTCATATTTCGCTTTGCCTTGTCCTCCTTTGCGATGAGGACATCTGGTTGCCCTGTGCACACACTGCAGAAGAAATCCAGTTTGACACTGCTTTGACCGCCATGGCTCCATGCTCTGGAATCCTGGGATTTGTAGTTTGGTGAGACTTTTTGCCTTCCCTGTCAAGAGAGCTCTGGTGCCACAACAAACTACAGATCCCAGAACTTCATAGCATGGTGGTGTCAAACTGGGTTATTTCTGCAGTGAAGAGGCAGCCAAAGAGGGGGGCAAGGGGGGGGGGGGGTCTCCTCTCAGAGGTAAGTGCTGCTGGGTTTAGTGGGGCTTCCTTGCCTGCAAGTGTGTATTAGGCATGCATCCTCGAAGGGAAGGGAGGATGGCCCCTAACAAGGATGACCAGACGTCCTCCTTTTCCTGGGTATGTCCTACGTTTCAACCTTCTCTCCAGGAGAAATCCCAAAATGTTCTCTATTTGTAGCAAGACTTAAGAAGCATGAATTTATATTTATAGCCTTTATGTTGTAATGTCCTTCATTTTTCTTGAATTCTTCCATCGCCCTGCTCCTAACCAACAGTCTTTCCTTCTCTTTGCAGTGCCTGGCAAATACAAGCTCATCTACTTCTCCGTTCGAGGTGAGTGATAAAACACACACACACACACACTTCTTCCAAGAAGACAAGTCAAGGAACTTGTGGCCCTTTCACACAGTGCCGCTTCCATCCTGCTTGAAGGCGCATGAGAACAAATCTTGCCAAGCAAACCCCATGATAGTTTCACCTTAGGGTTGCTATAACTTGGAAACAGCTTAAAGGCACACAACAACAAAAAACACTGTAGAAATAATGCGTTTTCATTCCACTTTAAGCCATGGCTGCATCCTGCAGAATCCTGGGATTTGTAACTTTGGGATGAACTGCATGCATTCATCCCAGACAAGGCTAAAATTGAAATTGTCAAAGATTTCCCATACCTTGGATCAAATATTGACTAGAGGGGAAGATGCAGTCATTTGAGATGTGGTGCTGTAGAAGAGTGCTGAGAATACCATGGACAGTCGACTCAAGAGCAGTTAATGACAACAGCACTCTCTGGCAGAGAAGGCTAAAGACCTTCTAAAACTACAGATCCTAGGATTCCATAGAATGGAGCTACAGCATTTAAAGATATGTCAAAATGCATTATTTCTGCAGTGTAGATGCAATTCTAGCAGCCATAGCTGCACCCTGTGAAATCCCAGGATTTGTGGAAAGGCCATAGAGCTCTCTAGCTGAGTCAGCTAAATGTTGTTGCTGGGTGCCATCATTTCCGACTAAGATGAACCTGTCATGGGGTTTTCTTGGCAGGTTTTGTTGAGAGGAGGTTTGCCATTGCCTTCCTCTGAGGCTGAAAGAGTGTGACTTGCCCAAGGTCACACTGTGGGTTTCATGGCCAAGCTGAGAATCGGACCCTGGTCTCCAGAGTCGTAGTCCCTCAAGCCACTACGCAATGCTAGGTCTATATACTTAAAATACCCCCTTTCTAAACCAGAACTCCTAGAATTCCATACGATGCAACCCTGGCAAAAAAGTGGAATAATAGCATTGTGTTTATTTGGGGGATACTTGGCTGGAGGGGGGCAGGGAAGAAGTGGGACACGGCTGCACATTCTCAAGGGTTTTGAGTTCTTTCTTGTAGGGATTCATGAAAAATATTGGGTTTTAAACCCGTTTTTCCCCCTCTGCCTCTGTTTATTCAGAAGTAAGCCTGTTGAGTAATGTGGAACAGACTGCACACTGAGGATATTCCACAAGTCTTTCCTAGGCAGCAGTATGCTGAGCCCTGAGGGAACGGAAAAGATGTAGGATTCTTCATCTGGCAAGATCTTATTTAGAAATAGGAAAGAAAGTCCTGCTGGATCAAAGTCAGAGACAGATGGGTCCAACATGTAGGAAGGCCACAGGCAGGTTGTGAGAGCAAGTGAACAGTAGCACCCACTCATTTTGCTCCCTGGCAAGGTATAGGGACTTTCTTACTGGAGGGAATGTGTATCCATTCTGATAGCTTCTTCCTCCATTAATTTGTGCAGTCTAGTTTTACACTGTCCAATTTGTGAGTTCCACAGTTCATGTGCTATGGCAACAAGTACTATCTTTTTGCTTTTGCTCATCCATAGATGACCCAGCTGTTAGTTTCAGATGCCATCAGTATTCATGTGAAATAGGAATTCCTTGCCACAGTGTGCATCAGTTCATGCTTGTTTACATTGAACCACATTTTCCATTTTAGTCTCCACTCCCCCATTGCAAAATCCTTCTGGAGCACTTCACTTTGTTCTAATCTCCCCAAGTATTTTGATATCCTCAGCAAACTGGGCCACTTCAGCATTCACCCTTGACTTTAGCTCATTTATGAACAAATCCTGGGGACACCACCTGTTCGCATCCCTTCATTGTGATTATGGACAAGTTATCATTCTCTTCCATTTGTGCTCTTTAACCTGTTTCCTATCCCTTCCTATCCTATCTTATCCTATTGCTGCTACATTGACTCAAGAGTCTTTACAGGAGGGACTTTGTCACAAGCCTTTTGTAAGTCCAAGTAAATTATGTGTATACCTTTTACTGATTTATGACCATATTCAAAACAATGTTAATCTTTTCCATCATAAAAAGACATAAAGGAATCCAGTAGCACTTTTAAGACTAACTGGGTAAATTAAATTTCTAACATAATTTTTTGTGAATTCCAAGCATCTCATGAAGTGGAGTGGAATCTACAAAAGCTTATGCAACAAGTTTCTCCTCCCCGCCATCCCAGTTAGTCTTAAAGCTGCTAGTGGTTTCCTTTATGCCTTTTTATTAATTTGTGATCATCAGTGTCGGCAAAGGGGATAGAGAATAAAGAGGCTCTTTAAAATCTTACTCCAGATGGCATATGACAGTGATGGCGAACCTATGGCATGCGTACCAGAGGTGGCACTCAGAGCCCTCTCTGTGGGCACATGTGCCATCGCCCCAGCACAGAGTTTGCCAGAGTTTGTTACTAGAAAGCCAGAGGGATATGGCACTTTGCAATTAATAAGTGGGTTTTGGGTTGCAGTTTGGGCACTCGGCCTCTAAAAAGTTCACCATCACTGGCATATGGGATACTACTGGTCCCAAAGAGAAAGATCTACTTTACAGTGCTATTAGGAACAGTAAGACTTTGGAGTGGAAGTCCAAAGTCCCATTCAGCAGAATGGGCAGGGCTACAGATGCATTAGGGCTGGCTTATGACATCTTGAGGTAAATGAAGTAATCCCTGTTGCCTTCTAAATATGCCAGTTCTGCTATAAGATAGCTAAGACCAGAATGTAAAATTGCCTAACTCCATAACTTCACTTGTGAATTAAAATTGGTTTGCTATGTACCTGCAGAATATTCAGTAGTCTAGCTATAACTTGGATCTAAGGCCTCCTGGAAGACTTTGGCCCTTATCACATGTGAAATAGGAACTCCAATCCAAAGCAGTTCTGAAGGGAAGGGGAAGCAGAGTCGATTCGAATCCAAGACAATTCATATGATTAATTGTCACACATGAAGAGCAAAATTGTGGTCATTCCTGAGGCAAAGCGGAGCGAGTGCAAAATAAATTACCACACCAGACAGATTTAACAATTTGAATTGGCACCCTTGCACATGCTCAGTGGGCTGAGAAGAAGCCCAGGGCAAATCCCCTCTGGAGAAACATCCCAAGAAAACCCCCATGACAGCTTCACCTTAAGGATTGGGGTGGATGAGGAGGAGGAAAATGAAGGAGCAGGACGTAGGGGGCCAAGATCAGGGTGGGGGAGGAGGAGGAGGATGAAGGAGCAGGACAAAGGGTGCCGGGAGGGGGCAGATCGGGGTGATCTTCCACACCAGACCAATTCAGATTGAAATCGAAGTGAGCTTGGAAACAATTTTTGTGAATTCGCTTGTTACCGAATTCACCTACATCAGGATTCACTTTGAATTGACTTTGGATCCGGCTCAGAATGACCCTCCATAGAAAGCACACGTGTGATAATCACGTTATAAAGTGAATTCATATGGTTGGACCCGGAGTGACTTTACATTGGAGTTGCAAAAACTACCGTGTGATAAGGTCCTTTGAAATCCTTATTATGCCCTAAAGTTGACTGTATTTTTCTAGAATAGGAATAAAATACCTATAGCTCTCCAGCCACTCATGTGACTGTTACTATTTATGTATTGAAGTTTTTCTAGCTTATTCTGTGTCAGAGATCTGAGGCCAAAGTACAATCAGTTGGTATTGTAACTACAAACAACCTTTGAATCTGACAAATTGAAAATCAAGCCAAAAATCTTTATCCTCCTCTAGAGTTATGCATACATCCATCTCAAATTCTTTGTAGTTCCTTTGTAGTGACCACATGCATGCACACTGGTTGATTTTCCCTGGGGCTTTTTCTTAGGCGCCATTCTGCCAGTATTTTTCTTGCCTGCAGATGTAGAAAAGTAGCATACTTTACACTGAATGCATTCTCATGCCACATATTGTGTGTTTCCGCATGATGTTTAAGATTTCTTCCCCACAGGACGTGGTGAGGCCACTCGAATGCTGTTGGCTGATCAGGGCCAGGAGTGGACAGAAGATGTGGTGACTGGGGAGATTTGGCAGAAGGGAGACCTCAAGAAAACATGTGTGAGTTCTGCTGTCTTGGGAGTTTTATTTTCTTTTAGAGAGTTGGAGCGGAGGGAGAGCCTTCTGAGATATAGGTTTTACTTAGCACTCTAGACTGCCCCATCATCTTTCTAATGTGCTAGAAGTTGCAACCTTACACCCAACCACTTAATGAGAATAGGTAATGAAATGTTTAGTTACTAACCCTTTTCCCACTTCTACTACTCTTTCTTCACCACCAGCTCTTTGGCCAATTGCCTAAATTTCAAGATGGAGATTTTGTACTGTACCAATCAAATGCTATCCTGCGTCACTTGGCAAGGAATCATGGTATGGTATGACCCAGGGGTTGTGGTGGTAAATATGGTTGTGTGGGTGTGTGACTGGTGAAAATCAGTGTACATGTATTTTTGGAAATGAGGGAAGATGTATTCATATGCTTTGGATGTGTGCATGTAAATGTGTCTCTTGGGTGGGTTGTCAAGGATATATCACTGAGTGATGGTACAGAATGACTTTGAGTTGTGCAACTGCTTTTAGTTCCAGCTTTGGAAAAAAAACAGGATACAAATAAATATAATAATAATTATTATAATTATTAACATTTATATATAGAGCGCTGTAAAGTTTGTACAGCGCTTTACATAGTAAGGGTCAAATAAAATAGGGATGTGGGGGGAGAATAAACACCTGCCAGGCAGCATACAATGTAAAAGGACAACATTACACGATTAAAATGTCTCTAAAATAATACTAACTAGTGTACAATAAAGACAAAGTAAGCAGAAGATTATAATACTTCTGTTTTTTTTGGGGGGGATACTTTTTCAAGTTCCATTGTTAGCCAAGCTGGTTGGAGGATTTGGGGAGTTCTAGACCAAAAATGTAACTTTTCCATGTTCTGAGGAACAATAGTACTGTATATGTTCTTTTGATCCCCATAAACAATGGCAAAAACCAAGAGCAGGAGATAAAAGGCAAGCAAAAGCACATAAAACTACTCATAAAACTACATTAAACAACAGACCGCAGTGGCTAAAATGTATAAACGTACAGTAATTAAATGAAACATTACAGCCAAACATGCTCTTCTAGTACAACATTCTGGAAGGCATAAAATGGGGGACAGCTGTAATGCAGGGATTACAAACTATAGTATATGTGAATGGGAGGCTCGATATCCATTCGTGGAGCCCTCCATTAACCTGTGTGGATCCAAGGCCTGACCCACACATTATCTTGACCCTAACATTATCCAGCCCTGGGAAGTATCTTCACCCATCTTTCATCTTTCTGAGAGAACAGAGAGATTCAGTTGGTTGGGGTAAGCCCAAATGCATCGAATCTGGGTCTTGATCCAGGTAGTGGCTACACGAAAAACTGTGCAGCAGGTCCCTGGATTGGTGTGGCTTTGCCTGTTCTTGTGGCTTCCTCCTTCCTGTTGTCACCTATTATTGGACGTAACTGTAAAATTCTAGTCTTTGAAATAGGAAGAACAGTGGGGCAGGAGAATCACAAGTGTGTGGAAGGTATTTTGGGTGGTGGGAGTGGACTTTAGCCAGGTTACTGATCAGCAGGATAGGCGACTTCCACCTAGATTAAGTACAGGAGTCAGACATTCCTCTCCATCCATTGCCTTAATATGAGGATGGGAAAGGCTATAAGGAAACATTTGTATTTTTTTTTAAAGCCCAGTGGTTAGGTGTAAGAATTCTGAGGTTGGAGAGAAAGGGAAGAAGTATGTCTCCGAATGCATGAATGTTTCTGTATATGATTGTGAGTGAATCAGATTAAACATTAAGACACACCCTTTCCTAACTCCTTTTCTTTTGCTGCTCAGGGCTCTATGGTCAAGATGAACGAGAAGCAACGCTGCTGGACATGGTGAATGATGGAGTGGAGGATCTTCGTATAAAATATGCCCGCCTCATCTATCAGAACTATGTGAGCTAAAGGATGGTGAAAGCTTGGTTTTGTTTCCATCCTGAGGATTCCAAGATGTTAATGATCACTTAGAGTCTGTGATAATGACAGCAGGGTGGGAGGGGGAGGAATAATTGGACCATGTTATTTGGGGAAGTAGCTTTACCAGAGGAACGGTCTTGGGCAGGGGTAGGCAACCTTTTTGAGCCGGGGGCCGGGTTGCTGTCCCTCAGACAACTGGGGGGCCGAAGCCAACAAATAAATAATTATATAGGAACATTTTCAAATGTAGGACATGTTTTTTAAAAATGGAGGGCATGTGAAAAAAATTGATGATTTAAAAAAAATGTTAATATAAATGCATGTTTCTTAGGCATGATCAAAATGGAGGACATTTGGGCATTATTCCTAGACAGATGACAGAAAGGTTCACATGGCTATGCATATTGAACATGTCAAGGTGGTCTCACAAGAAGTGATTTGCCCTCAGGTTCAACTGTACTTCTCAGAAGTGTGTACTTGGTCAAGGGACTGTGGTTTTTCTTCACTGCGCATGAATTTGTAAAAATCACAGCAGTTTACATTGGCTGTGCCTCAGAGGCTTGCTGCTATCACTATCATCATCATCAACACTATAATTGTCCAAGAAAGGCAGATTGTTAGCATTCAAAGCACCATAAATACACAGAAAATGCACTTGCATATATTTAATAATAAAAAATAATGGAAAAAAAAGAACAAGGCAGGGGTGTATATATTTAATAATAAAATTAATGTAATAAAATAAAAAGCAATAATAAAAATTAATGAAATAAAATAAAGCAATAATAAAAATAATGAAATAAAATAAAAAAGCAATAATAAAAATTAATGAAATAAAAAAACAAAAATAAGTATTTTATATTTTTAAAAATTAATTTTAAAAACCCAAGGCAGACCTGAAATGACTCACCTTTCCTCCTCCTCCTCTGTGCAAAGACTCCTTGGGAAGCCCTGCGCACATGCGCAAGGAAAGAGGAACCCGTCCCCTTTGGGCAGCAGGCCAATGGCTGGCTCTCCAAAGGGGACGATCTCCTCTGTCTTAGCCCTGTGCGCGGGCGGGAAAGCCAGCGCTGGGGAGGAGGAGGAAGGCAGCGCTGGGGAGGAGAAGGAGGGCAGCACTGGGGAGGTGGAGGAGGGCAGCGCTGCCCAGGAGGAGGAGGAGGTGGATTGGCGGCTAGCTGCCCGCATTAGTCTAAACGGCGGCGGCCTTGACAGCAGCGGCAGCAGCAGCAGGACCGGGCTGGAGCTGGTCCTGCTGCCTCACTGGGCCAGATCCGGGCCGGGGGTTGCCGACCCCTGGTCTTGGGTTTTGCTGTTCAAATCAGAGTCTGGAAAATAAAACCAAAATTCCAATTAATCTGATGTACAATTCAGCTGAATTCTCAGTATTGAAAAATTTTGGCCACAGAGGTTCTAGTAGAAGGGAGAGTGAAACTAAAAGAGACTCAAGTTGAGCTTCATCCATCATCTGACTCTTGTTTCCTCCTTTGCTTGAGCTGGATGTATGGGGTGACTCCTGTAAGAAAGGAGCCTATGTGGGAGCCTGCAAATTCCATTTCCTTACTTCTGTTGTGAGGAGTCCTTTGACCAAGATCAGGGCTTCTCTCTGGCACAGGAATAGGACATAGAAACCAAAAAATTATTCTCCATCTCTATTCTTGTAATATTATGGAAGGAACTTCAAGCTTACCTATAGGGATTTAAGTCTTCATTTAGTTTATTCTGTTGTGCAAGACTAAAAGTTTACAAATTCTTTCTCCTTGCTGAGATAACAAGCACCTTTGCACTTTTTTTCTTTTGCATGTTGGAACTTTTTTAAGTTTCAAAAAAGTTTTCATGAACAAAATGCTTTTGGTAAAAGAAAACCTGCAATTTTTCTGCAAATGGAAAACAGGTTCTGGTCTTATAAGTCTTGCAGAGAGGTGAGATAGCTTGTGCTGGATGACGGGTTTTTTTTTTATGATGTATCTCTGCCTATCCTTTCTTGTCTAGAACATGAAAATTGGGGAGTAGTCTTTGTATCCCTTCTTACCCATACTCCCCAGCATTGCCATGAAGTTGGTGAGATGATGGGGTTCTTTGGTAGGAGGGAAAGACACTGGGAACAAAGGGCCTTTTTTCCATGCTAACTGTTATCTCTTGACAGGATGCAGGCAAAGCTGAGTACATTGAGGCCCTGCCAGCACAACTCCGCCCTTTTGAGAATCTTCTAGCTCAGAACGATGGAGGGAAAGGCTTCATTGTAGGCAAAAAGGTAATCCAGATCTTTTGGTGGAGGTAGGATATGGATTAGCTAGCTAGGAATATGCATTTGCTCCTTCAAGGAAAAGTGATACCCCATCCAGGACAGGTCATTTATCTAATACCGTATATATTATTTTCTATGCTTTGTCTATTGTAAAAATTAGCCCTTTGCATCCAGCAATCAAAATTCTGGGATTTTTGAAAATTATGCATCTTAAGCAAATGTGTGCAGTTTCTTAATTATATAAAATACTTAGTTACGGGAAAAGGCAAAAATTTGTGCAAAGCTCTGAATGAAAATCCACCCTCAGTCAGTGGACAGGTTGTTCAGCCACTTCAGATGTCAGTATTTATTACCCTGTCTCTTCTAAGCCTATTATCACATTTATAAGCAAAGAAAATCTGTTTTGTAAACATGCTTTCATCTTACTATTTTAATGGTAAAAACCTAGCTTTTTTCAAAATTCTAAATTATTCCTCAAAAAAAGAGCAACTATATAAAACGTGATTCATATAGCAGGACTTGCCTGCTTATATCAAGATTATATTAAATAAATAAATATATATATATATATATATATATATATATATATATATATGCAAGCAGTTAATAGTCGTGTTTCTTGAACTGAGCTGCTTTTTAAAAAATTGAAAATTGTATACATACAAGCAAACACACATTAGAGAACTATTTTCAGATGAAAACACTGAACAGCCATGGTCTCTTTATTATTTTGTGCTATAGTACATTTAGTGTAGCAAGAAATGATGATTTTTTTTTAAAAAAAAATTGCAACCCCTTCTGACCTGACCTGCCCTCTTTTCTCCAGATCTCCTTTGTAGACTATAACCTCCTTGACGTACTACAGTTGCATTTGGTCCTGGCACCTAACTGTCTGGCTTCCTTCCCTCTGCTGGCTGCCTATGTGCAGAGGCTCAATGCCAGACCACTTCTCAAGGCTTACCTGGAATCTGAGGGCCGCAAACAGCGTCCTATCAATGGAAATGGCAAGCAGTGAGACCAGTTCCTTCCCAAGGAGGCAGTTTTAATCATGTCCTGTGGAATCTTTGTAGAACTTTTTTGTAGCATGATGCAAATAAAAACTAGTTTAAAGAAGAGATCTTTTGTGTCCTTGTTGGGGAGAGAAAGGGGTATAAACTAGCAGAAAGTTACTGGAATATTTATTTATTTATTGTATTTATACCCCGCCCTTAAGCCCTAAAGGCTCTCAGACCGGCTTACAATTATTATTTTAATTAGTCAGTTCCTTGTCCTCAGGCTTACAATCTAAAAAGACAGGACACAAAAGGAGAAGGGAATGGTGGTGGGGAAGGGGATCAGGTCCAGCATTTCTTCTCTTCCTCTGAGGCCTGGACTAAGGCAGAAGACTGGAGGGAGGGCCCAATGGCGTTGGGCCTTTGCTTTCACTCCAGGCCAGAAGATGGCAGCTGAGAAAGAAATGCTAAGAGTCTGAAGTCTGATCTCTGAAAGGACGCAGTAAGCTAAGTTTCCACCAACAAAGTTGCACCTTAGGATGCAGTTGGCAAACAAATGGGGGAAACTGTCTCTCACTTTAAAAAAAAAAGATAAGTTTGGCTATACCAGTTTGTAATTTAGAGTTGGGCTATAACACTGTGAGGTGGGAAGGCTAAACATCCCATGCTTCTTTCTAGAATTGAATTGGAGACCCATAGCTACATTAACCCTTTTAAAAACAGAAGTGAATCAATCATAAATCCTTCAGCATCTTTTCTAGATGGATTTTGGGAGTTTTGTTTCTCCTTTTGAGCTGGATGGCACTAAAAAGCAGTATAAAAATACCTAACAGGCCGTGCTTGTTCTTGAGAGGTAATAGCTTGCACAGCATTTGGTGACTGAAGTTTAGAGTAAATGGCTCGCTGCTGGTCCCCACCTGGTACATTGTCCACTGAGTCTTGGGAAACTGGGTGGACAGTCCTGTTTAACCTGCAGCATGAAGCTCACTGAATGGCTTTGAGCTAATCACTTCCTGGGCTAACCAGATCCACAGAGCTGTCTTGTAGAAAACTGATAAGCATGGTGCAATCTGGAGTGTCCTCTGTGGCATGTGAGGGCAGCAGATTAATAGGTTCACATGAGGGCTCAGAGTAGGTCATAGGGCATACAATGTTGTTCTCCCTTACCACTCTGCCTGGCTGCACAAAGAAACAAATATAATGCAGCAGCAGCAACAGCAGCAGTATGCATGGGGCCAAGAGTAATCAATGGGGCCACAATAGGGAATGCTGTGCAGGTTTTCATGCAGGCTTTAAAAGAGTTAACCAAAGTGCAAGACCCTAATCTCAAAAACAGGTTCAGTACCTTGGGTAGTTCATTTAAGGCCATAGAAAACCTGGAGTGGGTTTGTTGCCCCATTGGCATTGGAACTCAGCAGTTGCCTCTGGTATGATTGAGAAGGCAACTAGGTGAGAGGATCCACCTGCCCACAGAACACCAAAAGATAAACTGGTGGCACCAGCATCAGGAGGACAGGAATGCTTAGGATGAGTGGCTGAAAGTGACTCTAGAGAACTAAGCAGAGGGGCGGTGTTGCAATCGCCATACTGCTTCCCAACAACCACACGTGAGGAAACGGCCTCACTGCGCCATTTTGTGTGACAGTGTGGGAATGATCTTGTTCAAAGAAATAGGCATGATGGGAGAAGTCTTCCATGCATTTTGGAACATTTCCATACAGTTGTGCACAGGGGTGTGTGTGTGTGCCCCTACAGTACATTCCAGTATAATGGGATCATCCTTCTCAGGCCAAGAATCAACAGGATCAGAGAGATCAGCTATGTAATCCTCCTCCTGGCAGCACAGCTCAACAGCTGTTGGAAAATGAGGCAAACTGGCAAAAGCCAGAATGTTCTGGAGCAGAGAAACGGGGGGCTCTGGAACCCCAAATCTTCTCCCTATAGTCCTATTCTTTTTGACACTTAAGAGATGCCTCTCAGTGTATTACTGGGTTTCCCAGCGTCAGAAATGTATACAGTTGTATCCTGACTGACCACCTTCTACATCAGGTAAAGTTTGTGCAAAGTAAGGTTTAGAAAGGAGTAATAAAAATGATGCAGATGGTACTTTTTTTTCTTAAAGAAAGAACTCCAGGATTTCCAGCTTAGGAGACAAATGAGGGAAAGGAAGAGAAGTCCATAAAATAACGGACCACGAGGAAAGAGAAGGAGGAGGAGGGAAGGGGAAACAGAATGCGGCAGCACCTTTTCCTTCCTTCCCATTTTTCTTCCTCCATTTCTTTTTTGCCGCAAGAGATTAACACAGCTATGTCTTTGAAAATTATGACAATGAGCAATTGAGTATTATTTTTTAAACAAATAAACTCCGCTCACAGCAGTAGAGGGAGGAGATGCCTGACAAAATTTGGATCAGGGTACACAGACTAGCATTGCTCCACACACGACACAATAAAATGATGTATTCCTGCAGAATATTCTGATAATCCTTAACATAAAATAAACATTATTATTATTATTATTATTATTATTATTATTATTATTATTAAACTTTATTTATATAGCACTGTAGGTTTACACAGCGCTGTACATACAATAAAACATCGATAAAAATGAAACCTGCCAATGGCATACATTCTACAGGATAATAACAAAATACATATAAAACAATAGATAATAATACAAGATAGCATTAGATAAAATAAGCAAGCAACAAATTAAAAACATTGAATATCCCATATCAAAGGAAATGTCAAATAACAGTCAGATAGCTATCACACAATGCCTGGGAACGCTTCCCTGAATAATACAGTCTTTAACTAACTAACCTCAGGAAAGAACTCAGTATAAAAATACCTAACCTGTTATGCCTATCGTTTCACTGACCACCATTAAATGATAACCCCTCTGTTTCTCCCCATTATTAATCTAATGTTAAGGGACTTGTCCTGAGCCAAGGCCTTCCACCTTCCAGTCCTCCAGTTCTAGGAAGGAGTACAGCTGGTGTAACAGCCAAAGCTGATAATAAGAACTCCTGACTGTCGCATCTATCTGGGTTGTCATTTGGAGAGATGGATTCAGGAGCACAACTGCATTTAATTGCCTTGGCTCAATGCTAGGGAATTCTGGGAACTGTAGTTTTGTGAGACATTTAGCCTTCTCTGTCAGAGAACACGGGTGCTACAATAAACTACAACTTCCAGGATTCCCTAGCACTTTGCCAGGGCAGTTAAAGCGGTCTCAAACTAGATTATTTCTGCAGTGTGCTTTGGATATTTATTCATATAGTATCATGTGCAGGCTAAAAAGAGATGATCTAACCATTATTAATAACGCTCTGTTGTTTTTGTGTGCCTTCAAGTCATTTCCAGCATGGGGTTTTCTTGGAAAGTTTCTCCAGAGGAGGTTTGCCATTGCCTTCCTCTGAGGCTGAGAGAGAGTGACTTGCCCAAGGTCACCCAGTGAGGTTTCATGGCTGAGGGGGCATTGTAACCCTGCTCTCCAGAGTACTATTCCATAAAAAGATCCTATCACAGGGTTTTCTTGGCAAGATTTATTCAGAGGAGGTTTGCCATTGCCTTCCCTTGAGGCTGAGAGAGTGTGACTTGACCAAGGTCCACCCAGTGGCTTTCCATGGAGAAGAGGGCATTCAAACCCTGTCCTCCAGAGCCCTAGTCCAGCACTCACTCCATTATGCCTCTCCTCAGTTGCCCAGACTGCCAATTTATAGGAGCCAACTGCAAGTTCCCCTTGTGGACTGAGGGGGCGCCAAAGAGGCGAAAGCAGAGAACCATAAGGAGGGGAGGCGCGACTAAACTACAACTCCCACCATCCCTTGCGCGGAACGAGGCCATTTTCCTTCGCTGACGTCAATAAGCCTCGCCCGGGAAGGCTGTGACGCAGAATCCCCGCGCAGGATAAGTGAAGGTGACGGGGGTCGGTGGTGAGGCCGGCTATTGAAAGGGAGAAGCGGGATGTGGGTGTCTCGGCCCCTTCTGCTCCGCGGGGCCTGCGCTCCGGCTCGCTGCCTTTCCGCCGCTGCTCCGGAGTCGGTGAGTGGCTGGCTGGGCCTCCCTCCTCTGTACATATATATTGCTGCATCGCTTCCCTTTTAATAATTAAGACACTGAAGCTTAAGACTAGATGTGTGTGTATGGGTCATAGTTAGCAGTGTTTAGTATTCAGGCTGCATCCACACGAGAGGAATAACCCGGCTTGGCAGCGCTTTAATTTGTGGGCCCCACAACAAACTCCAACTCCCAGAATTCCATAGCAAAGAGCTAGACAACAAATTAAAGCGCTGCCAAACCGGGTTATTGCTCAGAGAATGGCAATGTCAAACTCCCTCTGAACAAACCTTGCCAAGAAAAGCCCATGATAGGTTCTCCATCAGTCAGAAGTGACAACAACAACAACAGCAGAGGCACCAGAACTCTCTGATAGAGAAAACTGTGTCACAAAACTACAAGTCCCAGAATTCCATAGCATTGAGCCACCGCGGTTGGAGGAATGTCAGACAGCATATATTCTGCAGTGTGGGTGCAGCCCTAGTGTTAGGTTAGGGTTAATTTTAGTTTTCTATGTGTACATGTATTGCCATGTATGTTTTTCTATCTTCTCATTCTTCCTTTCTCTTTTCTGTCTTTTCCTGTCCTTATTGAATATTTAGTGTGCTTTGTGTTCTTGTGTTGTCCACATCCAAAAATTAATAAAAAAGCATTATACCAAGAAGAAGAAGAAGAAGAAATAAATAGATGGATATTGATGGGGATAGGTCTTGAAAGGTGTGTGTTTTGGCTTTTGTTTTGGCTGAATGTCTTCCTGGCCGCCCTTGATAAGCAAAGCTGTCCCTTCTTGTGTATTATGTAAACTGGTGATTGATCTGCCAAATTTCGGAACAGTGCTCTTTCTTTCTTTCTTTCTTTCTTTCTTTCTTTCTTTCTTTCTTTCTTTTGCTGTTATTCCTGACAAGGTTTAGGGTGGATGCATGGTAAATGTTACCAAATTTCAGCTCTTCTGTACTGTTCATTAGGCACCCCCCAAGAAAACGCAGTTTGGGCCCCTCAAGGATGAGGATCGTATTTTCACAAACCTTTATGGGCGCCATGACTGGAGGTGAGGTTTTAGGATGCCTGTTGTCAATTGAGGAAAAACAGTTAGGATATTCGGGTTATTTTTAGCCCTGTGGGGGAAAGTCTGCATGGGGGGGGGGGGGGGGGGTAATCAAATGAGAAAGACTTCTTTAAAAAAACAACAACAGGAAACTAACTTTTAGTATAAATAAATAAATAAATAAAGTCTGATAATACTTTAATGACTAAGAAGTTACAGCCCACTTCATCACATGCATGAAATGTTGCCTGAATTGACAGATACGTACTTAGACACATGCTTGGGGTGTGCTTTATTTATGTAAGCTTTGCTTATGTTGCCATTTCATAAATTTCTTCATGAGATTAATATTAATGATGTGACCTGTTACAGTTTTTCTTGCAAAAAAAGTTGATTTACATGACACTTCTTACCTTATCTTTTTGTTATCTCTAGGCTGAAAGGGGCTTTAAGCCGCGGTGACTGGTATAAGACCAAGGAAATCCTTGTAAAGGGTGTTGACTGGATATTGAATGAAATAAAAACTTCAGGTCTGCGAGGCCGTGGGGGGGCCGGTTTCCCCACTGGCCTCAAATGGAGCTTCATGAACAAGCCGCCAGATGGCAGGTGTGTTGTGGTGGGAACAAAATCTAGCCTGATTTCAAATTTGAGTCATCATGTGCCTGCTCCTTCAGAATCTGTCCAGGGCTGTGATATAAGTGCTTTTCCTTTGAATTAAAAAATGTCAGCATAGGCCATGCTGTTGTAGTGAAAAGAACTTGGAATCCCGGTTTCCAGTTCTGTCACACACTTTCCAAATAGTGTGTCTTAGTTTTTGGGAATGGACACTTCTGTTATATAGGCTCATACGTATCTTTGCACGTTGCTTTCTCTTAAAGAAACTGGCTCTGTGAAGCAGCATATAGTAACCTCCAGACTTGTTGTTTCTCATCACAAGAACTGCTGTTATGTAAGCTAGAGAGTTACTTAGTCACAATGGGTGGAGTTCGGGATTTGGGCCAGAGGCTGGTTTTAAATAACACCTCAGTCAGTGATCTTACTAGGCATATCACTAATTTTTGGTTTGATCTACTTCACAAAGCTGTTGTAGGGCTAAAACATTCTGCTGTTTTTGAGGAATACAGATGTCACAATAAACAACAAAATGTTAATTAAGCACATCCAAAAGGTGGCAGGTTAAGCCTTGATTTGCTTGAACCTGAAGCTTCACTACATTCACTGTGGATTGAGTCAGAATCTGAAGCAGAGCATATTGGCATCCTGAGAAATTAGTCTGTCTCCAGCTTTTAGAATGAAGTAAAATAGGTTGATGGACCTAAGAACTGATGCATCCTGAGTAAAATAATTATTTTCAAGGGATACTTGCTTCTTGTTGAGGAGTACAATTTTCATGTGTTTCAGACCCAAGTACCTAGTGGTGAATGCCGATGAAGGGGAGCCAGGGACCTGCAAGGACAGGGAGATCATGCGTCATGACCCCCATAAGCTGGTGGAAGGTTGTCTTGTAGCAGGAAGAGCTATGGGGGCCCGTGCAGCCTACATATATATCCGTGGAGAGTTCTATAATGAAGCTTCAAACTTACAGGTAAGATGGACCTCTCCTTGTGTAGGAGTGAAGAGCATTCTTTCCCTGTGTGAAAATTCCTAGGGAAATGAATTGCTTCATCTCTTAGGCTTGTCCTGTTCATAGTTTATAAATATACAAGTCTTCTTGAATTTTTCTGTAGTTTGCAGACAAGTAATCAGATTTGGTGAGCTGGGCCATAGCTGCTTTTGTGCTCTCTCGTTAGGTGGCAATCCGAGAGGCGTATGAGGCAGGACTGATTGGGAAGAATGCTTGTGGCTCAGGCTATGACTTTGATGTTTTTGTGGCAAGAGGGGCAGGTGCTTACATCTGTGGCGAGGAGACAGCACTTATTGAATCTCTTGAGGGAAAGCAGGGAAAGCCACGCCTCAAGCCTCCCTTCCCAGCTGATGTAGGTATGTCATCTTAAATGCTCTCTCTGTGATGGTTGGTGTCAGTACAGTGTTTTGCTTTGTTCCCTACTTTGCTATCCCCCCCAGCTCGTTTCTGTCAACTTAGATATGCCATCCCAGCACCTTTGGGATACTTGCTGTGTGTTTCTTCTTCTTTGCACGTGACATCTTGGAATGTTGACAGGAAAATATTTACTTAACCAGAATTAGGGACATGACTTCTAGCTGTTGGAAAAAAATCTTTCTTGTATCGTGACTTTTGTCTATGCCAGCTGTCAGTTCATTGATGCAAATTAATTTTCTTTTCCTAATTCTATCCACTATCTTTATCTCGTTTAATTTTTTTTTAAACTGCTTTGTTTTTATTTTGATCTCTAGGGGTTTTCGGTTGCCCAACTACGGTGGCTAATGTAGAAACGGTTGCTGTGGCACCTACCATTTGCCGTCGGGGAGGTACCTGGTTTGCTAGTTTTGGACGAGAACGCAACTCAGGCACCAAGCTCTTCAATATCTCAGGCCATGTCAATACACCCTGTACTGTGGAAGAGGAGATGTCAATACCACTGCGTGATCTGATTGAACGGCATGCAGGTGAGAACCAACAGTCTTATTTTCTATAAGGGAGAAGCTTTAAGTTCCTTTCAGATATCTTGTGTTAGTCAGGAATCTCTGCATCGTCATTTGCTTTTTGCTGGGCTCTTGTATGGACCAAATCAGACCTGACTGTATCTCTCCCTTCTAACTAGGGGGTGTTAGAGGTGGCTGGGATAACCTGCTTGCTGTGATTCCTGGAGGATCCTCCACTCCTCTCATCCCCAAGTCTGTGTGTGAGACAGTATTGATGGACTTTGATGGGTTGATCCAGGCACAGACTGGGCTCGGAACAGCAGCTCTTATTGTCATGGACAAATCAGTAAGGATGGGCCCTTACCCTGCTGCTCTCTGTCTCTTTTGAATGAGTTTTGACCATTTTTTTCTTCCCCAGACAGATATAGTTCGAGCTATTGCCCGCCTCATTGAATTCTACAAGCATGAGAGCTGTGGGCAGTGTACACCATGCCGAGAAGGTGAATATTGACACCTGAGACTCTTCTGACTTCCTTCTCAGAAAGGGATTCAGGATGGAGAGGAAGCAGTGATTTAGTGTACAATTCCTAGGTTGGTTTAAATATAGGGACTGCTGAAAAGGCTGGAGGGAAGTTAAAAGATCAGATATCTAACCATCTCTGGAAACAAAAGCTGCAAGTGATTTAGGAGAAGTTCAGCAAAGTCCAGCAAGTTTCTTCTCATTATACAGCCTATTTCTCCTCCCTTTGATTATTTGCTTTTATGACTCTTGGTGTTGTAGTTTGTTGTATTCACATGGATTTTGTTTCTGCAGGTGTCGACTGGATGAATAAGGTGATGTGGCGGTTTGTGAGAGGCAATGCCCAAGTGTCAGAGATCGATGCGCTGTGGGAAATTAGCAAGCAGATTGAAGGACATACCATCTGTGCTCTGGGGGATGGAGCTGCTTGGCCTGTACAGGTAAATTTGTAATTGTCATGAGCATGGAAAAGTTATTTTTTTAAAAAATTATTTATTTTATATGTATGCTGCCTTTCTCCCAAAGTCAGACCCAAGGCAGTTCTCAGAAAGAGTCATTAAAAAAACAAACCAATAAACATTTAAAAAGCAATATCACATAAAACAATATAAAATTATTTAAAAGACATACAAAGTTTTAAAAGATAGATAAAACATCCCAATAAAATGCTTCCCTGTTTATACATTAAAAAGCCTGCTTTAAAATAATGGTCTTTGCCTGCTGGCAGAAGGAAAGCATGGATTGAGCAGTCTAGTTTCCAATGGAAGGGTATTCCAGAGGGGGAGAGCAGCGAGCCTGTGAATGGTGGTGGAACCAAGAGAAAGCCTTCCTATATAGATCTTAGAACTCTATCAGGTTCCCAGAGCTAAAATGACATTTCCCAGAATTCTTCAGCCAGCATCACTGGTTGCGGGATGCAGGGAGCAGTTGTTTAAAAAATGGAATTTGTCCAGGCTATGTTCTTCACCTAGTTTGTGAAGAAACATAGGATTCCTGTGGCACCTTTTTTAAAAGGTTACATTTTAAATGCTCTTAAACTGTTTTCAGATCAGTGCTATTTTAATCTTATTTATTTAAAAGTTATTACTATTATGATTAGTTTTTGGCTATATTATGTTTTAATCTGTTGTAAGCAACCTTGGGTCCTGCACTGTAAGAAAGGCAGAATGTCAATAAAAAAAATAAAAATAGAGGGGTAGAAATGAATGACTCTAGATCAGTGATGGCGAACCTATGGCACGCATGCCAGAGGTGGCACTCAGAGCCCTCTCTGTGGGCACATGTGCCATTGTCCCAGCACAGAGTCTGCCAGAGTTTGTTATTAGAAAGCCAGAGGGACATGGCACTTTGCAATAAATAAGTGGGCTTTGGGTTGCAGTTTGGGCAGTCGGCCTCGAAAAGGTTCACCATCACTGCTCTAGATAATCAGTGTGCAAGATGGGGCATATTGAAGTATATCCTGTTTAGTCTTAGTGCCTGATTCATTTTTCCAGGGACTGATTCGTCACTTTCGTCCTGAGTTGGAGGAACGGATGAGGCAATACCATGAATCTAAGGCACAGCAGGCATCTGGATGAGCAGCTAGAAGACCAACTGCATTCAAATTACTCCTGTGTTGATTGGGTGGGATCCCTTGGGGGACGATTCCCATGCTTGGGCACTGGGTACAGCACACTTACTTGGCATTGATACATCAAACTATTTTCTTCCTTCCTTTCATACAGGGTAAACTATTAAATGCTTATGACTGACCTGCTCTGGTGTTTATTGTAATAGGAAAATAAGGTAGATAAATCTCATATAATTGGAAGTGCTTTTCATTTCTTAGACTAGTTGGCAATTGAAAGGGAGAAGCAAGTAAGGAACTTACTGTTTGTGTTCCCTTGTAGGAAATGAATCTTCCCTGAAGGACAGGATTCAAGGCTGAGGCAGTCATTTAGTGATCATATCCAAAGCATTTTCATTTTCTCATTGCATCCAACTCTGATGAAGTCTGTACATCAGAGGAATAAGATTCTAGAATGGGCTGCACCACTTTAGAATGTTGTTATGGGACAGTAGTAAGTAGAAAACTGGTACTACAGAGAGAAATGGTATATCGCTGCTCACTCCACAGAATCATGGAGATGGAAGGAGCCTTATAGGCCACCAAGTCCAATCCCCTGCTTAGTGTAGGTTCTCCAGCTAGAGCATTCCCAGCAGGTTGCTGTTCAGCCTCTTTTTAAAGACATTCAGAGAAGGAAACCCCACCACTTTTCTAGACAACTGATTCCATTGCCAAACCACTCTTAAGATATTCCTTCGAATGTTCAATCAAAATCTACCTCCTGTAACCTAAAACCATTAGATCTAGCCCTATCCTCTGGGGCAGCAGACAACAGGCCTGCACCCTCCTCCCTGTGACAATCCTTGAGATATCTAAAAGAGTGCTAATATGTCACCCCTCAGTCTTCTCTTCACCACTCTGAACTTGCCCAATCCTTCAACCTTTCCTCATAGGTTTTTTTCTCCATACCTGTTGTTATCCTTGTTGCCCTTTTCTGAACTTGCTCCAATCTGTCTACATGCTTAAAATGAGGTTCCCAGAACTGAACAGTACTGCAGATGAGGCCTGACTAACCAGTTCAGAATATAGTGGGACTACTACTTCCTTCAATTTGAAACTGCTTCTATTCATGCTTTGATATGGTGCTTTGTAATGCAATATTGAAAAGTGTACCATTGCAGATGGCAGATACTTGTTTATTATACCTTCTTAGAGCCCTGCAGCTCACTCACATTTCATTCTGCTGACCCTAGAAAAAAATGTACACCCTAATCCTTCTTTATGTTGTCCTTACACTCATCACCCATTGCTCCTTAAAGATTACTAGGAATTATGAGGAAAAGAATGGAAAATGTGAAGATAATTATTTGTGACTCAGACGGATACTGCAAGAGTAATGCACTTTATTCTTGTGAGGTGTTTACTGGTGGAGTGTAGGGCATTTCCTATTTCATCTTTGCAACAGATCTGCAAGGGTGAAAACAGACCTTAGTAATTTTTAAGAAGAATGAATTTAATGACATGTAGAAACTTACCATAACAGCAATAGTGGGTAATGCCCAGGGACCATAAATATGTGGTTAGAGCTGATCCAGCAAAAAGGGCACTTCTCCTTGACCTAACTTAAATATTTGTGCCAGTGCTGGACAACCTCCCACTGTTAAGATCACCATTGGTCATCTTCTGTTTCTGTTTTTGCTGACAAGAGAATGTGACTGGCAGGGGGATAGCTTTGGTTGAGTTTGCTGCTGACACTTTGAATGGAAAAGTGGTTCCTGATGAGCAAAAAATAATTGCCTGACCATACACT
This sequence comes from Sceloporus undulatus, assembly GCF_019175285.1. Taxonomy (NCBI): domain Eukaryota; kingdom Metazoa; phylum Chordata; class Lepidosauria; order Squamata; family Phrynosomatidae; genus Sceloporus; species Sceloporus undulatus. Next base: position 256,672,564 of record NC_056522.1, read on the forward strand.
ATGTCACGTTAGAGCCATTTTAATTGTTCCAGTTAGACAAGTTTGGAAACCTTCATTTGTAGGGATGCTGTCAAATTTCCATTTTACTAACCACAAATAGAACAAGCAGGGTTGAAGTTCTGATGCAACAAATGGCTGGTATTCAGCATTTATTTTGTTTAGTACAGATATGCTGTCAAGGATGCAACTCTTTGAGTAAAATTATGCTAGAGTAATAAAATGATCAGACAGCTTTAAAAAACAAAACTTTGCCATGGCTTGCTGCCAGCATCACCTTACACAACTGTTAGAAAATTTATGGCCGGTGCTACAAATTGTATATTTCTGTATCCTATGAATACTCTGATCCCACCCCACAACCATTGAATTGGTACTACATGTGCAGCTTGATGTTAACCCTATCTTGAAAACTGAATGGAGCTAATGGTGGTACAGTGCTGCTGTATGCTTTCAAGTCATTTCTGACATGGGTTGCTCTGAAGGTGAACCTGTTGCAAGGTTTCCTTGGTAAAATTTGTTTAGAGTGGATTTGATCGTGCCTTCCTCTAAGACTGAAAGATGTGACTTGCCCAAGGCTACCCAGTGGGTTTCCATGGCTTAGTGGGGTTTTTTTTAACCCTGGTCTCCAGAGTTGGAAGTCCAAAACTCAAACCACTATACTACACTGGCTCTCCAATGGTTCAGTACTGCTAGACTACATTTGAAAGCTGTGTTTGTTATTTGCCTTGAAGTCAACTCTTGATTTATTGTGACCCTGGGTGCATCTACACAGTAGAAATAAGACAGTTTGACTTCACTGTAAATGCCATAGCTCTATCCTATGGAATCCTGGGATTTATAGTTTTACAAGGTCTTTAGCCTCCTCTGCTGAAGAGAGCTGGTGCCTCATAAAACCCCAAATCTCAGGATTCTGTAGGATGGAGTCATGGCAGTTTGGTGTCTAGCTGCACCTTCCCCCTACATACCATTGGGTTTTATTGTCCAGATTTATTCACCGATGGTTTGTCATTGCCACCTTCTAAGGCAGTGATTCCCAAACTTTGTTGCTCCAGGTGTTTTGAAGTTCATCTCCCAGAATTCCTGACTTTTGGTCAAGATGGTTGGGGCTTTGGGGAGTTGTAGTTGAAACACCTGCACAACTGAAGGTTGAGAACCAATGCTCTAAGGTTTAGAAAGTGTGACTTTCCCAGTGAGTGTCCATAGCTAGGTGCAGATTCAAACCTTGGTCTGGTGTCCTAGTCCAGCACTCAAATCACTACACCATACTGCCTCCTCCCAGCAACTATGATAGCCTATTATTATTCTACATTAGATTAATGATCCATTTCGGACTATTCAAATACATAATTCTCTAGAAAACCAACATGCAAAAGGATCTCACCACACCTTTGAGACTTACTGGTAACGTGAGCTCTTGTAAGACTGGAGCCTCCTTCCTCAGGTGCATGGAAGGAGGCTCGGGTCTTACAAGAGCTCAGGTTACCAACTTCTATCGTTCAGTTAGTCTCAAAGGTGCTGCAAGAACCCTTGGAATATGGGACTTGGCTTGAGCGCCAGTGTGGTCATATGTGGTTTGTGTTGAAGTAAGACTCTGAAGAACAGGGTTCGAATCTTGGCTCAGCCAAGAAATCCCAGTGGGTGACCCTGGGCAAGTTACTCTCTCAGCCTCAGAGGGATGGCAATAGCAAATAGGGTAGTCTTAAAAATTAGGACTCAAAACCAGGGTTTGACTCCCAGCTCGGCCATGGAAGCTTAGTGGGTGATCTGCTTGGAGAGGTGGGATATTATATCATTATTATCTTGGGCAGGTCACACTCATCCTCAGAGAGATGGCAATGGCAAATCCCTTCTCAACAAATCTTGCCAAGAAAATCCAGCGATAGTGTTGTCTTATGTAATAGGACTCTGGAGACCAGGGTTGAAACCTCACTGGGTGACGTTCGCCAAGCCACACTCTCTCAGCCTCAGAGGGATGGCAATGACAAACCCCTTCTGAAGAAACTTGCCAAGAAAACCGCATGATAGGTTCCTCTCAGGGTCACCCAAAACAACTTGAAGGCCCACAACCATCACCACCTCAACCTCAACCAGTGGTCCCAAACTGCAATTTACGGGACTTTGGACTTCAGCTCCCAGAATCTCAGACTATTGGCCAACATGGCTGAGGCTTCTGGGAGTTGAAGTCCAAAAATAATCTCTTAAAGGGCACAGCTTGGGGGAAACCAGTGACCTAAACACACGCACGCGCAGTAGCAGCACTAGCAGCAGCATCGCCCTCTTCCCACTGAGGGGAACTGTCTGGAAGACTCTGAGAGCCTTTCGCCTCTCAGGGCGGGGGCGTGGCTTTCGGGGTCCGCTGACCTCATTGGCTGAGCGTCGTCGCTCTCGCGCCGGAGTTCTCGGGAGGGAAGGCCGAAGGAACGTTCGTGAGCGCAAGGAAAGGTGACCTCCATTTTGTTTTCGGGCGGAAGCCGGGCGGGAAGAGGCCGCGGGAGGGGGGAGCCGTATTTGGGGTTCTCCTTCAGACTGAGGGCTATAAGGGGACTTTGGATCATGGCACTTTTGGCCCTGGCAGAGCTTGGTCCCCTGCCGGCCCTGGAGGGACATACTAAAGCAAATGGCACAGGGAAACCATACTTGCCCATAGAGAATAATAATAGGAGAACAGTTGCCCATAGAGAGTAATAGGAGAATGCTTGCCCACAGAGAATACAGAGACTGGGTTGCTAAAACATTCAACACCAAAAAAAGAAGAAAGGAATCCATAAGTGATTCTCTATAGGCAAGTATTCCCCAATGATTTCCTTATGGGCAAGTATTGTCAGTTGTTTCAGTAGGTCCTGGCCCTGAAGACCCTCTTCTTCTTTGGGTTTCCATGGAGTTGCAGTAGCTCAGGGTGTCACCCTCCCCATTGGCCTACTTCCACCCCACACCCTGGTTGTTCGTGTGCCTTCATGCCGCTCCCGGTTTATGGCTAACCTATCCTAGGTTTTTCTTGGCAAGATTTGTTCAGAGAAGGTTTGCCATCGCCTTCCCTTGTGGCTGAGAGAGTGTGACTTCAGTGGGTTTCCAAGGCTGAGCTGGGATTCGAACCCAAGTCTCCAGAGTCACAGTCCAACGCTCAAACCCCTACACCACGCTGCCTCCCTCCCCACCCCATACAGAATCCTTAGTCATTGCTTTTGAGACTAATATTACCATATATACTTGACTATAAGTCGTGGGCAGGTTTGGGGGCCAAATTTATGGATTTTTATATGACCTGTGGATAAATCGAGGGGAAAACTTAGGGGCATGTAACAAAGGATCTAAAGGATGAATCAAAGGAAAAGAATGCCAAAGAACTTACAAAATTGCAGCTGACATAACTTTGTGCTCACTTTAAAGGTTGGATGGATGAGAGTACAGAGGGAGGCCAGTGCTTCCAGAACAAATTGCACGCTTTACTTTCATCAGGGATGGTTCCCCTTTTAAAAAAGTGAGAGTTAAAGTACAGTTCCTATAGTGACCCATGGATAGTCGACTCAGGTTTTTGGGGTCAATTTTTTGATCTAAATTTCTAGACTTATACATGAGCATATACAGTACTCATAAATCATAATCCCCACATATCACTGAATGTAATGGTAATATCCAACATGCCTTCATTGGGCCAATCAAAATGCACATTATCTATGTTGCAAGCTTTCAAAGCTCCACTTCATCAATTGTTGTTGTTGTGTGCCTTCAAGTCCTTTCTGATTTATGGGGTTTACCTATATGATGAGGTTTTCTTGGTAAGTTTTTTCAGAATCATAGAGTTGGCAGAGACCCCAAGGGCCATCCACTCCAACTGCCCCTTCTGCCATGCTGGAACTCACAATCAAAGCATTCTTGCCTCCGTTTAAAGACCTCCAAGGAAGGAGACCTCCCCAAGAGGTTTGCCATTGCCATTCTCTGAGGCTGAGAGAGTGTGACTTGGCCAAGGCCACCCAGTGGGTTTCCATGGCTGAGGCAGGATTTGAACCCTGGTCTCCAGAGTCGTAATCCAATGCTCAAAGCACTATACCACACTGGTTCTTCATCAGGCGAAAGTGATAAAAATGGTAGAGGAGAAATAAAAAGTTGCCTTAACACCTAAAACTCTTCCCAATGCAAAGCACAGAGGCTCCCTGAAAAAATTGTTCTTTTCCTAGCACAGGGGTTTGTGGCCTCACAAAGGATTTGAGACAAAGTGGATCTCAAATGCAGTAACTTTTTGTCTTGCAAATGGAATTTAAAGTTGGTTAAAGTTGGTTTCCTGGACTGAATCTGCCAGCACCAACGCGGCCAGAAGGGAGAGAGGCCAACCTGCATGGATACCTTTCCATACCTTCTGAAATCAGGATAACAACTACAACATCTTGACCAGATCCAGGTCTATGACTAACCTTATAAAAAAAATTCTCCTGTGTGATTTTTTTAAAATAAATTTTATTTTGAAACAATGTACAAACCACAAATAAGCATATACAAACAAACAACACGGATAGACATACAAAAACGTAAAATCAACTTCCTATTTCTTCAGATTTCCATTCACTTCTGTCATATACATTCAAATTTTGTCAAAATATTATCAGGTTTACCAGATTGTCTCACTGGTCTCATAACTTTTCTGAATTCGTTGTATCCATATTTGGAATTCTCCGTTCTCATTTTACCTGTTGGAATTTCATGCTGACTACCTTTTTATAGTTAATTTAATTCTTTTTTTCCCCCCCCCCCCCCCCATTAGTAACTACTAGTCTAGTTTCAATCTGTTTTATGAACAAGGCAACCCATTCCTGCTCTAAATATATTACCACTTTATTCCAATCATCTTCATATGTATCCTATTTTTCATCTGTTAGTTTTCTGGTCATCTTGTTCAGATCCAATACTTCATAGAGTTTTAAGATCCATTCTTCCAAACCTGGAACTTTTTTTGTTTTTCCACCATTTGGCATATGTAATCATCTAAAACAATACGCATCCATGTTTTTTCTTCTAAATGTTCATTTACCATATTTAATAAGGTAATACAGTAGGTTTAAATTCTAGTTTGATTTGTAGTATTTTATTTATTGGGTTTTTTTTTTTGTATTTTTATCCAGAATTTTTTCGCTTCTTTGCACGTCAACCAGATACGGTATAATGTTCCTTTTTCCTTGGCACATTTCCAACATTTGTTGTCAGTATTACCGTATATTTTACAAATCTTTTCTTGTGTCATATACCATCTATGCTTTTTATAATGATTTTCTCTTATATCTTGGCACAGTGTATAATTCAGTCTCTTAGTCCATCCTGTGTGATTTTTAACACCTTGCCTGATGAAGAAGCCAGTGGAGCTTTGAATGCTTGCAAGATGTATATTGTGCATTTTGGTTGGTCCCATAAAGGTATCACTGTCTTGTGGCTGGTACAGTACTTTGCTACATGGCCAACACGGCTACCCTGGATATGTAATGAATGGTAATGGTTCAGACATAAAAACAACTAGAAAAATTAAAATTATACCTTTAGATCACAATATCATATGCACAGCCTTAATGTGTTTACATGGACATAGTTTAATGGGATTAAAGTGAAGATTTGGTAAGATGTGATGGTTTTAAGAAAATTTAAGAAAAAAAATTAATAAAATTAATTTTAAACCAGGGGCTTCTCCTTTCTCCTCCCACTGTGCTTCACCCCACTCATCCCATCTCTTCAGTGTTTTAAAGAGAGGCAGGTGAACGCCACAGCCTGTTTCGACCCAAAGGCAGATGTTTGGGGAGCAGTGGTGTCACACCCCTTTAGGGTGTTACCTGGTGCTGCCTGAAGCCCCAACCCCCATCCCACGTATGCCCTGTTTCTGTGAATGCCTTTATGACCAATGTGGCTCCAGTGCAAGAAATGAAAGCCAGCTAACCATCTCTTTAGAGTTTCTTCACTGACATGAAAAATCCTGACATGTAGCAACATGCGCATCTCCACTTGCCTGTAACTGCTTTCTTTACATAGATGTAATTCCCCTATGTGATGTGAAGAAATGATTGGCAAGCCAACTTTCCTTCTTCCCCAATAGACCTATTGCCTACAAAACAAATGCCAGATGATTGGAGGTTGGTAGGGTTTAACAGCATGCCTTTGAAGGGATTCTAACTTTGCCCTCATGGGCAAAGCAATGGGAATTGGGTTAGCCAGCCTCCTGTTACCAGTTCTTTCTCCTATGCCACTCACAGAGATGTCCAGAAGCAGGCAGACTCTTCCAGGAGGAGTGAATTGCCTGCCTTTCCACTATCCCTTTAGGGAATATGGCTCAAGAAGTAACTATTTGTCAGCTACGGGAACAAAGCATCAACAAAGGTAGAGAAATAATTCTCTAGTACTTGTATCTGCTCAAAATGTCTGCAAAAATGTTACATTGGAGGATTGGAGAATAGATTTTGGGGTGGAGAATGTAGTGTTCCAAAATGATTGTGGCAAAGATTTGGTAATTTACAATGGCCTTATCATAGATGTGTGCCAATGGAATTAAACATTAAGCAGCTGTATGAATTCAGACTGATTTTGGCACTTGTCTACTTTTGCTGAATTATACGTATTACTGACGTAGGTCTCTCTCCCTCCCCCCCCCCCCTCAACCTTGCTCTAGCAAACCTATGTGTACCATGGTCTAGCTGTTAAAAACATTGCTGGGTTAAGCAGCAGAAGGTAAGTTGATCATGTGGAAAGACCCATATAAAGGACCCTATGTAGTCCAGCAGTGGTGCAGAAAGATATCTTTATATACCAGACTAATACAGTGGTGCCCCGGGATACGAAATGATCGCGTTACGAAATTTCCGGGGTACGAAAAAGTTAGATTGGAAAAAACTGTTCCGGGTTACGATATTTTTTTCGGGTTATGAAATTTATTTCGGCGCGAAATTCAAACGCAAAGCGCGGCTAGCGGCTTTCCAGCGCTAACGGAAAGCCTTTTCGGGTTGCGAAATTATCGGGTTATGAACGGAACGGCGGAACGAATTAATTTCGTAACCCGAGGTAGCACTGTATTGGACATAGACTGGCTTCTGGCTTTCTTACCTTGGCTGTTTTAGTTGCTATGGGAGTAAATGGCTAAACATACCAGTAGCTTCTTCCTCTTCTTTCTCCTCAGGGAAATATGCTTCTAATTCTTCGCCACCTCTGCCAGGGTATGACCCCAGTATCCATAACCAGCATATCTCCAGTTCGTAGATACTTGTCTTGGGAAAATGAGCAGCGATGCAGAGGGCTGCTAGAGGCTTCTACGAAGCGACACAGACAAGAAGCTGCTTCAGCAGCTGTTCTGGTCTCCCTGTGCACTGTGGCTGGGGAACCAGCTGTTCTGTATACCCTACGGTCCAGTACCCTGAGTGGTTTGCACAAAGGAGATGTCAGGTACTTGACAGTTCAGTCTTGTTTTTCAGACAGGGTATAAGCAAGCTAAATTATTCTCTCTAAAATTTCTGTTTTTTCCTGAATTCTAGACCCATTGGGACCATTCTCTGTCATAACATATATCCTTTCATTGTATTAGGTTAGACTCAGAGGAGTATAGAAACCAGTGAAAGCACTGTTGAAAGGTTGGTATGTTGAGCCTAAGGATCTGAAATAACCAAGGCCTTTAAATATCTAAAGGGATGTTGAAGATGGGGCAGATTTGTTCTCTGTTGCTGTAGAGGCCAGGACTAGGATCAGCAAGTGGGAATTGAAGGGATGCAAATTTCAGATAAACATTAGGAAAAATTTCCTAACAGAGATTGCTGTTTGGCAGTGTAACAGACTACCTTGAGAGATGATGTGCTCTCCTTTGATGGGAGATATTTAAAGAATCTGTACAACCTTTTGTCAGGAATTCTGTAACAGCATTCTGCATTGAACATTGAGTTAAACTAAATGACCTCCAGTATCACTTGCAAACTTTCTGATTCTTCCCCTCAAGGTTTTCATTGTCTCTCAGTAATAGGAGGGACTCCTGGCTTTCCAGTCCTGAATTTCCCTTTAAAAAGAACCCTGATTTGCTCATGCAGTTTCCCAGGTGGTAGGTGTGACGACTCTGACCGGGATGTCATCGCTACAGCACTCAGGGAGACTCGTGAAGAGCTGGGTCTGCAGTTAGGGGAGGACTCCGTCTGGGGCATCATGAGACCTTTGCCTGACAAGGTAATGTTGTACCTGGATCCCTGAATGTTTAGGAAGTCCTTTAGAAAAATAGTGACAAAACATTTCTTTAGTCATCGGGTAACTTGAGGAGGGGATCCATATGTAGCAGTAAACGTCATGAGAAAATGACAGACTGTCTTAGGTATTGATGTGGATCAGGAAAATGGTATGGGGTTGGTTGTTAAGGGATTTATATCTTTGGGGTATATGCCTTACATTACAAGATGAAGCACAGGGAGTCCTGGAAGTCATTTGTGTTTAATTCATGCTTCATTTTCAGACAAAAATGATGGTTGTTCCTGTCCTAGCAAACCTGGGTCCTCTGGAGCAGCTGATTCTGAAGCCTAATCCCAAAGAGGTAAGACAGATAGTGCAAGGAACACCATGTTATCTTGTCACACATCCCTTTTTCTGGATAAGCTGCCAGAGAGATGTATGGGAAAGGCAGGGTTTAGTGATGCATTCCTGTTCATGTTTATTTAGACCCTTAATTGTGGATAGGAGGCTAGGGTGTGAAGTGGTATTTCTATGGAAAGGTGTGATCTTTGCTATTTGATTTTCCAGGTTGAGGCTGTCTTCACACTGTCCATTTCCCACCTGCTGAAAGAAGAGAACCAGGGCTATACCCACTTCTGTCGCAATGGTGTCTATAGCTACACAATGCCTGTCTTCCCACGTGGTCCTCACAGAGTATGGGGTCTCACAGCCATAATCACTGAATTGACTCTGGAATTGCTGGCACCAGGAAAATACCAGAGGCGGACTCGTGTGTTGGGCAGTCGCTAATGCTTTCTAGCTGAGGCCCAAACCTCAACCAAAGCTCTTTCTCCTTCCACCCCACCCCAAGGGAATTGAATGCTGGTGATCTGCCAGCCAGGTGCTAATCCTTTTCCTCGCCACCATGGTCTTTCAAAGCTTGAGCTCAAGCCACTCCTTCTTTGCTCAACCTAACACATACAACTGCACTCTCCATGGTGCAGTTGTATTGCATTTTTAGGGATGGAGAAGAACAGATAGCTCTGAGCTATACAGGTCTTTTATCAATTGATCTAGGGCTTATTTTTAAATAAAATAAAGCTGCAGATTTGGAATCCCATGTAGATTTGTCTTTCAGTGTGTATGTTATAGACAATATATGAGGTCCTACTCTGCATCTCTTTTGTGTAGTTTTATTGTACAGTTTGCAAGCCTTTGTTCAGTAAGGTTTAATTGACAGGCCAAGTTAAGCATGTGACTGCTAAAACAGGCACATAGAATCATAGAGTTGGAAGAGACTGCAAGGGCCATCCAGTCCAACCTACATAAATGACTTGAAGGCACACGACAGCACCAAATCTTTCAGATGACCCTGTAATAGGTGTAATCCATTCAGGATTGATCTCTACCTTGTTGTTCACTGTAGCCAGTCTGTTATAGGATGCAGTCTTCTTGTTTTCCATGTTATTCATTCCCAACATCTTTCCCACACTTCACACAGCTGTGAGTTTGTTCCCATTTTGAGCAACTATCTATGTTACATTCCAGTAATTTGCTTTCAGTATCAAAGTTGGGCTTAGCATCCTGTATGTGAATTTTGAAAACTTATTTCCACCTGTATGCATTTCAAGACCAGACTTTCTTTTTCTCCATGAAGGTGGAGAATGGGTAGCATTATTTAAACTCTTTCTTTCTTTCTTTCTCTCTCTCTCTCTTTCTTTCTTTCTCTAAGTTAAACCTGAATTGTGTTTGCAGTACAGGTTGTGCAATTTAGTGAACGTATGGGACATGGAATATTTTCACCAAGTTTTTATCCTGTACAGTTGTGGGGCCAGCCATATACTGCTGCCCAGAGTAGAATGCTACCCCCAATGAGGTGTCAGCTTTTAGAACTAAGAGTTCCAAAATACTCTTTGTGAAGAGTAACTCATAAAGCTGTGGGCGTGACTATGTTGTCTTCCACACGAGAAAGTGTGGCTCAGCATGAGAGTTGCAGAGAATAATAGTGCCACTGTATTCTGCTCTGGTCAGGCCCCACCTGGAATATTGTGTCCAGTTCTGGGCACCACAATTCAAAAAGGATATTGAGAAACTGGAGCGTGTCCAGAGGAGGGTGACTAAATGGTGAAAGGTCTGGAAACCATGCCCTTTGAGGAATGACTCAGGGAGCTGGGGATGTTTAGCCTGGAGAAGAGAATGTTAAGAGGTGATATGATAGCCCTGTTTAAATATTTGAAAGGATGTCATATTGAGGAGGGAGCAAGCTTGTTTTCTGCTGCTCCAGAGAACAGGACCCAGAACAATGGATGCAAGCTACAGCTGGGCAGTGGGACTTTGCCCCCATTGGTTCTGCTGTTCGACAGTGGAACACACTCCTTCCTCGGAGTGTAGTGGAGTCTCCTTCCTTGGAGGTCTTTAAGCAGAGGTTAGATGGCCATCTGTCGGGAATGCTTTGATTTGGATTTCCTGCATGGCAGGGGGTTGGACTGGATGGCCCGTGCGGTCTCTTCCAACTCTATAATTCTATGATTCTATCTCTTGATTTGTCCCCTAATACTGCTGCAGGCAAAAGTGCAGCTGGAGAGGCACAGTTCCTGAGGAATCACACAGAATTAGAAGCTCAAAAGATGTGATTTTGCTTTTGCCATGTACAAATCATGTGATAAGGTGCCAGGTTGGGTATCTTCAGTCTGTGCAACTGTGAAATTGTGTTCATATTTAAAAATGTTTCTTTGACTGAATGAAGGGGAACAGTGGTGAGTGTGAACTGGGAAGACTGTGGGTGACAGTCTTGGAGAATTTCAGTGGGCATTCTAAGTAAGCTGTATGCAGTTGGTCTGCAGGCTGAATCTGAACTTTAATGAACAGAGGAGCTTTCAAGAGTACAAGAGAAGGACTTTCCTACTTTTAAGGCCCTTCAGACTCACCTATTTGCGCTGGATGGAACTGGGCAGATTCGGTTCCACCTCCCCTCCCCCCCCTCCCCCCAAATCCATCCAGAAGCAAGGGCCCACTAATAATTTACTTCAGTCAGGGTAATTAAACCCTGAATGCCCTTGCAACGAGTTCACATTTGTGAAACCGGTTTAAAATGAAGGCACCTTTGCTGTCAATCAAATTCAGTTCTGCTTTCGTCAAAGTGACGTTTCCTGCAGCCATTGGGAAATCGGATGTGTGCTTCCCCCCTCCTTAAAAAAAAAAAAAAACAGGTGGCAGTATGCACATATTTTGTCAAATTTAAAAACCTCCAGGTGTGGGTGTATGTTGTGTGTATTTGGGTCACTACAGATTATGGATCTTCCCCTGCCTCTGTTTTCAACCCCAAAATGCAGTCTAATGCTATCTCTGCATCCTCCCTCCTTGCCACCCCACATAAAATAATAATAATAATAATAATAATAATAATAATAATAATAAATTCCTCACCCCGAATGCCATCTCTGCATGCTTTGCTTTCTCTCAGCCACCTCAGAATTCCTTACAGACACATACAGTAGCAAAAGCATTCTGTATCAATTTGCCAAATTGAAAGAAAAACATTTGTAACATTCGCATTGTAGCATTCGCATATAAAAAATAATTGAGAAAAAAAGCCTTTTGCAAAGTGCCATGCTGGGAGCAAGGAAATGAAAGGGAAAGTACACAAGTGGACACGCATTCTATCTATCTATGTATCTAAAATAAAAAAATAGAGAGAGAAAGCTGCCTGCGAGAGCAGAGGCTGGTTCCATTCCCTGCCCTCCATCTGACCTACCCTGAATTGACCCTTTCTCCTGCTCTTTCCTCCTCCTTCTTCCCCATTACCCCAATTCTGCCCTTGGCACCCCCGGCTCCATCCATCGCCCCGATTGCCCTTGGCACCCATCCTCCGGCTCCTTACTTCTCCTCCGTCACCCGATGCTGCCCTCCATGGCACCCTTCTTTCCCCTGGCCTCCTCCTCCTCCTCCTCCAATGAAGGAGAGGAATGTTCAGCCCTCTGCCCTCCCTCTGACCTAAATCCCTTCCCTGAACTTGACCCGGGGACAAGTTCATATTTGCCGGAACCGGTTTTTTCAAAAGATACAGCTTTTACTCCACTTCCAAATGACCCGCGCCAAAGGGCATTTGACCCGGAATGGGTGTGCAAGCCTCGGATTCGCTTGTGGGAGATTCAGGGCGAATATGAACTTCCCGTGGTTAATCCGGGCTCTGATCCGGGGTAAAAGGTAGTCTGAATGGCCCCTGAGTTGCCAAAGCAGGAGCCACATATATTCTTGTCCATGTATAGAAATAGACAATAGGGTAGTGCTTTTGGCACCACCCTGAGGTTGTGTGCTTTGTCAGGCCAAGCATCCATGTGCTAATGTTTTGACCTCTACCAGAGGTGACACCCTAATCATGACAGATGCCGATTCCCATGGAACTATCATTGAGTCAGGCATCCCCTTCTTAAATTTGGGCCATCAATGCTCAGATTTCATCAGAGGACAAAGAAGCCATCCAGGCTTGAGGCAAGGTCAATTCATAGAATCAGAGTTGTAAGAGACTACATGGGCCATGAACTCCCAACTCCCTGCCATGCAGGAATATACAATCAAAATACTCCTAACAGATGGCCATCCAGACTTTGTTTAAAAACCTCCAAAGAAGGAACCCCCCTCACCACTTTTCAAGGCAGTGTGTTCCACTGTTGAAGAGCTTTTACTTTTATGAAGTTCTTCCTAATTTTTAGGTGGAATTTCTTCCTGTACCTTGAATCCATTGCTTTGTGTCCTAGTCTCCGAAGCAGCAGAAAACAAGCGTGTTCCTTCTTCCATATGGCATCCCTTCAAATATTTAAACAGGGATATAATGTCACTTCTTAACCTTCTCTTCTCTTTAGGTTAAACATACCTAGCTCCCTAATCTGCTCCTTGTAGGGCATGGTTTCTAGACCTCTCCCCATTTTGGTCATCCTCCTCTGGACACACTCCAGCTTGTCAACATCCTTCTTGTATTGTGGTGGCCAGAACTGGATTGTAGTGCCCCCAGCGGCCCCACCCCTTGCACCAGGTGACACCACAGGTAGCAGCACCACTGGATGTCACCCATCCTATATTTGTGCATTTCATTTTTACTTCTCAGGTGTAGTATCCTACATTTCTCCCTGCTGAAATCTGTCTTGTTAGTTACTTTTTGTTTTCAATCTGGATTCAGACTTGGCTATGGTATGGAGACAGCTTTTGTCGCCTTTGTGGATGACCTAAGCAGGGAGCTGGGCAGTGGGACTTTGCCCCCATTGATTCTGCTGGATCTCTCAGCAGCTTTCAATACCATCGACCATGGTATCCTTCTGGGCTGCCTTTCTGGAATGGGACTTGTTACACAGTGTTTCTTGGAGAGGTGAACTCAGAAGGTGGTGTCGGGGGATTGCCATTCAACCCCCTGGCTGTTGGCCTGTGGGGTCTCTGTCCCCCATGTTATTCAACATCTTCATGAAACCACTGGGAAAGATCATCTGGAGCTTTAGGGTGCGGTGTCACCAGTATGCGGATGACACTCAACTCTTGTCTCTCCTTCCCATCTGAGATTCTGCGTCCAAGGAATCTGTCTCCATACTGAACTGGTGTCTGCTGTCAGTAGTGGAATGGATGAGGGCAAACAAATTGAAACTTAAACCAGACAAGACAAGGGTGCTCCTGGTCAGTTGTAAGGCAGATCAGGGAATAGGGATGTTACCTGTGCTGTATGGGGTTACACTCCCCGTGAAATCTCAGGCTCGCAGTTTGGGTGTTCTCCTGGACTGAGCTCTGAGCCTGGATGCCCAGGTTTCAGTAGCAGTCAGGAGTGCATTTGTGCACCTTGAGATGTCAGGTCTGGCTAGAGTGACATGTGTCTTGATTATATCTCGTTTGGATGATTGTAATACACTCTCTGTGAGGATGCCTTTGGAAACTGTCCGAAAACTTCAGCAGGTACAAAATGCCTCAGCAAGAATGCTGACCGGGGCCAGTTACAGGGAGCATGTAAATCCCTTGTTAAAAAGCTTCACTGGCTAGGGGTTTGTTTCTGGGCACAATTCAAAGGGCTGGTCATGACCTATATAGCCCTACACAGCTTAGGTCCAGACTGAGAGACTGTATCTCCCCATACAAACCTACTAGAGCCCTAAGATCTTCAGGAAAAGGCTTTCTCTCAGTACCGCCAAGATCACAGGCTCGCTTGGTGAGGACACGAGAGAAAGCCTTCTTGGTGGCTGCTCCCACCCTCTGGAACTCCCTTCCACATGGGAGACTAGGCTAGCACCCACCCTGCTGGCCTCCCACCGGCAAGTAAAAAACATTTTTATGCAGGCAGGCATTTGGTATATAATGCATAGCAGGATGGGTTTTGTGGAGCAGGTGGGTTTTTAGATATGTTTTTGAATTTTGTAAATTTTTATGTGGTTTTCTATTATTTGTAGACATTTTAATTGTACTGTATTGAATTTTACTGAGATTTTAAATGTTTTGTCTGTGGGCCGTCTTGGGTCCCTCCAGGGAGAAACGCGGCATATAAATGAAATAAACACAATAGTTTTGGCCCAACTTTTTAAATTTTAAATTCTGATCCTGTCCTCTGAGGTATTACCTCCTCCTCCTAATTTAGTGTCATCTACAAACTTGATAAGCATGCCCTCTATTCCATCATCTGAATCATTGATAAAGATTTTGAATAGCACTGGGCCTAGGACAGAACCCTATGGCACCCCACTGGACACTTCTCTCCAGGATGAAAAGGTGCCTTAGTTGAGCACTCTTTGGGTTCAGCTGGTCAACCAATTACAAATCCATGAAACAGTTACCTTGTCTATCCCACGTTTTACAAGCTTGTTTGCAAGAATGTCATGGGAACCTTGTCAAAGGCTTTACTGAATCAAGATAGACTATATCCACAGCATCCCCTTCGTCTACAAAGCTTGTGACTCTGTCAAAAAAGACAAAGATAAGATTAGTCTGACATGACTTGTTTTTGAGAAATTTACACTGACTTTTAGTAGTCACAGCATTCCTTTCTAGGAGCTTACAGACTGTGTTTCCTGATCTGCTCTAGAATCTTTCCTGGTATTGAGGTCAGGCTGACTGGGTGGTAATTATTTGAGTTCTCCCCCACTTTGTTTGTTTGTTTGTTGAAGATGCAGATAATATTTGCCTTCCTCCAGTCTGCCGGGATTTTTCCTGTTCTCCAGGAATTCTCAAAGGTTATTGACAGTGGTTCTGAGATTACTTCTACCAGTTCTTTTAATACCCTTGAATCATCTGGCCCTGGGTGTTTGAATTCATTTATATTGTTCAGCTATTTCTGTACTATCTCTTTACATATTCTCTGCTGCATTTTCCCTACTGCATCATCTGCTCCATTTCCCCCAGATTGAGCATTGTTCTCCTTTTGGGAGAAGACCAAGGCAAAAAAGGTGTTGAGTAACTCTGCCTTTTCTCTGCTCCCTGTTTCACCATCATCTCCATGCAGTGGCCCTACAATTTCCTTGTTCTTCCTTTTGGTATGGACATAACCAAAAAAGCCCCTTTTATTGTATTTAACCTCCTTAGCAAGCTGAGCTTGTTCTGTGCTTTAGCTGTTCTTTCTCTCTGCCTGAGCTAGCTATTTGAAGTCTTGTTTGGTGATTTCCCCCTTTTCCATTTCTTGTACATGTCCCTTTTGAGTGTTAGCTCAGTTAAAAATTCTTTAGACATTCATCCTAATCTCTTTATGATGTTGGCCCTTGGTGTGGATATACCTCCTCCATGTGATTTAATGCATGAATAGGGCCAGAGCTGTAGAGAATGGGAATAATAATATGCTGTGCTGCCTAAATTTCAAATATATGAGATAAAAATTGGTTAAGCAGCCATGTCTTAAATCCAGAACTACCTGGTGTTTTTACAGCTTTCCCCAATCGGATGCCCTCTTGATGTGTTGTACTACAATTCCCTGGTGGGCTCTTGACAACTACCTATGCTGGCTGGGACTGATGGGAACTGAAGTTAAGAATATCTGGACTGCAACAGATAGGAGAAAGATGATATATTGGTGCCTTTCATGCATGCAAGGTAACTGATTTACTGGTAGCTCTTTATTGGTAGATACCTGATACTCAGTGTTATGGAATTTTATTTTTGCTTCCTGCTTTGACACTAGTTAACTAGTTTCCATTGTGATATAGTGGCTTGTGCATTGGGCTATGACTCTGGAGACCGAGGTTTGAATCCTGCTTTGTCCTTTGGGTGACCTTGGGCAAGTCACACTCTCTCAGCTTTAGATACAGGCAAAGACAACCTGCCTCTCAACAAACCTTGCCAAGAAAACCCCATGATAGGTTTGCCTTAGGGCTGCCATAAATCAGAAAAGAGGAACACAACAATAGGCTTTCTAGTACCTGGTACCTAACTTGCTTTATCACAAAGGCTTTATCACAAATCTAATCCCAGGCCATTTCAGAGCTAAACTCTTCAGAGTAACACTTGGTTAGCAGGTAAGAGCAACCTGGACTTAAATATGCTGATAGCACTTACTATTAAAGAGATTAATCCACAGATTTTGCCTCTTCATAATTTAATTGTGTTTCATGCAGTTTGATATGAGTTTGCTAATTGTAAACCTGAGTATTATCCATTAGGAAATTATCTCTTGGAAAGTGCCACTAACCAGGATACTGTTGCTTCATTTTCCCATTCTTTCACTAGGGCTTAAAATTACAGTTTTGGGTCAGTAGATGGCGCTGTTTCTTCAAAGAATCCAGAGGTGGGGGTTTTGTGAATGATTACTGGTCTGCAACTTGGACTTTGATGCTCCAACATTAGGATGACCGCCTCTGGAGAGAGCTGCTTTCTCTTCCCAGTGACATTTTCCCCTCTTAGAGGAATGCAAGACTTGACTACCTCCTGCCAGCAGGCTGGCCTTCCTGTTAAGATGAAATCACTGGGGCAGAAAGTCAAGGAGGCATGTCTCTGGAGAGCTCTGTAATGGGAATCCCCTGCCTGTGCTAGGTTTGAAAATTGACTAACTGATTTCAACAATGGGCTGCTTTTGGCTCATAGTGGGAACCAAAAAAATAATCAAATCCTGAAAGGTCAGCAGAAAATGCTGTGTCGGGTCTTTCTACCATTGAATGAAAAGCTTACCAATAGATCCAGTAATTTTCAGCAATTTAATTTTCTCTCCTGTTTTGAACTAAGGGGACCCTTGTATCTTAATGTTCTAGTAATAAACTTGTAGGCCTAAGCCCTGTGGGAGCAAAATGCTCCCTCCAGGTCCTAGCTAGCATAGCTAGTGGTGAGGAGTGCTGGGAAGTGCAGTCCACCAACACCTGGAAGACCACACTGTGCTGACTCAGGCCTAAATCTAGATGTTAGTTCCATCTAGATGAGATTCATGAACCATTGAAACTTATCCAGGTATTTTGACTTGCCTAGTTCAAATTGATTGATTTATTCATTGGGTCCCCTCTACTTGTTTTAAGCAATTGTGTTTAGGCTGTTAAATTGTGTTAAATGATTTTGTTGATCTTCTATTCAAATGCATCTGATTGCTTCCCTGTATTCTGTCCTGCTGGTACATCTTGGTTCCCGCCTTTCTTTTGTTGCTTGTCCAGATGTTAAACTGAGATGGTAAACCTCCTAAGGCAAGGAGCTACCTTTTCTAGAACATGTTACCAAACAGATAGACCTGTTGCAGTGTCAGTATTGTGTTCTTACTTTTAGCAGTGAATCCTTTTAAATTTTATCCAGGTATCTTTTGAGTTCTATATGATGAAGCTTTTATGGAATATTATAAAATGGCAATGCTATATGTGGCAACTGTGTACTATAGAGATCTATGCTAGGCCATGGACCAGTGCTATCCCTGGCGAGTTCCCAAGAAAGAAACAATTGCACCCAAACAGCGCAAACATGGTGCTGATCCCTGGTGCTCTGTTGGGGGGGAATGCTGGTTCTCTAGATAGCTTAGGTAGTGTTGCTATAGATGGTATCACATTTCCTACAAAGTGTGTTAAATTTCATAGTTCTGCTTGCCTTAAGTAAAAGTGCATAAAATTTACCAAATTATCAAGGATCTAACTTGAGCAACTTCATTGTGAGGAAAGGTTATAATGTTTGGGGCTTCTCAGAAATGTGAGTAAAAGGAGAGAGGATAACACTGTACAAAATCATATATGGTTTGGTGAAATGAAGGACAATAATGGACAGACAGATAGACTTCATCTAGCCAAATGTTTTGGGAAAGGAAGTAATTATATTTGTATTTTTTTCCCTTTCTTTTTTGCTCTGGAGCTATTTTGTTAGGTTTTTATTTTCTTCTGTTTTATTTTGCCTTTTTGTTTGATTTGTATGATTTATATGTGTAGAAAAATTCTGTAGTAATAAGAATATATTTTTTTAAAAATGTCATCAACTGAAACTAAATGGTGAAAGAGAAGAGAAAATACTTCTGTACACAATGTGTTGATAAACTGTGAAATTCATTCCACAGAATGTACTGTAGTACTGTTTGCTAAACTGCACAACTTTTAAAATTAATTAGATAAATTTATAGAGGTTACATCCTTCGGTGCTCACTAGCCAAGTACCTGTATGTCACCCCTCAAATCAGAAGATACAGTGTTTTTTCTCTTAACTTTTTCAATGCCAGCTAGTAAAACTCAATATAGCACAGCTGCTGATGTGTGAAAAATTAGGAAAATTTATGTTTTGTGACACTCTTTCAAACCCACCCACTCACACCCTGGCATAACTTCTTCTTGCAAGAAAGTGCTTGCCTTTTTAGCCTGGGAATGTGTAGATGCAAACACAGCAAATATTTACTTGCTCAGATCCCACTTATTTGGAAAAGAAGTAAGGGGGCTGTCAGCTGCAGCATGGAGTGGAACTGACATGACATCCCTGAAGGCTTAAAAGCTTGCACCTCACACATTCCTTGAAGAAGACAGATTTAGGATAACTTAACATATAGAGAAATTTGGATCAATTCCACCTGCCCTTCAAGACGCATTCCACACATTTTCTCCAACAAAGAATCTGTCTTACAAATTCTTAGGTGTTTTGTTAAGCATGAGTGTATATATGGTGTTCTCTTGTTAAGGCTGGGTTTTTTTAAATAGTATTTTTATTAAAACTACCACAGGCATGCAAACAAATACACATAAATTTCTATATCAAAAATCTCAGTGAAAAACACAACTAATAAGAAATCTAAAACTGAGAACACAAAAATACACAAAACAGGGAAACAATGGCTTCCAAATTCCAGCATATATGAACAAAATGGTGCCAATATATTGATTATAACACTGTTTTTCTTTGTTTTTCATATATTAAATCAACCTCTTCCATTATTTCTTAAAATCATTCAAAGTTTTTTCATGTATTAACTTGTCCATTTCTACAAAATCATACAATTTTCACAATCTTCTCGAGAAAAGATTGTTGTCTCTTTCCATCTTTGGGCATAAATCATTCTGGCAGCAGTTGTCATATAGTACGTATTCTTCTTTAGGTCTTCTCCGACTGTTAATCTAAGGGGTCATTCCCACTATGAAAAGAATGAATCGCCAATCGAATTATATGACCCTTGTTCCCATTTGAAATCGATTCTGCTCCTGTTGTGATTGATTGCAATCGCAATGAAGCGGGGCAAAGACAAAAGAACCAGTTTTTTCGAAAGAGCAGTTTGAAAGAGGTTCTTTTGAAAAGAATCAATTCTGAAGCGAGTTCCTTAAGTGGGAATGACAGATCAGAATCGATTCATTCTGGAGGGGAGGGACTATGGCAGAGGGGTGTTTGCCCCTAACAGATCCACCATTTCACCTCTGCCACCGTTGCTGACAGTAATACATCATTTTATAAAAAATATTGTGGATCATAATGCAAAGTACCATAAATGTCAATTCTTTTTTCCACATCTTCTCCCATAGGTCTAAATGTATATTATGCCCTACATTTTGTGCCCATTTAATCATACTTGCTTTTGCCTGTTCTACCTCAGTTTCCATTTTCATTAGCATCTTATACATTTTCAATATTAGTTTATCATCATTAGAGCACAAAAGTGTTTCAAATTCAGGTTTTGATTTCTCAAAGCAATTGTCATCATGTCTATTTTAAACTTTCTTTTAATTTCTTTTAAAACCATTTGATATTTATACTTTGTAATCCCAAATCATCTTCATTTTCTTTAAAGTCTGATTCTTTTCATGTCTTAAAAGATCCTCATATTTCTACCTTTTATCATTATATTCATCATTATATTTAAATTCTCTAGCAAACAAGCTTCACATGGAGAAACCTAAAGAGGCATTTTAGAATATATTCTGGCCCAGAATTTACCCAAACTCTTAACAAAGATTTCCTAACAAAATGATTATCAAAATCAAGATTAGCTTTAAGTTAGATCGTCTAACAAAGTTATTTTTAAAATAAACATTAGCTTTAAGTTTATCATACTATAAAATATGTCATCCAAATCTTAAACAAAAACCTTGTAATTGCAAAAGTTGCTCAGACTGTTTCTTTAAATGCTCTCCCAGCAGTAGGATGTTAGCATTAGGCAAGAACATTGGTATACCAAAAGGTTTAATATCATAACAACCTTGCAACAAGGGCAAACAGTTTTCAAGATGATCAAACTGAATGAATTTACTCAGAAATTTCATGAACTACTCAGGTATATTATACAAGCTACCCTAAGGTTTATAAAACTAGAAGGAAAAAAAATCCTTAGGAAAGGTTTCTAAATGAGCATTTCAAAATGTACTACACTGTTCACATCTTGTTCTCATTTTTATGGTGTTCCTTTTAATTGCTTTTAATCATTTTAGTTTAATTATATTTTTAATTTGTGTATGATACAAGCTTTAAAGCTGTATTAACATTTGTAAACTGCCTTTAGTCTTGGACTGCCAGTGTCGCATAATGGTTTGAATGTTGAACTATGACTCTGGAGACTAAGATTTGATTCCCCGCTTGGCCATGAAACCCACTGAGTGACCTTGGACAAGTCATATTCTCTCAGCCTCAGAGCAAAGCAATGGCAAACCTCTTCTGAACCAGTCTTGCCAAGAAAATGATGATAGAGTCTCCATAAATTGGAATTGACTTGAAGGCATACAACAACAACAAAGGCTGTGACGAGTACTTGTGAAGAGGGGTCCCGCTTTGGATTATTGCAGCTTCACTTGCTGGCAGAAAGGATGGAAACGTCATCCACCCACACCCCAGTTGTTAGCAGAATGGACCTCACTCTCTTCAATCAGCTGTTTTTCAGTAAAGCAGGCTTTAGGGGAGCAGTTACGGCCATGACAATAGTGTC
>NC_056522.1:256704014-256783580 GCF_019175285.1 Sceloporus undulatus
ATATTGTGCATTTTGGTTGGCCAATAAAGGTATCACTGATAGATTTTTTCAACAGACAGCTTTGAGGCTGGACCTGATTAGTTAACCATAGTTAACAGGTTGTGGACTCATGCCTATGGATGTCCACGGCCTCGGATGCTAAATTGATCCTGTATCTTCTTCATGTTGGAGTGGGGAGATCAGAATCTGCAAGAGATAAAAATTTTGGACAAAAAGTTCTACAGGCCTCCAAATCAGAGGGATTCTTCAAGTTGTAGTCCAAAAGAGATTCCAAGTTCTGAGGGTTATTGATTATTTTCAGTAACTGACCAGTTAGCTTCATTTGGTTCCCAGCTGCTTTCATGGTGACTGGGCTCCATCTTCCTCAGACTCTCTTTTCAAGGGTAATCCTTAGTGCATCACATTTTAACTTTCCAAGTGCTATATATTTGTGTCTGGCCCTGAGTAGCAAAGTTGTATCCTCCTGCTTTTATGATTAAGGGTTAGTCAGCAGCACAGCAGGCCACCTGCCATTGCATTTACAGACACAGTAGACAATCTATTTCTGGAATTCACAGCTGAAGCTTTCCAGTCAGAATACATTTTTCCCCATATTACTTGTGCAACACTGTTTAACAATGAAAGACAACAGAGAGGAAATGGAAAGCTGTAAATCTGAAACATTTCCTGTAACAAAGAGTTATACTAGTGTGACCATGGGTGGTCGAGCTTGAACAGAATTTTATGGTGGGATTAAATTTAATATGCATCAGTCATTAAGGATTATTGTTGTTAGATATTATGGCTGACGAAAGAAAGCTTGGTTCATTCCATTGCTAATTGCCTAGGTAATGGGGAATTCAGATTCAGCACCTCAAAATCCATAATATTCAGCTTTAAAAACTAATGCTACTTGAATGTTCTGTAACTGAAGAATTTACTTGTCACTTTGGGACTAGTTTATTCTGAAAACAGGTATCCATTTGAATTCTGTGATGGTCCAATAGCTCATCTTTCTTATTGCAGTCTTTTGCCCCAGAGTATTTATTTATTTTATTTATATCTTGTCTTTCTCTTCAAAATAGGACTTAAGGTCTTAACTTAATGCTCTGCTCACTAAGATGAATGGCTACTTAAACTGCAAGATATGATGGAAATGGATCGGTTTACAAACTTGATCCATGGGAAAGCTGAAGAAAAGGTTGAGAATGGGAGATAGTGACTAAATACTGTAAAAATAGGTGGAAATAGAAGAATTGTCAGAATAAGAATACTGGGATTAGAGAAATTAAGAGAGCAATAGAAATAGTGAAGTTAACTGTGATTATAATTTTAAGCAGAAGTGGTATTAACTTTCAAGAAACAATCACACAAGATAAATGTTATCAATGGAAGTACAAATAGTAAAACTTTTTTAAAAATATGATAAACAAAACAATGGTAATAGTTAAGAGATACAAGTTTATTGCTTATTGTTTTTTCTCTCTCTTAAGTCAAATATAATTGTATGTAAATGTATGTATGTTCGCATATAAGTATGATTATTGTTTTGTAACATGTAATATTATAATAAAGCAAAACTAAAAAAAGGACTTAAGGTGGCTATCTGAGGAGCTGCTGGCTGGGCTTCTGCTCCCCTTGACATCTCTGCCATTTGGACACAGGCATCTTGCTATCCAAAAGTTTAATGCATAAGTATAACGTATCAAACTGATGTGTTTCTACTGTTCTGTGTTGGCATGGATGTGCATCAATCTGGTGTTTGTTCACAGCAAGTTGGAAGCATCCTAAAATGACCTGCGCTCACCCTCCCTCCCTCCTTTTGATGACATTTGTTCTGTGAATGAGGTATGATGGACATTTTCACAGGGACACTTGACAGTTATATCATGTTGTATGGTCTCTTTTTATAGAATAGATATAATCAGTATGAGGCCTCTGCAGTTCACATACAGGAAAGGCATTGACACAACAATGTTCACTTTTAACAACAGCTCTTTCTTCTAAGTGTAGGCTAGAGAGACTTTAGGTTCTTGAACTAAGGAATCACAGAGTTTATAAATGATGTAAAGTCTATCCCGATTCCCACATCTGGAGCAGTCTCCATATCCCCAGTTGAACCCTTCCCCTTTCTTCATGCACTCAAGTCCCAGTCTGAAGCAAGGGCAAGGAAAGAAATGGGTTCCTTTGGGGCAAACATTGTTAAAGAGGAGCTCCCAAGAGTTCATCATTGCTTACATGATTCTGGACTGGGTAAGTGCTCAGAGTCTGTTTCCCACAGAGAAAAGCTATAACACATGGGACGTGTTAGTTTAGCCAGCTGACATCTGAGAGGAGCATAACAGACAATTATGTATGCTGTGCAGAAAGTAGGTAGAGAGGACTTTTCCCTGCCCAAAATGCTAGAATTAGAGGTCACTCAGTTAAACGCATAGGCAGTAGATTCACTACAGACAAAATGCCTCATCATTAAATGTATTATGAATGTGCAGAATGTACTGCTACATGATGTAGGTCTGGTCCCAAGTTTTATTGGCTTTATGGGGGATTAGATGTATATATGTATTTTATTTATATATATATTTATTTTATGGTATATGTGTATTTTATTTGCCTGCTACATTTCTTCTCTACTTTCCTCTATTGAGATCACACCAATATGTATAATTCTCATCCTCTGCTTTTATCCTTGGAATAGCCCTTAAAGGAAGGACAGGGTCATTCAGTGTACGTATTTCATAGTGCAACGAGGACTAGACCTCAGTCTGACAAATCCCAACACCAGCCACTACACACATACTGGCTCTGTGTAAGTTGGTCTATATGCGTCAATAGGCATGTGGCCCATGTTTACAGCGCTTCATAAATAAAGGTTAATAATGGCTTCAGTCCACTGTGAGTGCATCTACACTGTCAAAATAATGCAATATGATACCACTTTAAGGGGTGTAACTCCATCCTATGAAATCCTGGCACTTGTAGTTTTACAATGTCTTTCACTTTTTTGCCAATGACTGCTGGTGTCTCATAAAACTATAAATCCCTGGACTCTGTAGGATGGTGCCATGGTAGTTAAAGTGGTATCCAACTGCATTATTTCTAGAGTGTAGATGCACCCTGATTCAGCATTCCCAATCTCTGCAAATCATGTGGGCAATAGTAGCAACTTCCACACTGATCTTTATTCCCTCAAAAAGTAGATGTGGGGGTGGAACTGCATGATCAGGCTTGGATAACACATCCCAGTGGGAGAGATGGTATGTGTACAAAACATTACATTATATTATAGAGCTCATGAAAGCTACTTTTTTTGGTCTACAATTTTCAAAATGTCCCAGCCAACATTAAAAAAAAAGTTTCTAACTCTGTGAAATAGTACCTATGGAGGGAGATGCTGCATCTGAACATATCAGTCTATTCCTGAAAATGCCAAATGGACAGTTCATCAACTGACCCCAGACTGAGCAACTGTCTCAGAATGTGCTTCCTCCAAGACCATGTATAGGAGAAGGCACTGCAAGTGCATTCTTTCATTGAACAAACTTAAATTTGGATGGTGCCTTATTTCTCCCTTCAGCCATGTCTATCAGACAAAACAGTTTGTTTGCTTCTGGTTTGGGAAACGAAGTTTCTTTAATCAGGGGGTCTTGTTTCTAAGCCATCTGTCTCTTCAAGCCAGGCAATTCACAACTCAACTTAGCAAAGTGCTTTAGCATCTACATTATGTAATTTTAATCTTAGATACATCCTGTGGGATTAGTGCAACTAGTTATATTTAAATTTATGTATTCTGCTGAATCAGGAACTATTTACCATTTGTTCAGCTGGACCAGATGCTCACAATAATAACCTCTACAAATGATTTCAGCCAGTTTTAAGTACTTAATGCTCTTTAACATTGTGACATTTCTATTCTATGTTTAGTTGCTTTCAGACTAGAGTTGGGATCCACTGGGAATTTCTTTTTTATACAAATGGGACAACAGGTCTATTCCTAGGTCTGCAGGAAACTATATTTCAAAACCAGTGCACTTTTATGGCTCCATATCCCAAGACTGCTACTAATTGCTCATCCTTTTGTACTGTAACTTGAGACAGAGAAAATAATTATTGGCTTGCATATCCAATTGCTAGTCTTAACTAAAATAAACCATTGTATCAATATTATTTAGATGATTGTTGAATCACCATTCTGCATTTAATTCAGTGGATCTACTCTACCTGGAACTACCTCATAGCAGTTGCATTTAGCCCGGTGTTGTCAGCCTTGTCCTTCATTTATGCTGCTGCTGGCTCTCCTTTTAACTCCATGGCTACCTCCATAAGTGGTTTTGTTGTCGTTGTTGTGTGCTTTCAAGTCTTTATGGTGACCTTAAGGTGGCCCTATCATGAGGTTTTCATGGCAAGATATGTTCAGAGGAGTTTCACTGTTGCCTTCCCCCAAGGCTGAGAGCATGGGACTTGCCCAAGGTCATCTAGTGGATTTTATGGCTGAGTTGGGAATTGAAACCTATCTCCAGAGTCCGTAGTCGAACATTCAAACCACTACACCATGCTGGCTCTCCCATGTGGTTAGATAGCATACTTATATACCTACTTATACTAGGGGGCAGCATATACGTATACAGTATAAGCATGATGTATGGATGCTTAAAAGTGCATTAAATGGCCATTGTGTGATAAACAAATACAACTGCATGTTTCCAATTGAAATATTGGGGCTGGAATGCTGTTGGTGTCTTACACATGTATCAATTCCCCTATAGAAGTAGTTGGATATTTTTGTCTGATATGGAATGACCACATTTAGTTCAAGAGTGCAGAAGCAGAGTTGCACCTGCAGTGCCACTGTACCTTGATGTGCATTGCACATGAATGTACATTGTGCATTCCTCATGGATGTGCAGGTACATTTGGTTGCACATTTGTTGTCTTGCTTCAGTTGCACAACACTCCATCCCTCCAGTTCAAGGGTTGCACAGCAGAAATAATCCATAACTCTTGTGTTACACAATCCTGATGCAGGTTTCAGCCCTGGAATCTCACCTCCAAGCCACATGCACATACTTGATGTTGAAAAAGTATTTTTTCAAATGTTCCCACTGATTCAGCGGCTCTATTCTAGCTGGGACTATTACTTAGATTTGAACATTTGTTAGCTGTTTGTGGCTGAGCTGTGCATGAAACAGTGCATTTCTAATGAACTGCATCACCTGCCCCCTGGCCAACAGCCCACACCAGCACTCAGTAAGTGAAGGGGCAGGAAAGTGAAAGAAAATACTTACAGATTACATTTCAACTTTCAGTAATAAAAGGTGTGCTTTTATTACATTAAGAAACAAGCATGGTTTCTGACGGCCTACATTTGGCTTAAAGAAACAATTGGAGGCAGATATTAAGCATTGCATACTTCATCACAATAGCAGCATTTTAAATGTTACCGTTTGACCTCTTTTTTGTGGGGGAGCACATAAAAAAGGGTGTGGAAAACCATAAGTAGTCAGGGCCATAAGCTGCAAATACAACATAGCCTCAATTCTTCAAGGGCTCAAGGTGCAATTTTGAACAGAGAAAGCAAGACAGGGAATTGGAGGCTTCAATTGATGATGTCAAATGAAGTGAAGGATAAACAGAAATAAGTATTTGCAGGACTTATTTAATATTGACACATTGGTGGAACAGAACAGTTTAGTCCTCCAGAGTCATGTTTTGTTGCAGTGTAGACAAGAGTTAGACCTACAAAGCATACCTTCTACAACATTGGGTCTCAAATGTTGGTCATCCAGGTGTTTTGGACTTCAGCTCCCAGAAGCCCCAGCTTGACCAATGGTCAGGGATTCTAGGAGAGGAAGTCCAAAATATTGTGGCCAAACCAATGACTGAGAACCACTGTACTACAGAATTGTCATCTGTGTCATTATAAACCATGTCCCCAAAACTAAGTCATTTGCTAAGTACAGGTTTTGTTTTTCCTACAAACCAAAGATTCCTGAGACAAAGAATGCATTAAAAAATCTGTTGGGTTCCCTGCTGCCCATAGTGACACTATTTTGTTCCTTACTGGGACAAAACATGTCTCATGCTATTTCTCAGCAAACTGTGATGCAGCAGAGCACAAGTTACACACTCTGGTTGTCAGCAGGTTATCGGTATGTAGATTTGGGAAAAATCACAATTCTTTCCTTGATGTGGACACAATGGAATCCACTGGATTTCAGAAATACCTCATAATATCAAAGTATATGCTTTGCTTTTTAGAATCTGGTTTTATTTTGTTTTTATTCCCCTCTGTACCTTATGGCTCAGGAAGTTTGGGGGCACACACTTGACTCTGCACATGCAAAATTTACACCGAGGATTTACATCAGAGTTGTACAAAATGTATCCTAAGAGAAGGCACATGACATGGTTCTGAAGGCATGGGCTGGGTAAATAATAGCTTTGTTTCCGATGTCAGGGTCTTTCATCTCACATTCCAGAGGGGAAAGGCAATTGTCCTTGTGCTTTGGCGGCGGTCATTGTCATCACTACCATCACCACAAATGCTATGGCTTATTGGGTAAGTAGCTGTGACCAATAACAACAACCCACAAAAATTAGGGCCACGGACAATAGCTACAGCTGCCATGAAAACCAACTTTTAG
Organism: Sceloporus undulatus; assembly: GCF_019175285.1. Taxonomy (NCBI): domain Eukaryota; kingdom Metazoa; phylum Chordata; class Lepidosauria; order Squamata; family Phrynosomatidae; genus Sceloporus; species Sceloporus undulatus. The sequence continues at coordinate 256,710,638 of NC_056522.1, forward strand.
AGATGACAAAATCATTTCACATTGACATGCCAAACATAAAAAGTATGTAGCATGCAGTATACAGTCACCCCTCCAAGTCTGTGGACTTGAAATGTGTGGACTTGGAAATCCACGTAGGGGCGACCACTATTAACCTTAATGGGGCACGTGCCCATGGTGTACACCCCATGCACATGCACCCCATTATGGGGCTTGAATATGTGTGAGATTTCGAACTTGGGAAGGGGTCCAGAATGGATCTCCCACGAGTTCAAAGGGATGACTGTGTTTTCAACAAGTGGTGCTTAAACATTGTGGGATCGAAGTGGACTCACACAGCTAAAAACAAGATCAGCTAAAAACCTTGACAATAAAAATTAAAGCACAATTAAAAAATCATCAAATTGGAATAATGCCAGTTCCCATTCCATATGTTGAATTCTTGCCCTACCTTAAAGAAATTACAGTATAAAGGACAACATTGATAAGCATAGTCATTAGACATGTCAGAGTAGCAGGTTGCTTTTGACCTGATGACTCCTGATGCTTATATTTTGGCAGAATGTCAACAAATAAACTCAAGCAGCACTGAAGTCCTAAAATAAAGAGAAAATGTGTTCCAGATGTGATGTGGAGCAGCAGGGACATGTGCATCAGGAAATGAAGGATCTCCTGCTTTCTACTGCTCTGGATTTGCCAGTTTCAATATGGAGAATTTGATGGGTGAGTGGGAAGATTTTCTGTTTCCTGTGACCACTTTTGTCTGCTCAGGTGTTCAAAGCACTGTGGGAGCACACAGCGTCTCTGTAGTAATTGTGGGATTTTCACTAAAATGTCAGCCATCCTGTCATAGCATTAACTGCGGTACCGAATATACTATATTCTGAATATACACATGCTATACACACACACAAACATATACACACAGAGAAGATGCCAGGGCTCCCCAAGGCATAGACTAGAATCTAATCCATGATTATTTTGACTGTTTCTTGTTAGCTAAGGACGAGTACCAGGAAGCTTGCTTCTCTCATCTTCACACCCCTCTGCTAGTGCCTAATGTCACAGCTGGGGAGTGTAAATTTTGAGGACTCTTACCACCAGAACTATTCCTCCCAGCATGGCTACTAGGAATTATCATCTAAAAAAGTAACTCCCCCAAGCTCTGCCCAGCACACACTCTGGCCCCATCCATCTGCAAGGCAACAAATTATTAACTGATTGCAAGGAAGTTTTTTTTTTATAGGTTGTGCACACTACTTTTATTTTTGAAATGAAATTATGCTTAAATCAGTGGTGTTGTAATGTGATAGGATAGTACTGTTTTGACTTTTTAATAATCAGATTTTAGCTCTACTGTATCTTGCTTTACCCTTGTTGTTAAGCTGCCTTGGTTCCCATGTTAAGAAAAAGGGAGGATAATAAATAAATACATAAGGAAATAGCAATATAGCAAGTACATTTCTGTACTGCTTATCAGTGCATTTAAGCATTACTTAAGTGGTTTACAAAGTGTAAGCTAATTGCCCCCAACAATCTGGGTACTTATTTTAGTGATCTTGGAAGGATGCAAGCCTGAGTTGAGCTTGAGCCTTTTCGCTTGTATTGAACTCGCAACCTTATCGTTTGTGAGTGAGTGGATGCAGTACAGGCATTTAACCACTGCACCACCAGGGCTCCAAAAGGAAAGGAAAGGAAAAGAAAAGTTGCTGGGTTGTTCGTGTGTCTCTGTGTGCCTTCGGCTGTAAGTTGCCATGAGGATCATTCAACCAAAAAGCAGGATACAAATGCTTGAAACAAACATTCATAATGCTAGTATTACCTATCCTTCATCTCAGTTTCTCTTTACATTTTGTCTCAGTAGTCACCAATTGATTTAACAACTAAATAAATTGGAATAAAGTTGTGGGTGTGAGTACAGGAAAACATGCAGAGTGGAATCTTGCTGATTAGTCCCAACTAGAATAGACACATTGAATCCATTGTTGAATGGTGAGACAAGGCATAGGTAAATCCAACCAGTTCAGTTCTACTCTAGTCAGAGCTAACACTAGGATCTCTAAGCCATAATTTAAGAAGCTACAGCTCTTATATAGTCTTATACTGTAATTGGACTGATAGGTGAATTTTTCCTGGAGATTCATTCATAGAATCATAGAATCATAGAGATGGAAGAGACCGCACGGGCCATCCAGTCCAACCCCCTGCCATGCAGGAAAACCAAATCAAAGGATCCCCAACCGATGGCCATCCAGCCTCTGCTTAAAGACCTCCAAGGAAGGAGACTCCACTACACTTCGAGGGAGTGTGTTCCACTGTTGAACAGGCCTTACTGTCAGGAAGTTCTTCCTAATGTTGAGGTGGAATCTCTTTTCCTGTAGCTTGCATCCATTGTTCCGGGTCCTGTTCTCTGGAGCAGCAGAAAACAAGCTTGCTCCCTCCTCAATATGACATCCTTTCAAATATTTAAACAGGGCTATCATATCACCTCTTAACCTTCTCTTCTCCAGGCTAAACATCCCCAGCTCCCTGAGTCGTTCCTCATAGGGCAAGGTTTCCAGACCTTTCACCATTTTAGTCGCCCTCCTCTGGACACGCTCCAGTTTCTCAATGTCCTTTTTGAATTGTGGTGCCCAGAACTGGACACAATATTCCAGGTGGGGCCTGACCAGAGCAGAATACAATGGCACAATTACTTCTCTTAATCTATACACTATACTTTTATTGATGCAGCCTAAAATTGCATTGGCCTTTTTAGCTGCCGCATCGCACTGTTGACTCATGTTCAACTTATTGTCTACTTGGACTCCTAGATCCCTTTCATATGTGCTTTTATTCAGCCATGTGTCTCCCATCCTATATCTGTGCATTTCATTTTTCTGCCCTAAGTGCAGTACCTTATATTTCTCTGTGTTGAATTTCTTTTTGTTAGCTTTGGCCCAGCTTTCTAGTCTATTCAGATCATTTTGAATGTTGATCCTGTCCTCTGGAGTATTAGCTATTGCTCCTAATTTGGTGTCATCTGCAAATTTGATAAGTATGCTCCCAATTCTGTCATCCAGGTCATTGATAAAGATGTTGAATAACACTAGGCCCAGGACAGAGCCCTGTGGGACCCCACTGGTCACTTCTCTCCAGGCTGAAAAAGAGCCATTGTTGAGCACCCTTTGGGTTCGGCCAGTCAACCAATTACAGATCCATTTAACAGTTACTTTGTCTACCCCACATTCAACAGGAGTCTCCCATCGCCACCTGTCCCACCTCACCTACTCCCAGTCCTTGTTGTTTAAATGTTCCTTCAAGTCATTTACAAATTATGGTGACCCTGAGGTGACCCTATCATGGGGTTTACCATGATTTACCATTGCCTTTCCCTGAAGCTGTGTGTGTATGTGACTTGCCCAAGGTCACCCCGTGGGTTTCATGGCTGAATTGGGAATCAAATCTTGGTCTTCCAAAGTCAAAGTCCAATACTCAAACCACTATGCCACACTGGCCCCAGTTCTTACCCTGACAGAAAAGGTATGATGGCAGTGGCAGCTGTGTTGCAGGGGTGCCATTTGCTGTTTGGCAACATTTCCTCCCTGTCAGCCTCATAAGTTCAAGCTAAATGTCCCACTTAAATTAATGCAAATGTCAAATAAATCCTGTCTGCAATTGCACCCATTTTCTGGTTATGGTAAAGGCTTGCCACATTTAGCCAGCTGTTAGAGTTTCTACTGACGTCTTACAGATGCAGTAAAGAAGTCGGTAGGGATTTATTTATACACACAGCTGTACAGCAGAACTAACCGTCAATGTGCCAGAAGTTTGTAAACCTAATGGATGATGGATGCACTAAGAAAGTATTTTCCCTTTTGACTTTCCCATGAAACTGTTATTTTAGCTGTTCTTATTATACTTGCAGTAGTATTGATTTCCAACACTTTTTAATGACTCACAGGAGCGAGCAAAAAGAACAGTAGGTAGCTAATTATTAAGCGGAAATGTCATCTTGGAAATGTCTGTTTCCAGGCTGAGCAAGGAGGGAAGGATTACAATCATAACAAATGAGCTACCTTTCAACTCTTGTCTATTCTAGAGTTTTATGTCAGCAGGATTTCTCAGATGTCAGCTGTACCCAGCAGATGTTCATTAGTCATGAAGGCTCATGAGGTGAAAGTATGTATTATATCCAAAATTCTATGAAATGATTCATAGGCAGGTATTCTATTTTTTTTCCATTTTCTCATTTATAGTTTTAGCATTGAAGAGTCTCCACCCAGAGCTATGGCACAGATGGATATGACTGCTGATCTGGTACTATCTAACAAGTTTTGCTTCCAATAATTAAATGTACATGGCCTGTTAGCATACTTCATTGTGACCAAAAAGGAAGGGTCTTTCTGCCTGCTCTTACAGATTGGGGGCTCTACCTGTTGTGCCTCAATTTGGGGTGTTCTGTATAATAGAAAACATAGGTGGTGAATTCTGATCTAAAAGGGGGGCAAAATGGAGCTGGTAAAAAACAAAAAGGAAGTACCAGCACAATGGGAGAGCCTTGAATAGCACAGAAGGACATAATACAAAGAACAAAGGACAGCTTGGTTCATTTAGGAGTACGTATACTCAAGAGCTACAGATTGTTGAGTGTCATTTGAAGAAGACAAATGGGGCAGGGGCATGGTAGGAAGTAGTTGGAATGGAAAATTCTAGAAGAGGGCATGGCTGGTTATAGTTGTCCCTCGGTATTCACGGGGGATCTGTTCCAGACCCCCTGCAGATAACAAATTTCACAAATAGTCATGTCTCATTGTCCCCAATGGTGGGCTGTAAAGCTAAGCCCAGGGAGGGAGGGAGGGAGGGAGGGAGGGAGAACTTGTCCAGTGGCCTTGCCATCTGCAAATGATCGAAACCGCTAATGGCAAGTCTGCGGATACAAGAGACAACTGTATTCATGTTAGCAGGGAAAGAACACAGCACACAGAAGAAGGATAGAGAAATTAGGAGGAAGGAATATCAACAATCTAAGGTCAGAATTCACCACCTGTGTTTGCTATTATATAGAATACTCCAAATTGGGGCACATTAAGATAGGGCCACCAGTCTGTAAGAGCAGACAGAAGGACCCTTCCTTCCTGGTTACAATGAAGTATGCGAACAAGCCAAGTAAATTTAATTATTAGAGGCAAAACCTGTTAGTACCAGATCTGGCTAAAATGGATTGTTGTATTTATTAAAATCTGGTTGGGATGTAGTGAGGTCTACAAGATGTGAACAGTTAAATCGCCAAAGTTAAATTGGCGATCTCTGCTATTTTCAATGGTGCATGCCCCCGAGCTGTGCAAAGAGGGGCACGCCCCATTCAAGACTATGGGGCTTGAATAAGTGCGAGCCTCCATTTTCATGAGGATTTTTTTCCCCCTGGAATGGATCCCCTGCAAAAACGGAGGACCAACTGTATATCCCTGTAATGCTGCTATTAATATGACATCTACAAATATGGTATTTGGTGGCAATCTTGCAACTACTAAGCAGGTAATTCTGGTCAGTGTGTGGATGGTAGACTGCCAGAGAAAACATACTATGCCTACTGATGTGGGTTTCATCTACTGAAGTTTTAGGGGAGTGGGTTATATTAAGCAAATTATTAGAGTATGTCTCACCTTGGTAAAAATTTAGGTTTAATGGACACACATAGTTTTGGATTAAAAGTAGTCTGCACCTAATTTAAGATAATGTCCCTATGAGATGCAAGTATTTTAGTCTGGTCTTATTCTTGAGAAAAGTCAATTTGATCCACAGTCTCCTTTTTATTCTACAGAACATTCAAGGAGGAGCACATGTTTCTCTAATGGCTATATATAATACCATTCTCTCAAGGACTTTATCACACGGGGCTATACAGTTGAATGTTAACAGGATAAAAACATCTTTGGCACACAATGTCATGTCCATCTTGCTTCTGCTTTGTAGTCCATTCATTACTGTATTGCACCTTTTCAATGATGGGCAAAACCTGTCAATAAGTTCTGAGACTCACTACTATTCCATTACTTTCTTCCTTCAGTAGGAGCCTACTGTTCTAGTTCTGCTTCTCAGGCAGTCCTGTAGTGTGAGTGAGTGTGATTCTGCTCCTCTCCCCCCCTTGCAGTGATCACAACTGCCAACAGTTTCCAGAAGCTGACTGCTGTGTGCACATTCACACAGTGGCTGGCTTTGGGAAGCAGTTGGCAGCTGGGATCACTTGTTCCCGCCCTTCCTCCCAAAAGGCAGTGTTTGACAATGTGGAAAACAGATCACCGACCATGGACTGCCAAAGTGCCATTGTGGGGAAAAGTGTGATAAGAAATGCCAAACCAGTATGCTTCCATTCAGAAACTAGCACAATTATGACAGGACAGGATGCTGATGTGATAAAGTCCAAAGACTCTGATGGTGAGCAGTATTAACCAGTTTTTGACTATCATGCTCTGATGGAGCCTTGCACTGCTGCCAGCCTCTCATCTGTTTTGTTGTACTCATACTAAAATGAAAAAAACTACACTTGCCCTTAAATCTCTTCTGGATGCTTTTTGAAGTCCATCTTTCAACATACTGGCTCTTCTAGGTTAGGCAGCGAATGTTAAGGTTATTCTCATCTAGGAACATTCTGGCCCAGCTTGACTGACAGGGCTTGGCAGTGGTTCTCCAGTGTTCCAGGCAGGATGCTTTCCTAAGCACACCCTGCAAAATGAACCTGGGACCTTAGGCATGCAAGGCATGTGCTCTGCTACTGAGCCACAGCCTCTCACCAGTCAAGGGAGCTTTGCTCACCTCAGTTGTCTTCAGATCCAGTTAAAAGAGTCTCCATTTGTACTTCTGAAAAACTAGTCCAAAAACTCCTTTGTTGCAAGGGAGGCAGGGCAGAGGAATGACAGTAACCCTTGCTTACTAATCCTGACACTTCTTTCCTAGGTCTCAAGTCACTGTATAAATCACAGCCAATGATAACAAACAGCAGGGCAAGAATGAAACGGGAGGTTAAGCAGGGAATGTCTGAGAAACAGACAGAAATAGCCTGCTAGCACTGCAGGGGAGAGCTTGAAGGCACAGGCATGTCTTCCTGCTTTCCCTCGCAGCTCACAGCAAGGCCATGTTGGTGTTTCTTGGTGTTTCGATGTGTTAATATCCCAATGTGAGAGCCAGAGTGGTATAGTGGTTTGAGTACTGGACTAGGACTCTGGAAGACCAGGGTTCAAATTCCTTCCTGGTTATGAAAATTCATTGGGTGACCTTGGGTAAGCCACACTCTCAGTCTCAGAGGAGGAAAATGGCAATGCAGCTCCCGAACAAATCTTGCCATGAAAATCCCCATGATAGGTTTGTCATGTTGTTGTTCTTGCTGTTGTGTGCCTTCAAGACATTTCTGACTGGCCCTAAGGTGCATTTGTCATGGATTTTTTTTCTTCAAGATTGTTCAAAGGAGTTTGCCCTTGCCTTTCTCTGAGGCTGAGAGAATGTGACTTGTCCTAGGTCACCCAGTGGGCTTCCATGGTTAAACAAGAATTCAAACCCTGGTCTCCCATGCCCAAGTACAACACTCAGAACAGTACATCTGTTTTTTAAACAGGTTTTTAAACCTGTTTTTATTTGTTAATTTGTTTAATGTATTATTATCTATTTAAATATTTTAATTGTTAGTATTAATTCTACCTGTATGTTGCCCAGCGATCTTTGGATATAGGGCAGGATGGAAATATTTTAATAATGGTCACAATAACAACAATGGCTGGTATATGGTACTGCAGTTACAGATTCATAAGCTAGAGTTACGGATGCACAGTTGTTCTGTATTCAGTATGACTATGTAGTCTTCCTGTTAATCTGCAGAAATATCACCCTAGTCCACTTTAAGAGTCAGCCACCAGATTGGGTTATGGAGTTCCCTTCAATTGGCAATCGGAATACAAGTAGGAGGATATTTCCATCCTCTTCTGCCAGATAATGAGACTTGAACCATCAGAAGTAGGAGCCATCACAAGCCCTTGTCACATCCTTGCTTGTTGGTGGGTTGTGCAGAAACATCCTCCTGCTTTGGCCCAATTGCCACCTGAACTCCTTTGTTTGATCCAACAGATGGCCATTAAGTTAGATGGGGTGGGCAGACCAGGAGATGCTACTTAGTTATGTCTCTTTAACGAAGTGGCTTATCTCTGATTCTGACATATAATAACAGCAAAGACTGCATCCTTAAGGGATTGGACTGCATGAGATATTACTTTGAACGATGAAAATGGCTGATCTGTGGGAAATACTTTGGGCTGAAACTCATGCATAGCACAAAACCTTTGCTTGCCTAAACACACTGTATGATCTGTTTCTTTCAGGCAACCATGAGGACAAGTTAGCACTCTGGCAGCTTACACTTGACTTTAGTTGAGTCTTTTGCTTAAAAGTGAAGCAAAAGAAACAAGAGACATACCACCCAATATTTTACAGATGAAGACCAGGACACATGTGACCATGCAACATCCATGTTTGGTCAAGGTGGGAAACGTTATCAATGAGGAGAAACAGACAAACTAGGAGAGGCCACAGCAGTTTCCTCTCCCTCTGCTGAGTTAGATGAGTGCAAACTACTTTCCCACTTTGAACTCAGTTTGCAGAAATTGAAATAAGCCAATGACAAAGGAGGAAAGTGGGAGGAGGAGAGGGAAATAGGGACATTTTAAAAGCAACTGAAAAAGTAGAACAGCAGAGGATTATTTAGGACTATCCTTGCCAAATCAAGACAACTGGAGGGTAAAAGTAGATGTGGCAAGGATATAACGGACTTTCCCTGTTTCCTGATTGAAGAGGCTTTGCAGCTTCTCCTGCTTGGAGCTGCTATTTGTCTCTCCCCTCCCCAATGCTATTTGCATTTGAATAGTTAAGGATTAGTTATCAATTGTTCCCAGGTGCCTGTGATCTTTCTTCAGCTAAGTCGGCCTCCACCAGGGGCCTGCTTCTTTCACAATCTTTTCTTAATTAATTGTTCTGTATTGTCCAAGTGTGTCAGGCTTCCCAAATCCTGCATGTTACACTTCATTCATGGCACATACAGGCTCCTCCCACCATTAATAACTGGTATGCACTTTAAAACTGAACGTAGATCTCTAGTATAAATGTTACTGCTGGAATCCTTTTAAAAATACAAATAGAGAAGAAATGGCAGGATTTCAAGAATGAGGCACGCAGGTTCAAGCAGAACCAGGATAAAAAGTGTTGTGAACATACAGGCAGGATATGACAATAGAGATGGTAATTATGTTTGGATGTATTCAGTTTTCATTTTTAAAATGTATAACAAATTCAAGATATACATAGAGATGTAAAGGCCCAGAGTGGGGGGAAAGAGAGAAAAAAATAAGAATAAATAGATCCCCCCCCCATTTTTTAAACAAGAAAATGGGAGAATGGATTATGGAATGTTATCTTTTAAAATAGTGAATAATTTTTTAAAAAGATGATGCTCACATATTTTCTGATCCCAGATGATTTCTAAAAACTGGTGTATATTATCACTTCATTATAGTTCTTGGACTTGGTTTCCTTTCCTTATTTCTTCTTATGGGAATGAGTGTGTGATAGACACTATGGAGAACTAGTAGAGGCAACGTAATTCCCCGTTTTATTAATATTGATGGTTCCTTCTGTTTTATTGTCTTTCTTTCTTTCTTTCTTTCTTTCTTTCTTTCTTTCTTTTTGTCTGCTTGTTAAATTGGCAAAACCAAAGAGGCTTCTTGTATTTCAGCTGTTTGATACAGTTCAGAATGCTATAGCTCCATTTATAACAATAAAACCCTCCCAAATAAAGCAAAACTAAATTCAGTCTGCAATTGTATTCTGAACAAGCTGTAGTTTCAATATATTGGACATGGTAATTTCATGATAAATCAGGTTATATAATAATAATAATAATAATAATAATAATAATAATAATAATAATAATAATATTTATTTATACCCCACACTTCAGACAAAAGGCTATCAGAGCGGCTGAAGAAAATGTATTCTGTGTTCCTAAACACAGAAAATTACTTTCACCCTATAAAAATTACTTTCACCCTATAAAAGGTACTAATATTGTATTTTTCAATTTTTCAAAAGCATTCCATTCTCTCCATCTCCAAAAATAAAAAACCCACATATTTTCCCCATGACTTCAACATTTTCAGAAATTTAATATCTCTAGACACACAGTATTAAGTGAACAGAAATGGGTAAATTTCAGCTGTTGTAGAAGTTCCAAACTATAAGTGATGGTGTATTACTTAAAGACCAGCTAATTGCATAAAAAAGAGAAATAAAATGGAATGATATGACTAATAGCTGTGGCACCCCCACCTCTGGTGTCACCGGTGGCAGGGACTCCTGGGGGGGGGGGCAGCCAAAAGGACACTCTTAGCCCTCCTTCACTCTGGTGCCCCAGCCTCCTTATGAGTAGACCAGGGCACCAGAGTGAAGGGAGGACGACCGAGCCTTAAATTTTGGAACTTTTGCAGCAGTTTAACAAGTGGAAAAAAAGTGCAGCTGTCCCTTAGAGAGGTCAAGAAAAATATTCTTAATAATAATAATAATAATAATAATAATAATAATAACAATAATATATTATTCTTATTATTATTATATTATAATTATTAATATTAATAATTCTTAATATTCTTAACACACACACACTCCCTGGGTGCACCTACACTGACAGGAAAATCAATCTTACCTTTGGGTTACTGAACCGCAGTGGCCACAGTTTGTCTCCACACAGTTTGGGAGAACTGTCCACATAGTTCTCCCTTTTGAACACATCCCAGTCTGATAAACTGAAGTATTTATTGCCACATCTGTGGCCACTCCAGGTTTTTTTCCATCTACACTCCATGCATGCAAATATTTCTGAACTCCCTCTCTCCAGCCTTACAGATTGCTATGGATTGTAGTTCACACACATGCGTGAATATTTTTCCCCTCTACATTAAAGCCTTGAGGCTCCATCCGGCATGGCCTGAACTAAGAAGCAGAGCCCTCCCTTCAGTCCACCTGCCTTGGTCAAGGCCTCAGAGGGAGAGAAGAACTGCTGGACCTGATCCCCTTCCCCTCCACCATTCCCTTCTCCTTTTGTGTCGTGTCTTTTAGATTGTAAGCCTGAGGGCAGGGAACCGTCTAATTAATAATAATAATAATAATTGTAAGCCACTCTGAGAGCCTTTAGGGCTGAAGGGCGGGGTATAAATACCGTAAATAAATAAATAAATAAATAAATAAAAGACCTTGATTTGGCCCCTGCTGTCTTATATGTCTCTTGGACAGCTCACTGTGAAAACTAGGTGAGACTGTTTTATTAAACCTCCTTCTCTCCCCTTAACCATTTCAAGGGTTGTTGTGAGGCTAAGGTAGGTAATAAAGCTATGTATATTATCTTGACTCAATAAATAAGACATACTTTGTCATTGTATAAATGGATCACATCTACCCAAGAATTTCTAGAATGAGATTTTCCAAATGTGTGTTGGCAACTGTTCTTTCTGAGCATAGGAGAATGCAGAGAAACCGAAAAACCCTATATGGTACATTGGCATGACCTGGAAACAATGAAACCTCTTCCCTCTGACATAAGTCTGAATGGAGAAACATCTGTCTCTTCAGGTTGGGAAGCTGTCCTTAAAAAGGAAATCTGTGGAAGCCATAGAATGGCTGTGGCTTTGGCCTGAAGGTTTCCTGTGTGGGAAGCTCTTAATTAGCTGCCAGATCCTTGCTTAGACACCAGTCTGTGACTGGAAAACACATCCACTCCCACACACTGGCTGAAAGTTTGAATTTCAAAACCAGAAGTAAGAGCATTGCCTCACCAGTCTAAAATACCCATGTTCTTGCTAAATGCAACACACCTTTTTGCCATGCAAATATGTTGCCTCCAGACAGAGTTTTTGCTCTTTGTCAGCCTAAGCTTTTGTCAATTTGTTAAGTCCCTGCTGCCATACTTCAAACTTGAGAGAGGAAAGAAACTGCACCTTCCCCAATTAATCATGCGCTCAGGCTTGTAGATACAGGCCTCTTTCTGGGTTTTAACCATTCATACCAATTAGACAGTGATTTACAGTTAGGTAACCCAGTCAGGAAGAAAGCTTGTTCCTGGAGAGATGTTAAGAAAGATATTCTCTCAACTAAATGTTGCAGCAAGAAAGGAATTACAAGGGCCCAGAATGTTTCAGAAGGCAACATGCTCCTGAGAAATTATTTATGCTAACAAAATGTCAAGTTTTTATTTAGATTTATTTTTATGGACTGCAGCACATTTCATTTGATCCATGACAATGTGTGCCCCAAAAGACTTGTTACTCTTGAAGGTGTCTCCACACATTTTGTTGCTTTTGCTAATATGCCTACCTTATGCTAATAGTATGAACTGGGTTCCTGTAGCACATTTGAGACTAACTGGGCAAAATAGATCACAGAATAAGTTTTTGTAGACTTGGGGCCCAAACAGACAGGCCAAAATAAAGCTGCTTCGGGTCATTTTGGAGATATGCTGTTTAAATGACACACACATTTTAAGAGGTCAGAAGCTGCACCAAAACTGCACTCCAGTCCTTAGTTGACTATACCACTTGGACCTCTAAAGCTGACTTTTACTTCACACCCTGCATCTGCAGTGCAGCAATAACCCGGTTTGACAACACTTTAACTGCCATGGCTCCATGTTATGGAATTCTGGGAGTTGTAGTTTGTTGTGGCACCACAGCTTCAACAAATTATAACTCCCAGAATTCCATAGCATGGAGCCATGGCAGTTAAAGTGTTGTCAAATTGGGTTATTGCTGCATTGCGGATGCAGGGTCTGAAGTAAAAGTCAGCTTAGAGGTTTAAGTGGTATAGTCTACTAAATTGGATAAAGAATTCATTTTGGTGAAGTTTTATAGCCACTATGGTCAAGTGGTTTGAATGTTAGATTCAACCACAAAAACCCACTGGATGACCTTAGGCAAGCCATGTTCTCTCAGCCTAACAGGAACACAATGGCAAACCTCCATTGATTAAATCCTGCCAGGAAAGCCCTATGATAGGGTCACCATAAGTCAGAATTGAATTGAAGACACACAACAACAAACTTCTTTATAATAATAGTGAGTATACTATTACAGCAGAAATATTGTGGTTTAAGTCTAAATGGTTAATCCTAACTAAAGTAGTCCCATTGAAATTATTATACATACATATGTGTTAACATACTAAATATCTATTGATTTGATTGTCTCTTCCTTTCAGGCTAATGACTGGATCTAGGCCACTGTGTAGATAGCAATTGCACTTCTGCATAACATTTAACATCTGAAAGGTCATTATCAGCTTCCACAGCATTTGGATATATGAGCTTTAGAATCTTTGATTTGTAAAATTAGACCAATATCCAGATTCTGAATCTTTCTCCACCTTACCTTTGAACAATAATATATTTTTTAAGCAGATGCTATCCTGCTAGTTTTTATTTGTTCTTTTATCACACAGTTTAGAAGGAATTTGTTGTTGTTGTGTGCCTTCAAGTCGTTTCCAATTTATGGCAACCCTAAAGCAAACTTATCATGGAGTTTTCTTGACAAATTTCTTTAGAGGGGGTTTGCCCTTGCCTTCCTCTAAGACTGAGAGAGTGTGACTTATCCAAGTTCACCCAGTGGATTTCATGGCTCAGTGACGATTCAAACTGTGGTCTCCAGAGAAATAGTCTAACACTCAAACCATTACATCACACTGCCTCTGGAATATCTGTATAGCATTATGCTGCAAGGGAAAATGCTATAATGGTTGGCCTTATTCCCATCATGTGATATTCATTTTGTTAATACTAGAACGTTATATACTCACTAAACTTTATAAGTAGTCTATTGCTTGGGTATTCACCAATATTGCCAGCATGGTAATTCACATTACTGTTAGGGAAAAAAATAGCATTATTTGTAACAAAAAAGAAGAGTTTAGCTAGCTGTTCAGGACTGTATAAACACCATTAAACTGGTGTGCTGGGTGTTTCTCTTTAGATGCTTGAATTTCTGTGTTAAACTAATTCATATCAGGAGCAAGAGTGGAAAGCCAATCAGCCCACAGAATTTACGACTTTTAAGAATTCAGCACTCTCCTTTTGCAGGCTATAATGGTTATCTGAATGACTACAGTTAATAAAGAGTGTAGCAGGCTTTGACCTTCTTGCTTTGATGTTTTGTATGAGTCTTAACTTTTCCTTGTATTAGAAAAATAAGGGAGAAGAGGTAGAGGGTGTGGGGGAGGCAGAGGAAGGATTTGATTTTACTTTAGCCAGGCATGGAGTCCTTTTTGATATGAGCTGGGCATTCTGTGATCAGCTCCGGGTCATAGACAACCACTGTTATTGTCATGTAAAAAAAGCTCCCATTCACAGGCCCTCCAGAAGTACTGGCCTCTCTTGGATTAGGAAGAAGGGGATTAAAAATTAGAGGAGAGTACATGTGTCCCACACATTGCACAACTGCCTTTGAAAAGAAGGCCTTGTCTGCAACTGGCTGGCTAGTAGGATTCAGAGTTATCCCAAGCATAAGTAACTTGAATTGAGTCTGTGCCATCTGCTCTGAAAACATCTGGAAGTTTTGCATGAATAACAATAGTACACCGAAAATTAATTAAATTAAATTAAATTAAATAAATCGAAAGTACATTTTTTTTTACTCTTCAGATGTTTTAACATATTTACTCATGTTAATATTCCCTTTGGAATATGTCTTGAAGAATCCCACCAATCAAGGTTGTTTGTTTTGGGGATAGATAATATGTCTCCTTTCTTGACTATGTGTTTCCTTCTTTAACTTACTTATGTACAACTCCAGAATGAGGAACATCACATGTCACCATGGTGAGAAGTACAAAGGTATAGCTATGGAATGGCTCAAGGATCATGAAAAGCTAAGCAAAAATAAATAAAATCCATTAAATTCTAACTGAAGATGCTCCACAATCCAAAAATAGCCTTAGTGCACCTTAAACATAGTTCCAATAATATAAGGTCCATCAAAGGGGCTCTCTACACAATTAAAAGATTCATTCAAATTGAAGAGAATGTGTTCTGATCACCCATGATTTGGAGGAATTCAGCATTTTTGTGAGGAACACCCAAAAAACTCCATAAATTCCACTGAAAAAGGATTCATGGTTTTTACTGGATTACTGTGAGGCTTTACATTATCAGATATGTAGCTGTGGGTCCACTTTGCATGGATTTACATGGCTGAAAATTTTTGGCAGAGGGAAGGCAAATAGATGCAAATTTGCAGAGGAAAGTGAGGATAATTAAGCATAAATGTGACTCTGTGATAATCCACAGCAATTTGTACAATATGCTTACGCATAGACTAGCCCAGTGTCAGTAGGACCTCTGAGGAAACGCATTTAGGACCAGAGCTTTGCAATGTTATTTGGGGGGAGGGGGGAGCAGACCGCCATCAGAATTCCCCAGATGGTATGACTGGGGATTCTGGGAGTTGTAGTCTCAAAATAACTTTGTCAAACTCTGCTTCTGACAACATGATTTTGGTTAGGAACACAGTCCTTGTAAGGATTGCTAGTATGGTTCAGAAAAGGAAGGCCCAGAAAATGCTGTAATTGGGGACTTATTCTTCACAACATTTGCACTTGGTTGATCTGTACATGAAATAGCTTTTTTGTACAGAAAATTTTGTGCAGAAATTTCTGTTTCCTGTGCAGAATATAACTTACAATTCCTGTTATCGGTTGGCAGTCTAAACACGGCTGACCCTGTTCAGCTTCCAAAGTTAGATGGCACCTGATGCCTTTACAGTAATATTTCCAACATCATTACTATTGGAGACATTTTCATGGAGCTTCTTTGGTCTCAGCAGTCTAGTATGAGGTGTCAATGCCTGATCCTAAAGAATTAAATCATTTCTTTTCTGGTCACTTGTTGAATTATGGTGACTCTGCAAATTTCATAGGATTTTCTTAGGCAAGGAGGATGTTTTACCAGTTCTTTCCTCTGAAAGAACCGGCTATTCCTTGATGGTCTCTCATCCAAGTATTAACTATAATAAATAATAATAAATAATAATAACTATAGCTGAGCCTACTTAGCTTCCAAGATCAAACAAGATCTGGTACCTTTAGGGTATTGAGGCTAATCTTTTATTTCCCAGTGGCTTGTGTTCCACTTTTTTTAAAGGAAGAATTGTTATACTCCCATTCGAATATATGAAGGACAAGGACCCTGCCAGCAGATGTCGCTGCAATAAATAGCACCAAACCAAGTCCAAACCAAGACCTTTACAGTCTGCCCTCCTTATCCACAAGATTCTGCTGCTATAGATTCATGGAATGTTAATGAATTTTCTCACTTTTGAAGAGACATCAAAACAGAATGGGAAGCCAGAATGGTATAGAGGTTTGAGCATTGGAGTCTAGCATTCAGTTCTCTGCTTGGCCATGGAAACCCACTGGATGACCTTGAGTGAGTCACACACTCTCAGCCCTAGAAAACCCCATGATAAGTTTGCCTTAGGGTTGCCATTGGAAGTGACTTGAAGTCACACAACAACAACCTCTGTATCCACAGGTTGTTGTTGTTGTTGTTGTTGTTGTTGTTGTGTCTTCAAGTTGTTCCTGACTTATGCTGACCCTATAACAGTTTTTTCTTGGCAAGTTTCTTCAGAGGGGGGTTGCCATTGCCATCCTTTGAGGCTGAGAGATATCAACAAAATCCCATCAGTAATAGCTTTATTGCCAACCGAAATGCGCAGTATACTTGTTGCAAGCTTTCGAAGCTCCATGGACATCTTCATCAGGCAAGATGTTACAAACCAAACAGGAGGGGGAAACAACCAATTGGTGACGTTAGTCAGATGCCTGCAGGCTGAGAGAGTATGCCTTGCCCAAGGTCTCCCAGTGGGCTTCCATGGCTGAGTCGGGACGGAAACCCTGGTCTCCAGAATCACACTCCAGTGCTCAAACCATTACACCACATTGGCTCCATTCACAGATTCAGCATCCACAGATTTATGGATTGTTAATGAACATTCTGACTTTTGAAAAGACTTAGAAATAAAGTGTTGACAAACAGTCCTGTTTGTATGTGGGAGGTGAATTTGAGGTCCTTATCCCACTACACTTTTATAGTGTTATATTC
Source organism: Sceloporus undulatus (assembly GCF_019175285.1). Lineage (NCBI taxonomy): Eukaryota > Metazoa > Chordata > Lepidosauria > Squamata > Phrynosomatidae > Sceloporus > Sceloporus undulatus. The sequence continues at coordinate 256,727,772 of NC_056522.1, forward strand.
CACTTGACTTGCCATGGCAATATCTTGTGAAATTCTGAGCTTTATAGTTTAGACCCAAGAGCTCTCTGGCTGAGCTCTCAGGTCTAAACTATAAATGGCCCTCTCTAAACTGCAAATCCCAGGATTCTATTTGGGGTCGGCATGGAAGTTAAAGAGGAATATAGTGTTGATAACAGTGTCGTGTGATAAGGCTCTAAGTCAAGACAAACAGTACTTAGGACCTGGTGATAGAAGAGGTCATTGCAATTTTCTCATAAAAAAGGAAGGACAGGGCATTGGACTCATGGGAAGAGAAGATGAATGAAAAGAAAGCTTGAGAGTTTTGATAGGCAGGGGTTTGGTCTGTGTGGTTTGAATAAACATACAGTATTTAAATGCTGAAAAGCACAAGGAAAACGTGTGGGATAGGATAAGAGAATAATTCTCCTTTTACATATTGATAACTTGTGAAAAGAGAAATCAGAAGTCATGGAACATTTCTTCCAATTAAGCGTGAGCAGATTAAAGAAAGTGGACAGGAAGAAAATCAATTCATTTGAGATGTGGTGCCGGGGAAGAGTGCTGAGGACCCCGTGGAAAGCCAAAAAGACAACAAAAATGGGTCCTGGAACAGATGAAGCCTGGAAGCCAAGATGATTAAATTGAGGTTGTCCTATTTTAGCCACAGCATGAGAAAAGATTACTCACTAGAAAAAACAATAATCCTAGGAAAGGTGGAAAGCAGCAAAGAGGGTGACTGGATACCAGATGGTTAGACTCAATTAGGCCAAGTCAAGTAGTAGCATAGATCTATGAGGGATGGTGGGTGTTATTCTGCTCTAGTCAGGGTCCTCTTGAGGGCAGTTAACAACAACAGGGTGCCTCTGAGAATCTGTTTGGGGACAGTTGCAATTCCTCTTGCCTGTCAATTGGCAGCCAAGGCAACTAGTGGTAGAGATCCATGAGGGATGGTAGGTGTTATGCTGCTGACTGCTCTGGGTTTTACTTGGCACTATAGGCGTTCTCCAAAGTGTTGAACCCTATCCCATGAAGAGGGTTGTGCTTAGACATTGCCAAGGTGGAAGGAAGATCTAGAGCAGTAGTTTCCAGTAGTTTGGGATTCACTGGTAGCACCGTTTTTTTAGCTCTGATTTTGGAATATCCTCCATTTTTAGTGTCTTGTCCTCTTTTGCAGTTAGGACAGGTGACCAAATGTTCTAACTGCAAAGGAGGAAAAAACACAGCAAAATGTAGGGCCTTCACGAAAAATGAGGGACAGGACCAAATAAAAGATTTAAAAACCTCATATGGATGTAAAACCATGCTTCTTTGTAATGCTTAAGATGGGGGCAATGTGGAATTCCTCCTGGACAGAAGGTTCAAAGGTAGGATATTGAAGAAAAATGTAGGACGTGACCAAATCAAACCTTGGAAATACTCCTAGAAATGTAAATCCATGCTGCTTAGTGATGATTAAAATGGCAGACATTGTGGAATTCCTCCTGGACAGAAACCTGAAAATGGAGGACAGGTCCTGGGAAAGGAGGAAGTCTGATCATCCTGTCCTCTTGGGAAGTAACAAATGCATGTCATGTTCCAAACAGAAACACACTACCCTGCCACACAAATGTATTATATAAATACAGGCATATTAAAAAAGAACGAAAGTGCAAAACCAAACAAAAACAGCTTTAATTTTTTGTGCTATGTGGCCTTGTTCTGCAAGTGTTTTTTCTTGACATTTCACCAGCATCTGTGGCTGGCATCTTCAGAGAAGGCTAGCATGGAAAGGAGTAGGGTATATATATACTGTGTGGCTCTTGGTTGAGAGGAAATGATTTACACGTTAATCTGTGTGTTGGTCTCTTGGTCAATGGCAAGGCCTCAGGGTGTCTGTTTAATTAAGCAGGATGTTCTAGTCCAGAGACTAGAACATGGAACAATGGATGTAAGCTCCAGGAAAAGAGATTCCACCTGAACATTACGAGGAACTCCCTGACGGTAAGGGCTGTTCGACAGTGGAACACACTCCTTCCTTGGAGTGTAGTGGAGTCTCCTTCCCTGGTGGTCTTTAAGCAGAGGCTGGATGGCCATCTGTCAGGGATGCTTTGATTGTGAGTTCCTGCATGGCAGAATAGGGTTGGATTGGATGGCCCTTGCAGTCTCTTCCAACTCTATGATTCTAACTGACCCATTGTCTGCTGGGAAAGCCCCTGACCCTTGGTGATGTTCATTTGCATGCGCAGGGTCTTGATTTTGGTATTTTTCAGGACTGGCAGCCAAACTTTGTTTACTTTCAGGGTTTCTTCTTTTGTGTTAAAGTCGTCCAGGTTTCAGTAAAGAATTGTGATATTAAAAAAAAGAAAAAAAAAGAAGGGTGCCAAATTGAACAAGAACAGCTTTATTGTTTTCACCGTTAGTTTGGAACTACCCTGCATAAACCCATGCTTCTTAGTGATGCTCCCAATGGAGGGCATTGTGGGTTCCTTCTGGACTAGAGAAGGCTGAAAATGGAAGACAGATCCTGGGAAAGGAGGAAAAGTCTGGTCACCCTGTCCTCTTGGGAAGTTACACATCATAGAATCACAGAGTTGGAAGAGACCACAAAGGCCACCCATCTTAACCCCATTCTGCCATAAAGGAACTCTCAATCAAAGCATCCCAGACAGATGGACATCCAGCCTTCGCTTAAAGACCTCTAAGGAAGGAGATTCCACTACACTCCGAGGAAGGAGTGTGTTCCACTGTCAAACAGCCCTTACCATCAGAAAGTTCCTCCTAATGTTGAGGTGGAATCTCTTTTCCTGCAGCTTGCATCCATTGTTCCTGGTCCTGTTCTCTGGAGCATCAGAAAACAAGCTTGCTCTCTCCTCAATAAGACATCCCTTCAAATATTTAAACAGCGCTATCGTATCACCTCTTAACCTTCTCTTCTCCAGGCTAAACATCCCCAGCTCCCCCAGTCGTTCCTCATAGGGCATGGCTTCACCATTTTAGTTGCCCGCCTTTGGACACGCTCCAGTTTCTCAATGTCCTTTTTCAATTGTGGTGCCCAGAACTGGACACAATATTCCAGGTGAGGCCTGACCAATGCAGAATAGAGTGGGCCTATTACTTCCCTTGATCTAGACACTATACATCTATTGATGCAGCCTAAAATCGCATTGGCCTTGTTAGCTGCTGCATCGCACTGCTGACCCATGTTCAACCTGTGGTCTACTTGGGCTCCCAGATCCCTTTCGCGCGTGGTGTGGCAGTGCCTGTTCCCTTCCAATGTAGAGGGCAGGTCCTGGGAAAGGAGGACAAGCCCTCTGCCTCCCTCCCTCCCTCCCTCCCTCCCCCTGATTGGCCCTGGGAGGCCTGAGAGGAAGGGGCGGCGCTAGGACCCGGCGGGCGCCGCCCAGAGGGAGTGCGGGGAGTGGGTCCCGCTCCGCTCTTGGAGCCCGGCAAGCAAAGCCACGCGCAGGAGCCCCTGCCTTCTTCTCTCGGCTCTTGGCTGCTGCAGCGCAGCCACCATGCGCTCCAGGTGAGCAGCAGCAGCAGCAGCAGCAGCAGCAGCAAGGGATGCTGGCAGCCTTGCAAAGGGGGGGGGGCTGAGGGTGGGCTTGCAATGGGGCTCCACTGAGGTCCTGACCTGTTGCTCTCTCCGCAGGTGCCTCTTCCTCCTCGTTCTCTGCCTGGGGCTCTTTGTCCTGCTGCTGGCTGCCTCCCCTCCGCGAGGTAAGGAGGGCTGGCAGGGATGACTGGGGGTCTCCAGGGACTGACCCCCACCAGCCCCCAGCCCTTGTGTGTGTGTGTGGGGGGGCTTGCCTCTTGAGGGTCCTCTGCACCCCAAAGGACCCAGGGGGGGGGTCCAGAGGAGGACCCGGCAGCCCCGAATGGAGGGGCTCCCAGCAAACTTGGAGGACGGGGCGAAAGAAAAGCAACCCCTCCCCAAAGTACAGTGCCCTGCTTCTGAGGCAGGTTCATCAAGGGAAGGCGTTGGGGGATCCCTCCTGGGCCCAAGGAGGGAAATGGAGTGCCTTCGAGGAAAAAGTCCAGGAATGTCACTGCATGCTTCTTAGTCCTACTTACAATGGAGGACGTTTGGGGATTCCTCTGGGACAGAAGGAGGGAATGGAGGACCTTCAAGGGAAAAAAAAGGTGCAGGACAGGAGCAACTAAAAAGATCCACACCCTCCCAGGAAGGTCCATGCATGCTTCTTAGTCGGGCTTGGAGGACTTTTGGACACGCCTCCTGGACTGAAATGGAGGACAAGTGCTGGAAAAGGAGGAAAAGTGTGGTCATTGGGGGGGATTGGGTGGCAGAGTTGGGGAGTCTACCGAGACTCGCTCCCCCTCCTTCCCCAGGAGACCCCCTTCCGCCAGGCTTGGGGGGCATATGCTGAGGGGTCTCTCTATGGGGCTGTCAGGGCACAAAGGGCGCTCCCTGAGGTGCCCCATAGCCACCCATCTCTCCAGAGGCTTTTCATATTCCTCCTCCTCCCTTTCCAGAAGCTGCCTTGGAAGGTGCTACTAAAGTTTCAATGGGGCAGAGTAGTGTGGGGGGTGAGGGGGGCAGACATTTCCTCCTTTTCCAGGACATGGCCTACCTTTCAGCCTTCCCTCCAGGCGGACATTCCAAAATGTCCCTCATTTTGAGATAGGTTTATATTAGCTTTGATTTGATCACACCCTAATTCCCCCCCCAAGTCCTCCATTTTGTGATGCCTTGTCCTCCTTTGCAGTGGCAAGGACACACCTGGTCAGCTTTGTTCTGGTGCCAAAGCAAACTGTAGGTCCCAGAATCCCGTAGCCGTGAGCCGTGGCATATTAAAGTGGTGTCAAACTGGATTATTACTGCAGTCTGGATGCAGTCTTTTTTGCCTCTGTTGTCGGGGAGATTCCCTGGAACTTGAACAGTGACAACTAATTAGTTTGTCCTGGTGTGGCATTGGTTTGATTTAAACACGCGGATGGAGTAGAAACCGGTGCATGGAGGCTCACATGTGTAAGAAATGTTACTTGCCAGGGGCAGGGCAGTGTAGGAAAAGGTATTCCTTGCAGAATACAGAGTACATTGATGCTTTCATTCAAAAATAAGCATATTCATCAACAGATTTCATGTCTCAAATGACAAACACATGAACCTTGTGACTGATGTGCATATTCCTCCATTTCAGTGATACGGATCTTCAAATTTATCTTGGCTGGATATTGTATGTGTTTTGGCTTTGCAATGACTTCTTCTCTGCTCTCTCCTTTCTGTTACCAGCAGTTACAAGTGATACATTCCAGATCGAAAGTTCCTCCTTAGCATCACTTGTGAAATGCTTTTGAAGCTTAAAAAGTGGCCCTGAGGGTGTAACTTGGGAAGATGCTTTGTTTATGAAATCGGAGTTAAAACTGCTTCCTATGCTTTACCCAGAAACTAGACATCTAAAGCCAGAACGAGAGGGAGCAGGGACCCCGGAACTGCTTTTAAAAGGGGGAATGCTCCAGTATCGGCAAGCAGGTTGTTACTAATTCACTATTCGCAGATAGGTTTTAACAAAACAGTGAAAACAAAAGAAAACATCAGAACTTTCCTCCACCTCCACCTCTTCTCCACCTCTCCTAGCTAAAGTTGGTCACCACCATGAAATCAATAGCAAAATAATACTTCTGACTGATAATTCCTGAGGGGGATTAACTATGCAGGAATGTTGGTGGTCCGGTTTTGCCTGATCATTTCAGGGGGCCTCAGCCCTTCCCCTTTGGTATTCTTGGGGGGCTTGACCCTTCTGCTCCCCCCTTTGGTGTTTTCTGATAGGAAATGTAGCTTAAAAATACAACAGATACAGAAGAGCTTTGTTGCGTTGTTAGAAATTGTGTTACACTCATCATGTTATGTGGGAAGTGCAGGCAAAAACCACAGACATGTGTGGGCTTGGTGTATGTGTATGTGTGTGTGTTTAGTGTCAAGCTAAGCAGTGGACATGCTTCTGGCCTTTTCTCAGAAACCTTCTTGTAGGTATGCTAATGATAAGTTAAGAATCGACAGTTCTATACGACTTGGCCTATATAGTAAGGTCAAAAGGTTTAAAAGTAGCGATGTTGTCGCTTACTGTTTTATGACACATGTCTGCATTGTGTTTGTAGATGGTGGAGCCTAGGATCCTCCCACCCCATATACTTTTTATACCTAAGACACTGATGATCAGAAATCTTTATTTTTTCCCTTTGACTGTGTGAAATGTGCACAAAGCTAGGAGAGTTCTTCTCCCTCCAATTTTCTTACGTCGATGCAGCATGAGATGGAGAATGCTGAGACTTGACTGGTTTTTACTTCGGCTTTGCAGATTAAACATATTTTAATCACCTCTAAAGCCCTTTGCCAAGGTTGATGAAAGTGGGTGGTGCGTTTTAGGAGAGTGACTGACTTTGGTGTCATTTTCCCTACAAGAACTGGTCTATAAACATGTATGGGGAAGTAGGCCATTGAAGTCAAGGATACCTCAGAGACTTAAGTGTTTGCCAGGCAGGTGTTCGGGAGCTCTTTATGGTTTCTTTAAAATGCTTCTGGCTATTCATGAATCATGAGTTAATAAAAAGTCTTGTGTCTCTGCACTGTTAGTTAACCTATTAAAAGTGAAACATTGTTTGGCTTTAAAGCTCTAGAGTGCTTAAGTGTGATCCACATGTACTGTCACTGAGTGGAACCTCAAATGACATATTCTGTCAGCAAATGCACACATTCCAGTAAGCATAGATCCTGCTTGTATTGACTAGTAAGCAGAGGGGGGAGGGAAAGGAAGACCCCTTTTGTAAAAGAAAGAAAGAAAGAAAGAAAGAACAAGAAAAAGAAAAAGAAAAAGAAAGACTCCTTAATGGAGCATTGGGATTGTTTCTGACTTCTAAGACTAACTTCAATTTGATTACAGTGAAGCCAACAAGTTAGGACCTGGAGAGGAAGGTTTGCAGAGGCCAAATGTAGTTTTCCTCAGTTCTCTCTCTCTCTTGCTCTCTTTTCATTACAGTATGTGCATATTCTATCCAAGGAAGAAAAAGTGTGGAACTCCACATATTTGTGTGGCAGGTTTCATTAAGAGGGATGGTAAACTCCTGGTGCAAAGTGGCACATTATGATCCAGTTGTTCTCTACCGCATTGACCTTGTCAGTCAGAGATGAAGGAGGGATTGTCCCAGACCCAGGCTCATAACCTTTGAAAGATACAGCTTTTCTGAAGGGCTGAAATATTTTTGGTGTGGGGCAAAAATGCTTTTCATACTAAGTTGTCCCTATTTCATTGTAAGGAAGACAACTTAAGAGTCAGGGGTGGGAATTATGCAGCACCTTAGATGTTGTTGGACTGCAGCTCCCATCAGACCTAGTGAGTACATATAACCAATGGTGAGGAATGCTGGGAACTATAGTTCAACAACAACTAGAGGGCTGCATAATTCTTACTCCTGGTAAAGGTTGTTTCTGTGATTGGGCATTTCTTCATGCACCAGAGATAGCTGATAGATCTGACTCAATAGCAAGGGTGGTGAAAGTACTTTTATGGTCTCTGCCCTAAAGCCCACAACCCCCAAATGTTTTTTAAAATAAATGTTGGCATAGTGTTTGATGTTTTTATTTCCAAAAACCCATGCTGAGAGCCCCCAAAACTTGCAAAACCAGCCCCACACAGAAAGCACCTACAGCCCCCAGCACTCCTAAATACCTCTATGTTCATGAGGTCCTTCCCAAAATAACAGCTGGAAGTGACATCAAGTCAGAGTGGATTTGATTCCCTGGCCATGGCAAAATTAATCAGCTGCCCACTGAGTTTATAGCTCCTGTAATATCTGTATACCGTGCTCCCATGAGTCTCTTTAACCAAAATCCAGGTTGTTATATGAATTTATTCACTGTTTACAATTGTTTTATTTCATGGCACTACTAGGTAATACTAGATCATGCATGGCACCAAGGACACCATGTTTATTTTGGGGTAGCTGTTTCTAAAAAGACATTTCAGTTCATAAGAAAAAGTGGTGTTATTTGTGAAGTTTGTTCCTCCGACTTACATTAGTTGAGTTGTGGATGCTGTGCTGTTTTCTAAGTTTGTGCAGAGTGGGACCTAGGCTGGTATGCTTGCTTACTGTAATAATGATTGCAAACTGTCCTGCACTTTCTTTTATTTTCTGTCCCTTCTCCTTGGCCCAATAATTTATGATGATTTTGTCTAATCTGAGTTTGATTGACTCCTGACATAAACTTTGACTTTGAGGTACAGTCATCCCTCCATATTCGCAGCTTTGATATTTGCGGATTTCATTAATATGTTCTCTCTAGGACTGTCTAGGTCCTCCAGTGCAACTCTGCGGTCAACTTTAACTAAAAGTTGCACTGAAAGACCATGTGTAGCTACTCCAGTGCCATTCTATGGTCAGTGTATGTTGGACATTGACCACAGAGTTGCACTGGAGGACCTAGAGATTCATAGAGAGGTGTCCTCTCAGGTAAAAACAGTGTTTTTGTTATTTGCATTTTTTTCCATATTCATGGGGGTCTTGTTCCCCTAACCCTAGCCAAAATGGAGGGACAACTGTACATGCTAATTTTCACAGACATTTATTGATGCAGGACTTTATTGCTTCAATGTACACAATACCCATTTTTTCTAGATTCCAGTTATATACCTTTGTTCAACTTGTAGAATTTCCTTCAAACTATGGTCTCTCGCTTGTAAGTTTCATGTCCATCCAGATGTAGACATTTAACCTTAACAGCAAGAATAATGCTCCTCTTAGGTCTGAGGCAATATATCTTCTGAATATGCATGGTGTAAAGTTTTCAACAGTCCATTCTCAACATCTAATGGAGGTGGGAAAGCATCACAGTGCTGCTGGCCTTATTATTGCAGAAGCTTTGGTAAGATACTCTACTAGAAAATTCATTACTATCTCTTTGGTTGGATGACTCATGGAAACATATATTAAATAAAGAATTTGGAAGATAATTTTACTAGAATAGGATGGCAGTAGGATCTGCTGTAGCATAGCATGCTTACTGTTAATAGTACTGTAATATTTATTGTACCTAGACTTACTTTTTGTCTCCCTCTTGAAGTACAGGTGTGAGCATTTGTTGCACACCTTGGGGAAGTTAATTTTTTTGAATGACAACTCCCACAACCCCACTGCCAGCATGGATACTTGCTACATTGTTTAACGGATTCTGGGAGAGTCTAAAAAAGTCAGCATCAGAACCGCGCTCCTGTAAAGCAGTTTTATCTGTTCTGCAACAATTAGGCCTTGATTCCCATGTGTGCCATGACAACCCTTACCTGTTCATTTCTGGATATCAGGTGTTTGCTAAAATGGTAGATGGAGGACAAGTTTCCCACTCTAGTTGATCCAGGAGGTGCCTATGTGAACTTATGTTTGTTGTGGCACTGTGTGTGTGTAACCTCTAGTTTCCAAATCCCACTGGCTTTCTCTGCGTGAGCAATGGAGCACAAAACAGACTTATAGCTAGGACTCATATTTTAAATCTGATTGCCTATTAACTAGGATTGGAAATAAATGCTCTCATGTTTGACATAGACCTTCTGTGGAAACAAATAACATTTATCTAGAAATCTCTGAATTTTGTGTGTAGTATCGTTATACTTTTGTAATATGTTGCATGAGAGAATTGCATCATGGGTGGTGGCTCTTAGTATATGTTAGGAATAGTTGCCCTCCTTTCCCCTTGAGGAGGCTTACTGTGGGTACATACTCAGGTTTACGTTAGTTACCACTTAAAACATGCTGCTATAGTCACAACAAGTAGTGTTGATGATAATTCACTATTTGCAGTGGAGGCTTATGAATTTAAAAGAGTGATTCTGAGCTAGGTTAATGCAGAAACAAATAATAATTTCTATGGGTAATTAAAATGGAATACAGTGGTATAATCTTGAGTAGTTTGTAAAGGTTTTGAATATTCTGACTTGAGCTCTAGCTGTGTTGTTGATGTATTTGTGTAGCAACTCAATGAAAGTGGACATGAATGGAACTTATTACTGGATATACTGTATAGCAAATGCCTTGCAAGTTAAAGAGTTCTAAAATATTCCCTTCTGAATACCAGGACCACATATAACTGGAATGAATAAGGGTCCTTATTGTCAAGATGATGATGATTGTTATAATTATATAAGTAATAATTATATTATTTGTTCTCTGCTATTACAGTATAATATAATTAACAAATTATTGGTTCTCTTGTTTCCTGAGGGAAGGTAATAAGGAAGCTTCCTTTTGTCATATGTTGTTATACTATACATGGGTTGTGTTTAAATTTTGCTTGATAGAGTAATTAGTGTCTGGTGCAAGATAGTTGCCAATTTGGATGCATGATGTCTTTAATCTTACCTCTTCACCTTTCTTGGCTTTTGTTTCAAATGAATGAGCAACTTGTCAGAATGATGGTTTTACAGTTTTCCAATTACTTGTTATATAATTGCCAACAATGATACATTTCTCTTCTAAAATAGTCTTAGGGCTTTATCACATGAGGCTAAAAAAGTGGAATTTCAACAGGATAAAAGCATTTTTCGCTAGTACTTATCACATGACATTGTGCATTCCATCCATTCCTGGAGCACTCCTTTTCATTGATGATAAAACCCACCAATGCCTCCAATTGCAGTGCTTTTCCATTATGGATTTCTGTGCAGTGAGCGCTTCCTGCAGATCCGCTTCTGTTCCTCTCCCCAGCTCCTCTTTGCCTGTTCACAGGTGGGCTGTTTTATTTTCCTTTTCTTTTTCCTTTCCTTATTTTTAATTTTTAAAAAATTCATTGCAATGCCATGATTGTGAAATTTCAGTTAAATTAATAAAAATGCAAAAGGTATGCTGGGTAAACCAGAGGGCATGAAGGTGCTATGGAGGTTGTTTGGAAGAGAGAGTGAGGGACCCTAGATCCCAGCACCTTAATGCTATTGCAGAGAAAAGTATGACAATGGATGTTCCCAAACTGGTATTTTTCTATTTCCTTAAATTAACCGATTGAGACAAATTAGCAGGCTGTTGTGATGCAGTCCATAGAGACAGAAGTTCCTGAAGGGCTGTGAAGTCTCTATTTTATCAAAAGGTATTTTATGTCATTCTACTGTGAAATTTAAAAGACCTTTGACATAATTAAGCCACCTTGCTGATGTCTTTTAGGGCTTTCTAATGACCTGGGTTTTCTTGTTGCCACTGCTGCTTAGTTTGTTCTCTGCTTCAATAACCTAATAAATAAATATGCTGAAAAATTGTGATATATTTTATTTTATTTTTTTGGCTTTTCCCTATACAGTTTTATTAAAAGGTTATTGGATGTTATCGTATGCTGGGATATGGCCAGTTCCCCTCCAAATGCACTTTTGGTGAAGATATTACAGCAAACAGTATCCTGGGCATTGGTCACTGTTTCTCGTTTCTCAGTGGGATAAAATTAAATTGCTCCAAATAGCTCCTGAGGGATTTCAGTGTGTGCAATATGAGCTATGTTTTTAAAATGGTAACATTTTAATCATGACACTTCATTGCAGTCTTTAAAGATTATGGAAAAGCAGATAAAAACCAATATAACCCCTTCTATATCACTATAGAACTTTATATAATTTGCATTGAGGCAGTAAAGATATGCTCAGAGTCGACTCCAGAATGCCTGGGTGGTGATGTAATGGTCACCTTGTCAGTAGACTCTTCCCAGGCTGTATTTGCATACATGCCGAAGTGATACAATACCCCATGGAGCAGACTTGTATTTCAAATGTTGGACCTTAGTTCATATTTCTGTATTTATTATCATATATGGAAGGAGATGATCACAGGGCAAATTACTAACAGTAGTCTAACTGTGTCCCCATAACTTTTTACCTTTTTAATGACTTCTTAACACACATTCTAGTGCAAGTCTGTGTTGTTCTGAATTGGGTCCTTTATTAACGGGGTAGGAAATAGTGGATTTATTTTCAGTGCTGTAATTCTTGAAGGCATTTCTTCATCTTCTCTACTATGCTTTCCACCAGCAATTAATGGTAAGGAACTACTCTAGATCCCTTTCAAGACTGCTTCTTGGTAGACATTATAACCATGTTCTTCTGGACAGAAAGTTGGACATAATGATAAGCCAGGAATTCTAACGTATTTAACCACAATGTCAATGAGCAGCACTCTTACACACAGTGCATTTGGTCCCTATTTCATTTGAGTTGGCTAGCAAACCAGGCAGAGATAGTTGAGTGTGATGAACATAACAGCCATTTGTCTCTGCAGAGGTGTGTAATCTGGGGAAGTATTACTTGAAAACTAAAAGCTTTTGATTTCCTCCAGTCTTTTTGTTTGTTTTTTGGCTCTCAATACCCAGAAAAGAAATTATTTGAATTCTTCAGGATCAAGCAGTGTCAGACTGCTGAGATTGAAGAAGCTCCATGAAAATGTCTCCAATATTCATGCCATTGGAAGTATTACCCTAAAGACACCAGATCCAATCTGACTTTGAATGCCCACAGGGTCAGCTCAGTTTAATACTTGGATGGGGGACCACCAAGAGATAACAGGTGCTGTAAGTTATATTTCAGAGGAAGGTGCTGGTAAAACCACCTCTGAGTATTCCTTGCCTAAGAAAATACTATGAAATTACTGTTGAAACAGCTTGACAGGTAATATGAAGCCACACATACACACACAGCGGGATATTGAAAATAAAAAAGTTGTTATAAATGTTGTATATTCTGTATAATTTGGGACATGGTATTGTTCTAGACTGTGGACCCCTGGACTTCATTTGTAGCTAGATCATAGCAAGATTAATTGGTTCTTGATTCTGTATTCTTGCATGGGGGGGTTGGACTGGATGGCCCTTGTGGTCTCTTCCAACTCAATGATTCCTAGGAACCCAGTGCTATCTATAGAAAGAAAATACTCAAGTTGTTTTCTTTTTTCCCTCCCCTGCTGTGTTTCTTTCCTTATCTATAAATGTTTCCTCCCACAAGAAGTCCCATCCCTTGGAGATAACTGACCCTGAGAACTTGACTTTGAGCTTTGTGGGAGGGAAGATAGCTAACTGATGGGGAATTTGTTTTCTCCTTTGACATTGAAAGTAACTTTATAAGGTTGCATGTAAGCAAAATGTTCTAAAGACATAAATTAAAAGTAGTTAGCAGGTTGCTGTGTCAGTAACTCCTGTGCTTAGATAGGTTGTTCTTGGCAGGAACAAGAAATTTATTTTTATATTGGCTGAGGAAATATCAGTTTGCTGTTTGATGTTCAGACTACATTAATAGCTTGAACCTGTGGTCCTAAATAATGTTTGTAACTAAGAATACTATTTCTTCTATAGGTTTTGAAGTGACAGCTGATATATTCATATTTACATCTTTCTGTATCAAAGATATTTGCATTCAGTGCATCCACAATGCATGTTAGTTTATGCAAATTCACCTTATCTTCTTTAATATTGAAGGTGTCATATGGTAGCCTAATCATCTGGAATTCATAAATGTATTTTTAGATCTATATGGTGTATCCAGTGTACATGTTAGGAACAAAGCAGGAGAGAACTTTGTGTGTTCAAAGTATGGAGGGCATGCCATGCATAAACCAGAGGAATCAATGGATTACATTGCTATTGTACTGTCCATGTAAGTGTAATAATAATAATAATAATAATAATAATAATAATAATAATAATAATATTTATTTGTACCCCGCCCCTCTGAGAACAATTGGGGTGGCTAACAAAGTTAAAAATACAGAACATATAAAATCCCTAATACCCTCCCCTCCTTAAAAAAGTATTAAATCCAATACAGTATTATAAAGGCACAAAATAAAAAATACACAAACAAACATACAAGTTAAAAACTGACCAAAAAGTCAGCAACATCACACCCGCAAACAATTAGTGGGAGCAGCAGTATCTTTGCCAGATGTTCTTCTAAGGCCGGGTTCTCTACTCTGGGAAGGCCTGCCGGAAGAGATCCGTCTTAACAGCCTTTTTAAAGCTGTCTAAGGATGTAAGTTGACGGATCTCATCCGGCAGGCCTTTCCACAGTTTTATGAATGAGAACCACTTTGAAATGGGATCAGGTTTACAGAAGGTGTGTGAAAATATCTCTCTTTAGCATAACCTTTCCTGAAATAAGTAAATATTAGCAGAATTAAAACTGATCCAAGCAATATTATAAAAATCTTGGGTGTGGAAGTTATCTGCTGGTAGCCTTCATCTGCTGACTGAAATACACACGTTGAGGTTCCAGAAGAGTCTTCTGAGGCTCAGGAAGAACATTGTAGAGATGATGACCCCCTAGCCTCCAAAATACAAGAGAAAGGGCCTTGGATAATAGCCTAAATATTCAGGCAGGCTCTTGTGAGAAGGGGTAGCCCCCTAGGTAACCAGCCCCCAGGCCATTACAGGGATTTAGACCAGCACTTGGAAATAGACAATCTGCTAGTGAAGTCCTTTAACAGCTGGCAACAAAGTCTAATTCAGCCAACATTATAGCAACAGGATTTTGGACCACTTTTTTTTTTTGGACCACCAAGTATTTAAGTGGCCTTCAAAGACAGACCTATGCTAACATTTTGTTTTGTTGCTTTTGCATACAACTGAGCCAGATACAGTTTTTATGCTATAAGATAAGTATCTGCTGAAATCAAGAGTAAAGTCCATTAATTATTATATAATATCACTTATTTTAATTCATAAATAAATATTTTATATCCATACATCTGTCACTGAGAATTCTGTGGACTTTAACATGCCATTGATAGAGTTAATAATTCAGTATCAATGCAGTTGTTGTTAGAATTAAGGTAGATTTCAGAGAGAAATTATTGTGGCTGGTGTGTTTGTGCTGGCTGGCAATTTCTGCAAATTGTTGTCCAAAAGAAACTTCCAAACTCTGGAGAATGGCATGAGGTTAGTTAGTGGAACCAGAGCAAGGCTTCTGTGTATCACTGTTTGAATTGGTTAGTCTTATCGTCATATGCAAGCATATTTGCATATATGAGGAAGCATTTTGCTGTGGTCACCTTCTCTGATTATTGCCACATGTGGCTAGGATAGTGATGTGATTTAAGAAAAACCAACCTTTTGGTAAAGCAGAAGAGAGGAGTGTTGGGACTGGTGATAGATATTGGTGCCTTTGACAGATTGGATTATGTTTGAAAGTTGCGGCTGCCCATAGCAAGAGACACAATTATTTGGTTTTACTGTCTTAGCTCCTCACCAAGTTGGTTGCATCTGCATACTCAGCCTAATGGTTAATACTTTTAGATCCAGCTTGATTTATGTAATTGCCTTTTTTCTTTGAAAACTCTCCTGGCTCTTTCCATGTAGCTGTCAAAGTGTGTAATAAAACTTGCACTCCCCTTCTTGATTATAAAGTAGGGAAATCTTAACCAGCTAACATTCCTAGCATCTTCCTCACCTCAGCTTTCCTTACAGTGAAAAAAGATTCAGTGTACTTCAAGCCCTACATTTCTTTAGAGAGAGATAAAATTAAGCTGAATGTTAAGGTAGAGATAAGGAAAAAAGTGGGCCTGGTTTTCAGTGCCTAAGGTTATGTACCATTGTTAGCTTGTTCTGATTATGTAAATACCCATGTTGTTGTTAACTACCCTCCCTGTGGACCTCAATTCATGGAGACCCTGTACTTGGGAAATCTTCAAACCCTCCTTCCTCCATCCTCTACTACTTTGCTCGGGTCTTGTAGATTCAGGCCTGTGACCTAACTCTATGATTCTGTGATTCCTAGGAACCTCCTTAATTTTGCTATCTTCATCTCTTTCTACTACCCTCTACCTTTCCTTGCATTAATGTCTTTTCTAATGAGTCATGCCTTCTCATCATGTGGCCAAAGTTTGACAGACTCAATTTGGTCATCTTGTCTTCCAGGGGGAGTTCAGGTTTGATCTGTTTGAGGACCCATTTGTTTGTCTTTTTGGCCATCCATAGTATCTTTAGCACTTTTCTCCAGCACCACATATCAAATGAGTTGATTTTCTTCTTATCCACTTTTTCACTGTCTAGCTCTCACATCCATACATAGTGATGGGGAGTAAAATAGACTGGCTGATTCTGAGTTTAATGCTCAGTTGTATAACTTGCTCTTTGGGATCTTGTCTAATTTTTTCATTGTTGCCCTTCCCATTCCTGGTCTTCTTCTGATTTCTTGACTGAGGTCTACATGCTAATTGATCCTTGATCCAAGGTATGAGAAATATTTATTTTGATTTCCTCATTGTCTAGGTTGAATTTATATTGGTCTTCTGGAAATTTTTGTTTTCTTTATGGTCAGTAGCAAGCCTGCCTTTGCACTTTCTTCTTTGGCCTTCTTTAGTAATTGCTTTAAGTCTGTAATGTTTTCTGCTAGTATGGTGTCAACCACATATCTTAGATTGTTGATATTCTTTCCTCCTGTCTTCACTCCTCCTCCTTCTGCGTCTAAACCTGCTCTTTGTATGATGTTTTCTGCATACAAGTTGAACAAGTAGTATGATAAAATGTAGCCTTGCCTGACCCCTTTACCAAGTGGGAACCATTCTGTTCGAACAGTGGCCTCTTGTCATACAAGACAATTATTTATTTGTTGTTCCTGTGTACTCCCCCCACCACAGAAAACCCTGTAGTGTTCCCCTCTTCTTACTTTGAATTGTTCTGTGCACATTTTTGTAAAGACAGAAATTGGCTAAAGACCATGGATAACCACAATGGAAGATAAATACACAATTCTACATTTATTTTTAACTAATAATATCAAGGATGCTGTGGACTTCTTGAATAGGTGATTGGATGGGATGAAGGTGAACAAGCTGAAGCTTAATGCAGACAAGCACTTTGGGTAAGGGAATTATCTGATCTTAGTAGAGGGGCTGAATGGGTGTGTTGGATGGGACTGCATTCTCCCTTAAGTTGGTATTCTGGTAATCTTTTTGGATTTGTTGTTGACTATGAAAGCACAAGTGGTGGCACTAGTCTTTTATCAATTTCCTCTATGGCCACTGTGACCCAATCCAGAGCAAGCAAAACTGGCCTTAGGTATGCTTGCCCTATCTACATTCAGACTGTACTACCATAGTAAAATTTTTCTGCTTTTCAACAAATTTCAACTAATACAAGACTTCAGTTACTCAGTGGCACCACTAGGGTTGGTGTCACTCGGTGCGCTAACTCATGGTGTCACTCCCCATTGACCTCCTCCTATATCACACCATACAGAATTTTTAGTAATGGTTTTTGTAGTACTGTTACCCATTAATCAAAATTCCTGCATATCACTGAGTGTCATGGTAATAATTGTGACATAAAACAGCCAGCAAAATTAAAATTATACCTCTAAAATACAATATCATATGCACAGCCTCAATGTATTTACATACAGTATGCATAGCTTCTTGTAGTTGAAGTGAAAATTTGGTAAAAGGTGGTTTTTAAAGAAAATTAAAAAAAATAAAGTTAAAAATAAGGGATTGGTAACTTGCAAACTATGGACCTGATAAGGGCTGTAGAGGTTCATCATCTAGCCCCAGCTTTCACAGAGCCTACCCCATTACTCAGACACTATACCTTTCCTCAGCACCAGAATGGGAAAATGGCTTATCATAGATCAGAGTTATATCCTTTCTCCTTCACTGTGCCAAGAGAGGCTGCTTCTTTCTACAACTGGGCTGTGGAAAGGGCATATCTCCCATTTGCCATAAGGAAAAGATAAGCTCTTTTCCTTGCTCCTTACAAAGAAAGAGAGCCCCTCTCTGTGCAAGGGTTTTAAAAACATACTTATTTTCCCTGGCTTTTAACTGAAAATATTCTATTTTGCTCCTGATATATATTTAAAATTATATTTTATTACAATTAACCTATTTTAATATTATATTTAATATATAATATTAAACAGATAATGGATCTACAAACATTCTTGATGATGCTCTCTATAACATTGGTTATAAAATGTTCCTGCTTATGCACGAGTAGTGAGGAGGTTTTGAGGAGGAACAGACCAACATGGCTACTGTATTTAAAAAAAAATTCAGAAAGCAAACCTTGATTTTCCCATTTTATATAAGGGACACCATTTTACCATGCCATTGTATTTAATGTGACTTGAGCAGCCATGGATATTATACTTCTGGATCTTTTTTCGTTCCTTCATTCCCAAGTCTTAGCCTTCTTCTGATTTCTTGACTACACTCTCCATTTTTGTTAATGACTGAACCAAGGTACAGTGGACTCTTTGTTATACGCTGGGGTTTGGTTCCAAGATCCCCCGTGTATAACAAAATCTGTGTATGCTCAAGTCCCATTAAATATAATGACATAGCAAAATGGTGTCCCTTATAAAAAATGGAAAATCAAGGTTTGATGTTTGAAATTTATACTTTTTTTGAACATTTTGTGTATGCTTGAATCCATGTATTAAAAAATCTGTGTATAAGAAGGGCCGACTGTATAGGAAATCTTTAACTATATCAATGTCTTTATTACTCCCTTTAAAATTATGTAAGTTGTCTGTGATCATTGTTTTTATCTTCTTACTATTGAACTGTAACCTTACTTTTGCACTTTCTTCCTTGACTTTCCTCAATAGTCATTCCAAGGCTTTGCTATTTTCTGCTGGTATCATCTGCATATTTTATGCTATTGATGTTCCCTCCTCCAGTTTTCATGCCTGCTTCTTCTGAGTCTAATCCTGCTTTCTGTATGATATATTCTGAATATAAATTAGAAAGATACACTGATAAAATGCAGCCTTGACTGATCTTCTTGCCAATGGAAACCATTCCATTTCTCTATATTCTGTCTTGACAGTGGCCTCTTGTCCTGAATTGTCCAACAATCAGATGTTGTGGCACTCTCATTTAGTTTAGAGTGAACCATAAGTTTTCATGACCAACGCAACCAAAGACACAAGTTGAAATTCACCTCAGTGATTGTTGTGTGTCTTCAAATCATTTCTGGCTTATGTCAACCCTAAGGCAAAAGCTGTTACAAGGGCAGAAAAACCTGATACCACATGTATCAAGATATTTAGAGTAGGATGTAAACAATATTTAAAGGAAGTAGACAAAACAGCATTTGTTTGTTTGTCTATACAGTATGTTTCCCTCCATCCCTCTCCCTGTCTCTTTCTCCTGCCCTCTATCTAGAGATCTTGGGGTGGCAGACAGCAAAATCTAAGATTATTTTTCCTCCCAGTGGCACTAAGCAAACTGAGTTATAGTTAACTTTTAAAAAGTGATCTGCAGTTGTCAGATATCAAATATACTTGATGTTCTTCAACTAGATGTCAAATATACTAAATTTTCTTCACCATGCTTCAAGTACAGATGCCTGAGAGCTTGTCTTGTACATTGAGAGGGAGAGGTTACACATATTGATTAAAGTAACTTGCTTTATAAAATAATACATTTTAATATATTCTTTTGACAGTTGCTTTCAGTGTTCCTGTGTACTTTACCAGTACTTCAGGAGCATAACAGAAATGTAATTGAACAAACGTAGGTGCTTTTAACACTGTAGCTTTCTGCTCAAACAAATTTAAGGACCTGCTGATTTTAGGAGCTCTGTGAAAGCTAACAAGCTCCCTTGCTTTGTTTGACAAACAAGGCAGAATGTTTAGTTTTATAGAGCTCAGATTCTGGCAATGTAAGTAAAGAACAAGCCAAAGGGAAAGGACTGATGAGCCATCTATTAAGGGCATCTTTTATTAGTACACTAATGATGAACCATTTGTTAGTAGACAGTAGCGTAATAATGTAATTGGCAGACACTTGATTTGGGACCTTGGAATATTTGTTTAATTTCTCAATATTCCATTTTCTCAGCAGTTTACGGGTGACACTTAATCTTATGCCTTAGTATGGTGCAAAGGCTGCTAAAATGTGTGGCATTTCCTTTGTAGCAGGGATGATATTTTTCTGCCTTGTGAATAGATTGAAAGGCTTGCCTAATTAACCTCTGTGATAATTGTATTAACATGAAAAGAATGCATTTAGGATTGGAGTTGGAAAGCTTGTAGAGAAGAGTGGGATTTTCTTTTGAGTGTACAAAGAAAACAGTAAAAAGACAGGCACTTGGCATCACTTCATTCTTCCTTAGAGTTAAAGAGATTTGTTTGCATGTAATTGTACCTGAGTCTATTCATATGAAATGCAGTCTTCCTCTTTTCCTGTTGCAGCCTACCTTCCCAAGCATTATTGTCTTTTAGAGTGAGTCATGTCATCTCCTGATATGGCCAAAGTATGATAGTCTCAGTTTAGTCCTCTTGATGGATAGATTCAATTAAGGCCCTGAGTCTTCAAGACCTGGTAAGGACTGTTGCTAACAGAGTGATTCCCATTTCATAGGAGTCATTTAATGGAAGTTAACAACAACAAACTGTACCTGAGGACCAATGTGGTATAGTGATTTGAGAATTGGATTACACCTCTAGAGACCAGAGTTTGAATCCCTGCTCAGCCGTCTGGATGATGATGACTAGAAACCCTTGAGTGACCTTGGGCAAGTCACACTCTCTCATCCTCAGAGGAGGGCAAAGGCAAACCTCATCTGAACAGATTTTGCCAAGAAAACCCCCTAATAGGTTTGCATTAGGTCACAATAAGGCACACAGCAATAATTGTACCTGATACTTCTGGTTAGGTAACTGCTCTTTTATTCGGATTTCTGATTACTTATCACTTTTTAAAACAAACATCTTAAAGTACTAAGAACCAATTCAGTGCAATAAGGTCTGTGTGAGTTTAACCACTAAATATAAGATAGCATATAGGAGTAAGCTTGGTATAGTGGTTTGAGCATTAAAAATGCCCTGGATAAATCCCTTGTCCAAATTCCTTGGACAGGTCATACTCTATCAACCTTAGAGGAAGTCATTGGCAAACCACTTCTGAATAAATATTGCCCCCAAAAAGCCCTAATGATAGAGTAATCATATGTCAGAGTTGGCCTGAAGATATTTGATAACGACAAGAATAATAAATCAAATATCAAGAGGTTGTCTGAAAAAATGTAGCTATCAGAGGCTGAAAGAGTTGTGAGGCCC
The DNA here is from genome assembly GCF_019175285.1 of Sceloporus undulatus. Taxonomy (NCBI): domain Eukaryota; kingdom Metazoa; phylum Chordata; class Lepidosauria; order Squamata; family Phrynosomatidae; genus Sceloporus; species Sceloporus undulatus. Next base: position 256,748,783 of record NC_056522.1, read on the forward strand.
AGGAACATGACTCTCATGTATTTGTTACTGACAGGCATTCTGGATCATCAAGAGAAAGGGTTTATTGGTGACCTAGAATACCTGTCAGTAATATATAGTTGGAAGCGTAAGCCAGCCTACCATACACAGAAGTAGTTTCTTTGATCTGCTTTACCTGAGGTCGCTTCCAGCTTTTTGCTTTATCTGTTAACAAATGGGAATAATGACTTACTAAATATGGAACTGGCTCAAGTCTGGATTTGGATCAAGGACATTTGCTTAAAGATGGGTTGTATTATGCCCCCTGAGGCACTTAATTTCCATAATGTGCCCCAGTGGACAAAACACAATCAACCCATTGTTAATTTCTTTTTTTAGAAGTGCTGTTTTGGCAGCTAGTGGACATCAGCCTAACAGTAGGCAACCAGACATAAAGCAACAGTGTCTGTCTTTTTGACTGGCCATGAATCATAGAAGGACAGTTTCCCCAAAATTAATCATATGTATTGCAGGGCTTCAAAGAATAATATATTGAAGACATCAGCTAGGAAGATCTGATAAGGTAGCATTGTTAAATGAAAATGTCTAGTAAAAGAAAGAAAGAAAAAAAAGAGAAGGAAGGAAGGAAAGAATCCCTTTTGGGGAGTGCTTGAAAAGTAATTGCCTTCTCTGTACATTAGTTCAGATTTAAAGTATTAGCACTTCCCAAGAGGAGAATAGCACCTTTCATGTAATTCTCCTCCTATGATCCTAAAACTTTGGGTCATCCCATCAAATTGATTTTATGTGCAGGACACACAACTTTATGGAATTTTGTGACTACAGCATGTTGTGCTGGCCACTGCCTTAGAAAAATCATGGAAGATAAGGCTTTGTCTTATGAATACTAGTCTTGATGTCTGTAATGAAGTTGCAGAAGCTGAGACAGTATACTTCTGAGCCACAATATTCAGGAGCGATAGCAAGGAGTGGGGGCTGCTATTGACCTGAAACCATCCATGGCTTCCCAGAGGCATTTACTTGGCCAGATTCCTGGTGGAGCAGTGGTTATATGCCTGTAGTGCTGCCACTCACTCATAAACCACAAGATTATGAGTTCAATACCAGCCAGGGTCTTGGGGTTGACTCAGCATGGCATTCTTCCAGAGTCACTAAAATGAGTACCCAGCTTGTTGTGGGCAATTAGCTTACAGTAAATTGCTTAGGGAGTGCTTAAATGCACTGATAAGTGGTATAGAAATGTACTTGCTATTGTTATTGGTATTCCACAAAACCTCAAGTACATCATTTAAACTGAAGTAGCTCTAAAGAAACATTAACAAACTAAGATATGCAGATGACATCATACTACTAGCAGAAAACAACAAAGACTAGGAACAATTACTAAAGAAAATCAAAGAAGAAAGTGTTAAGGTTGGCTTAATGCTGAATATTAAGAAAACAAAAATAATGTCCACAGAAGAACTGCATGAATCCATCCTAGATAATGATAAAGTAGAAACAGTAAAAAAATATTCCCACACCTGGGATCACACACTGCAGTCAAGAAATCAGAAGAAGACTTGGACTGGGAAGGGCAGCTATAAAGGAACTAGACAAGATCTTAAAATGCCAAGACATAACACTGAAAACTAAAGCTAGAATCGTCCAAGCCATTGTATTCCCCATCACCATGTACGGATGTGAGAGCTGGATAGTGAAGAAGGCAGACAGATGGAGAATCAACTCATTTGAGATGTGGTGCTGGAGAAGAGTGCCGAGGATCCCATGAATGGTGAAAAAGACAAATAAATGGGTCCTAAAACAGATAAAACCTGAACTCTCCATGGAAGGCACAATAACTAAATTGAGATTGCCATACTTTGGACACACCTTGAGAAGGAAAAACTCATTAGAAAAGGCAATGATGGAAGGCAGCAGAAAAACAAGAAGATTGCATGCCAGATGCCTAGATTCAGTTAGGAAGGTTGCAGGTCTGAATTTACACAATCTAAGCAGAGCAGTAAATCACGGGCCACCATGAGTTGAGGACAACTCAAGGGCACCTAACAACAAGCGCTATACAAAAGAAGAAATTGGCACTGATGGATCTTCCAGGCTGCCATCTGAGTGCCTTGTGATGGCAAGGTATGCCATGTTTGATCTCCCAGCAATAACAGAGAGTGGGATATGAGAGTGGATGATGTGTGAGACTGAATGGTAGTGCCCCGTTTGGGGAACTCACTTCCATCTGGCATTTGATTTGTGCACCACAGTTTGGTAATTGAGACGAAGATTGAAGATGCTTTGGTTTCTTCAGTCCTTTAGAAATTAGTTCGGTGTTCTCCCTGAGTTTTATTGTGTGTGTCCCTTCAAGCTGCTTGTTGACTTATAAAAACATCATAAATTTTATAGGGTTTTCTTAGACAAGAAATATTCAGAGCTAGTTGTGTTGCTTCCTCCCTCTGAAATACAGCCTGCAGCACCAGTGTGATTATTATATTATATTATATTATATTATATTTACACACAAACATGTATATTCTGGATGCAGAACTGGACATCTTCTGGAAGTGCAGAACTTGAAACTGAATAAGCAAAGCCCAGAGATATTGGGGAGCTGAAAATAGTGGCCTGATTGTATTACACCACAGTGGAGTAAAGACTGAAATGTGTCCAGTCCTTTGAATGGTACTCAGTATTTAGCATACACCCTGAATTGACTGAAGCTTGTCTATCCAAACCCTTGTTGTGTATTTTTGCAGATAACCCTCCCTCCTTTAAATGTTTCACTAAAGGCACATAGGATTTGTGTACTGCAAATGCCTTTGAAGGAATCCTGTGAAGTCCTTGTTGGAAATTAATTTTGTTAAGGGATGAGGGGGAAAGAATCAAAGTTGTCTTTAGTTGCTCCCTTTATCCTGTCTGAGTCCCATGTGTGTGGCACAGTGCGCTGACGGATGCTATGCAATTTAGCCATCAAATATTTTAATATACCATTTAATTTCTTCATCCTTCTACCCCCTTTAAGTTTCTTTAACTGCTGTTTTCCTGTGTAGACACCAAATACTTTTCAGACTAATCTGTTTTTAATGGTTTCAAGGATTACATTTAAATAACAGTTTCAAAGAGTTTGTTCTGCTCCTTTTTAAAAATTTGAAAGCTTACCAAGACAGGAATTACCATAGGCATCTCAAGAGAGTTCAAAGTGATAATGGAGACATCTGTGGTTAAACACTGGATACCTATCAATGGCTCAAAACAGTAAGATTAATAAAGTATTCAAATGATCCTTGTGATGGCAAAGTTTTTTTTTAAAAAAATTCTTCAATTTGTATTTTTTAAAAAGGGACAATAAAATAATTTTCTTGAACCAAAAGAAAAGGCTTTCTTCCATCCTATGGCTTATCAATCTTTTTTTTAAGGAGGTCTCTTTGTATCTTGTATATTTTTATTTACATTTAAAAATGTTATTAGATGGAAAGTCTTATGTACGTGATGTGCTCTTTTTGCCTGAAATAATTCCCTCCTATGGAAGCAACTGAAGAGTTATTATGAGATCCCAATAGTTAAAATTCTTAACTTTTGCCAGTCCATGGCTATGTGCTTGTAGGTGCAGCACATACTGAAATGCACCAGGTTCTTATCTAGAATAGGAGACTGCCTGCGCATACTTCGGATCATGATTTAGTAGCTCCAGTCCTTGTGTGCAGCTTGTGCCTAAGCATTGTCAGATGGACTTCCAGAGCTATGTGCCTGCTCAGGAGATGTTCCTTTATGTTGCTAGCAGGAGATAAAGGCAAAGGTCAGCCTTCAGAATGAAGGAGAGAATTTAGACAGTTTACTATAGTTGTTATAGTACAGTGGTAGATCTATCCCAGGGGGCAACTCTCCAAAGAAAAGTCGTTTGATTAACATCGTTGGGGGGGGGGAGCATCAATTGTTAGTGGAAAGTTGAAAGAAAACGGAAGGGAAAGAATAGTGGAATGCCCACTTCCCCCTGGTGTCATCCCATAGTTGTTGCCATGAAAAGAACCAGATCTGTCTGATCTTGGAAGATAAGGAGGCTCAACTCCGGTTACTATTTGAATGGGAAAGAAGATGCAGCTTGATTCTAATATTTGGCAGTAGTTGCCACCAGCTGAAACTGTTGTTGCTTCTTGTGATGAGTGAAGTGCGTTCACATTCACATAAAAGAAACTTTCGTTTCTGCTAGTGACAAAAATATTGTTCATCGTGGGAGAGAGGTGGCTTCTGATCCTATTTGTGCAGCAGGGGGACAACACAGTGGCAGGTCCAAATTCCAGCGTTAGTGACCCATAAATAGTTATCTTGTTCTCATGGGTCATATTATAGAATGAAGCCTGTGAAATTATTCTTAATGCAGATGACTCATAACACAAGCCCCAAAGTAGAGGCTAAGGATGGGAATGTGCAGAAAATATAGAAACGCTGTATTTTATTGCTGTAAGAGAAATAGACAGGCCCTGAAATTTCTGATAGGTTTCTCTACATAACAAATATAAACCTATAACTAAACACCTACCTCTACACCACCTAAAGTTTTCCTGATGCAAAACATAAACACTTCTTGAGCAATTCAGTGTTCTTTACCTATGTAGGAGCCTGTGGCTTCACAAAGGAAGGAGACATGCTGGATTCCAAGGAAACATCTTCTTTGAATTGCAAATGGACATTAAATTTCCTTGACTTTGAAAATCTACCAGTGACCACATGGCCAAAGGGGCAGATGCCAGCCTGCAGATAACCCTCCCTACCATCTGAACTAAGACCAGAAGCATAAAATGCAGGTCTATGACTAACATCTTCAATTTCTTTCTCCTGTTTGCCTCATGAAGAAGCCAGTGTGACTACAAAAGCTTGCAACATGTAATTGTGCATTTTAGTTGGTCCAATGAAGGGATCATTGTTTGGATGTTATTGGATTTGCTATATGACCAACATGGCTACCCTTAGATTTTTTTTTAGTGGTTGCACATCTTGTTAAGAGACCTGCTCTCTTAATGTTCTTCACAAGCATACCATTGTTTGATGACTGCAACACTAAGAAGAGACTTAGGTGATGGGTCATTCATACTTATTAAACAAATCCAGATAGAACTCTGTTTCAACTACAATTCTTAGTAGAGTCAGTTCACAAAATCACAACTGGAAATTTCCTAGTTGATTTTTAAAGATTCCTGTGAATTGGCTGTGGTATGGAGATACCTGCTAGGGAAAAGCAGAAGATACACATTCTTTATCGAAGTATGATACCTTTCATGTAACGTCATGAACATAATGTGTCTAGACACTGAAAAATCTGTGTTCCTCCCTGAAGGGAGTGTATATTTCTTTATCTATTTACAGGCAACTGTGTCACATGTCATTCATAACTTTCAAGCTCTGGTTGAAAAAACTGACAGAACATAGAAAAATCACCTAAACCACCAGGAAAGGTGGTAATTTGGTATCTTTTGTCGTCTTCTCAAAATCTTGAAAAAAATGCCATATTTTCACAGATTTCACAGAAAGAGATGCAATGTCACTTGTAGTCATTTGGACTCATTCAGACCAGAATAAAAGGTGTCCAGTCTCTGCCTCCCAAACAGTGTTTCTTGTTTGGAAATCCCCTCGAAATCCTTGCAGGGAGCATGATTAGAAAGAACATGGAAGCACTTAGGACTGGAAGCATGCACAGAATTGTTTGTCCACTGATAATGCCCTCAATTTACCCAGACATGCAACTTTTATTTCATAGATGCAGGCTATATCTCTCTTACTCACTCAGCTCTAAGGAAATGCATTTTGATGTAACTAGTCTATATTAGAGCAGATGATTTCATATGTGATGCCTTGGAGATTCATGAAGTAGGAGGAACTGGCAATGAGCTGAGTGTTCTCATTTTGATTAAGTCTGAGGAAGAAAGCCTTCACTGTAGCAGGTAATGAAAAGGGAAAGGTGTGTTGGAGGTATTAAAGAGTTTAGATTTCACCCCAGGCATTTTGAAGGACAAAGGATGTGTTGTCCATGGAGTAGTATCTGATGTATCAGTAGCAGCTAGAGTCAACTATTGCTGGATGCAGCTGCTCTTGGAATATTGCTTTCTGACAGCCCTGATTTGCTGTGTAGTCATCTGTATTTGTTACCCCTGTCATAATAGAAGAGAGGCTAAAAGGTGTCATTATTGTTTCAATGAATTTTAAGTAGAAACTAATTCTAAGTATGCAACAAAGATCATGAGCAAGTGGGAAATCCTCATTAGCCCATATGAAAAGGCACTGATTTTATAATGCATTTACCTTTTTCTCCCCCCTGCCCTCCTGCACACCCAGATTTCATCAGAACAGAGCAATTATAATAAACTAGAACAGTGTACATCAGTCTCTTGGAAGATATGACGTTTGCCCCTGGAATGTCCCCTTTCTAGCATGTGAGAAGCTCCATTGTTCTATATTTGAATTTTTAAAAGTTAATGGAAGATTTAACCTAATTCTTTCTTTACATCATCCTATAACTCAGATCTGCATTTCAACCATTGATCTATTTTCATTTCTATACGCACACAAACGAAGTCTTAAATTCAACAACAGAAATTCCAAATACATTTCTTCTAAGTACCTAATGAAGCTTCTTTCCTGCTACATTGGGTACAAAAAGTAACTGAAATTGAGTATACACCCTCTCTTTTCAGTCATTTCAAATTCAGAGATAGCTTAATGACATATTAAATATTCACATCCTACTACCCTAAATGGTTTTTCTCAAAACATCATTTCTTTATTTTTGTGGATGCTTCTAGCATTTGTTGCCCACCCAGACAGACACTAATTTCACAGAAATTTAAACCATCTTCAAATATAATAATGTAAATACAAAGTGCATCGACAAAATATGAACTGAAGCTAGAATGTGTTGTTGTTATGGGGAGAAGCCCTGACTTAAATAGATTTAAGTTTTCATATTGCATTATGGTTATGAATAACAAAGGTCTGTCAGATTGCAATATTTATTGTGACTTCATGATTCTGGATTGGATTTTGGACCAACGTAAACTGATGACCAATTTTTTTAAAAAAGGACTTGGCCTGGATTCACAAGTCAGTGGTGCCAACAAATGGGGAGGGCCAAGACTAATGGGCTTCAGTCGGCATACCCTGAATTAGGATGTTTATTTGACAGGTCATTGATGAAGATGGAGTTTGTAGCACCACTGAAAAATTAACTGAGAAGCCTTTTCATAGTTTTTGTCAGTTTTTGGGGGTATGTGGTCATGTTCTGGAAGAGTTTATTCCTGATGTTTTACCAATGGCTTCCCTGTGCATTTTGACGTAATAGTTGTTGGCATGGTCCAAAATTTCAGTGTTTTCAAATAGCATTTTATGCTCAGCATGGTTTATAACATGTTCTGCAACTGCTGATTTTCCTGACAGACCCAGTATGCAGTGTCTCTCATGTTCCTTGATTTGTGTTTGAACACTATGTTTGGTGGTCACTATGTAGACTTGTCTGCAGCTGCACGGTATGTGGTAAACTCCTGCGGCCATGAGAGGGTCTCTCCTGTCCTTCGCTGAGTGCAGCATTTGCTGGATTTTCCTGATCAGTCTGTAGATCATTTGGAGGTTGTATTTCCTCATCAGTTTCCCTATTCTGTCTGTGACTTTGATGTATGGTAAAAATAGGAATAAACTCTTCCAGAACATGGCCACATAGCTTGAAAAACCAACAAAAAATTATGGATGCTGGCCATGAAAGACTTTTTATACATTATTTCTGTTTCAATATATTTTAGGCTATATTTAAGGCTGATAAAGACAGTGAAAATTAGCAAGGTATAGTGGTTTGAGTGTTGGACTAGGACTCAGGGATATCAGGGTTCTGGTTCAGCCATGGAAACTGATTTCCCCACTCAGCCATGGAAACTCATTTGGCGACCTTAGATAAATAACTCTCTCTCTGCCTCAGAGGAAGAAAACCATGGGATAGGGTCACCATATATTGGAGTTGACATGAAGGCATATAATAACAAACTCTGATTGGTCCTCTAGAGCCCAGCAACATTTAGAGATCCACAAGTCATACTTTCTCTGCCTTGGAGAAAGGTAATGGCAAACCTCTTCTGAATAATTCTTGCTGAGGATATTTTAGAATAGTGTCACCATAAGTCACTGGCAACAGGGATGTAGCCAGGATTTTAGGAAGGGGGGGTTCCAGACTAAGTGCCACCATTATAATGGGGCTTGGGTGCAGCGGTGCAGCAGCACACACCATTCATTTTTCTAATGGAAGGGGGGGGGGTCCGGACCCCAAGATCCCCCCACTTGGCTACGTCCCTGCTGGCAATTTAAGGCACATAACAGCAACATCATATTTAAGCAACAAATGACCTTCTTCATTATCGTATGTTCAATGTTTGTAGAGTGTCAGGCGTCAATTAGATTGCAGAAAGGATTTACTGAATCCTTTGAATACAGCTTTGCACTAGAAATATGTGGAAGGAATGGGAAATACATCTACTCCAGAACATAGGCATGGTTTCTTTTTCTCTCCAATATTGGTGAAGAAAGAATTCAGAAACATAGCTGTGTTTGTCTGGAATATCAGTATGCAAAGGGATATTTAACACCAATTATTCTCAAAGCTGCTACAAGATCCCTTTCTTTATTTATTTGGAGTATTTGCATAGGTGAAGAAAGATTGCAGTCGCTTATGGATCTCTCTCTTTCTCTCTTGGTAGTGGAGCGAAATAATACTTTTGTGTGTGTGGACATAATAGAAATGGATGGAAATAAAGTTTGTTGTTGTGTTCCTTCAAGATGTTTCTGACATATGGTGACCCCAAGGTGACCCTAACATGGGGTTTTCTCGGCAAGATTTGTTCAGAGAGGGTTTGCCTTTGTCTTCCTCTGACAAATAAAAAATATCATAATGCAAAAGGCTTGTGAACAAATCTTGAAACCATTTAAAGGGTGATATGTTTTTAATGGGTAATAATGGCCATAGTTTTTTGTGAGTTTTTCGTGCTATGAGATCATCTTCTAGGAGAGTTTATTTCTGACGTTTTGCCAGCATCTGTGGCTGGCATATTCAGAGAACGCTATGTTCCCCTATTAGATTGAGACCATGGCATGCAACACAGAAGTGCAAGATATTTTTTTAAAAAATACTGGGTTTTCTGTGTAGGGAAAGCCTAAACATTCAGTCATTACCATGCTAACACTAATCCTAACAAAAGGTGTAGGTATGTTAACCAAAAGGTGGCTGAGGAGGATCAACACTTTACTGCATTGTTACCAGTACCAAAACGCTGGAAAAACAAAAGAGGGAACAAAAGGGTGATTGAAGACAATCAACCTGATCAGGGCAATTTCCTTAGTAAATAGGGTGTGCTATTGCCAACTGCAGGCTGCCCTGGGACAATTTGGCTCCTTGTCTGGTTGAATTCACACCTGTGGTCTGATAATTCTCCCAGTTTCAGAAGGATAGTGGTGTCTAATTGGAGCTGTATTCTCTGACCCAAACCTGTGCTGCGTTGCTATGCTGCCCTATGAGATACTCCTGATAGTATTCAACTGTACTGATCCAGGTGTTTTCTTTCTTTAGGAATGTGCCATAATAGCACTTCAGTCTTACTGAAACAGGACATCGATCTTAAACTGTACCATCTCTTTACATGTGTTGACATGTAGAACTAGACAGGGGTGCTCCACAGATTCCTGTGGCTACTACAGCTTGCCAACAGCTGATCTCGATCGGCTGAGTCACCCCTGTATGTGGAAACAGAAAATAAGGATGGGGTAGTTCTGCTGTTTGGTCAGAATGGGACACTGCCCCACTTAATCCTCATCAACTGTCCCAACCTGCAAGGGGTGTATGAGATGTACTTAACCCTCAGAAAGGAGGCTGGATAGCAGCTTAGATGCCATTGGTTTTGTCCCTAGTGATTTTTTGGTTTTGCCACTGACAACCACACCCTGCTCTCTACCAGCTGCAATAGTTATCAACTGCCACTGAGCTGTGGACAGTTTGGTCTTCTTGATGCAAAGTCTTAGAAAATGCTCTTTTGTCTCATTTGACAAAGTGGATTGCTTCTCATCCTCCACCTCTCTTTTTCCTCTTTCTCCTTCTTTCTCACTGGTCTCCTCTGCTTTCAGCACCCAGTAACCAAGCTAGAATTCAACTGGTGAAGCTTTCCCCATTAGTGCACATTCATGCCAGTGAGCAGCTTCACTTGCCAAATTTGTCCTTATTATGCAAAATTAAGTTAAAATTAATAGGTGCCTTGCCAACAAAAATGCTGACAACTCTGATAATCAGAGAACGTTTTGATACACGTCAGGGAAATTATCTGTAAATCCTTTTGAGATTATTTCAGCTGATTCTGGAACAAGAGTTTTTAGAGTATTAATTAGCAATCATTCTGCAATGTAAAGTATTTTTTATGTTTTTATTATTATATAAATGGAAATGAAATACCTTTCTCAAAAAAGACACAGACAGGTAAGTAAGTGAACAGTGCAAATATTGAGTTTTCCAAACTACTTGGAAGCACTACACACTGCAGTTAATGGGAGCTACGGGCCATTTGTTTTAGTTTCTAATAAAATTCCATTTGAAATCTCCTGCAAGATAGTGTTCATCTATTTCCGCAGAAATCAAAGAGGATGATTACTTTCACTCATATCTAAAATGTCTTCATTTTATGAAACAGGTGTTTATTGCTTTGAATGTGTTCCAGCAGATCTTAGGGCCAAATTAGGTGTGAAAGTACTTGTGTAGGTGCAATTTATGTGCATGTTTTGTGTTACATAACTAGCAGTCTAAGGAAACCTGAGAAAGCTGAGGACCTAAAGCATGTGGAGGGAAAGTTTAACTCACTCAGCTATGATCTCAGCATAAATCTCTTCTCTGAGCAAGGGAGCCTAATCTGATACCAGCCAGGGGAAGCCCACCTTTACTCATAGTCTGTAAAGTGTTCCACTACATTGGTGCAGCCACTGGCAAGCCATTGGTGGTCTCTCATCACCATCAGTCATGCCCCCACCCTTCACTGAATTGGAGGGACACAGAAATTGGAAACTCACTTAATGGGAGGAACATAGATCTTAGCACTTAGGCAGGATTGTATGGCTGGAGACAATCTCTTAGGTACAGAGGAATGCTTGTATGAATCTATATGATTAAATTACAATTGCTCAGTTCCTACTAATATTACTGTGAACTGTTTTTGTTTTTATTCCTTTCCTGTATAAAAAAGACTCAATCCAACTGAATTGTTGTTGCAGCAAATTTTCTATAGTAGCTCCATGGGAAATGCATTGTGGCCATATGCATTGGTGGGGCATACATAAAGCAGCACTGCAGATGTCATTTAAAAGAGTCCCTCAGTAAGAGAAAGTGGTAATGGTGAGATCCACCCAGTGAAGCCCAACACTCATGTTTAGCTGAGCTGTGGAACTTTGACAACTCCATCTTTCCCCCTTCTTCTTGTCGACATGGAGGGAACAACTAGATATGACCCAGGAGCTTAATTTTAAAAAGTGCCTTGAGTTATTTATTCCATCATGGATAAACTGCCTTCCTAGAGCATTAGTCAGCTTTCATTTTATACTGGCTGCCTGATCTTTCCAAGGCCTCTGGGCAGGGTGTTACCCCAACCAGACCTACTGTCAGATACTGAGATCCTGCAGTGCTGAATTCTGCTGAAAGTCAGAGGCTCCCTGCACCACGGGGACTGCAACTGAAAACAGGGACTTTCATATTACAGAAGCAAAGTATTTAAGGTTTTGGGACTCTCTCTTTCTCTTTGTGTGTGTGTGTTAGAGGGAAAGAGAGAGGGAGAATGAGATGTAACAAGAAAGAAAAAGTTGAACTTCAGAATGAGAAGCTCCTAAGTAGCATTCATGTGTTCCTGAATATTTTTAGGTCTAATGATAAAGAAGTTAATGAAAATATCAGGGGGAGGCAATTCCCTCTCTCCCTTCCCTCCCACCCTCCAGTGCTGGAGGTAATAATCTTCTTTCAGTTCTTTCTTTGCTAATTGAAGAGTTGACATTATCCCCTTCAGTGAAAGAGCCCTTTGTGGAGTTGGTTGCTGGGCAAATCAAAATCTTGGCAGTTGGACTGCAAGGCCTGAAATTCTTCTTTGCACATCACTTTCCTAAAACAGGTAATTTAATGGCCTTTTCAGATGCAAGAATGTGCCTCAGCTTCCCCTTCTCTGCCCCCAGTCTTGTCTTTTAGGAACTGCAAATAATTTACTTTTCTTTAAAAGGCTATCTACTCGTGAGCCCAGAATATTTTTGTGCCAATTATATCCAAGGGAAAGGTCACGCAGTCTAGACGCTAATCCGAAAGTACGGCATTTCTTCGCTGTCTAGTTGCCTAGCAACATGGATTAATGTTTGAGAATGACGATGACAGTCATTGAGTCTTGCAAAGGTATGGGGGGCCAAAGCTGTACCACCTCTTGGCTCCAGCTTGTTCTTCTGTTTACCAAGAAACTCCAGAAAACAGCATCTCTGCCTGGGAATCCTCCAACCTGCGCCCATGCCCCTGTAACTGATATTAGACCGATACTGGAGGAGAGAGCAAAGGTGTTGAATAAATTGATTCATTGAAGTTTTTGTTGGGATGTTCACGGTTAAAAAAAAACAATTGCAAAAATAAAGCATGTAAAATTCTCTCTCCCCCTGCCTCTCTGTATTGCATCCTTCTTTCCCTCCCTCTCCCTTTCCATTTCCTTCTACTATGTCAATGATCCTATCTGTAAAAAATTAAAAACTACACATACATTGTGGTGATGCTTTTATTAGGCCAACAAAAAGGTGCAAAATACATTTGCAAGCTTTCAAAGTTCACAGTTTTCTTCAACAAGAATGGGTGTTAAAATGCATATCAGAAAAAGAAATGTGACCATGGAAGGTCACAGAGCTGCATCTTTCTTGACACATTAAAGCTTATGATGCTAATACTGAGATGCTGCATAATGTATTTTGTGCCCCTGGTTTCATGCCACAGTGCCTTTTTGGATTTTGCTATTCAGTGGACCCTTGGTATCTGCTGAGGTATGGTTCCAGGACCCTCCCACCTGTGGAAACCAAAATCTGTGGGTGGTCAAGCCCCATTAAATAGAGTGGTGTAATAAAATGAAAACCCTTATATACAATGTCAAAATCAGGTTTGCTTTTTAGAATTTATTTTTTGAATATGTTCAAGATGTGGATGGTTGAATCTGTGGATAAGAAATCTGTGGACACAGAGGGGTGTCTCTTGTTTGCTACATTGCCAACACAGCTATGCCAGGGCATATATTTGTAAAAACTGTTACTTAGGCACTGAAATAACTATTCTGGTTGTGCACTTTTGTTCTTACCCTAATTGTTCAAAAGTGGCAGTGAGGATTTCTGGTCAGAATGGCATTGAACAAGGTGCACTTTCTGTGAAAAAGCAGAGGGCTTGCCTGCCATCTGTGGAACTTGCTGGTTTAGTGTTATTTGGACTGCCAGAAATTGCGTCCCTGCCATTGGGGACTCAGAGGGAGATTGCAATGGTCCATTGCCTGTCTCTAGGGCAACGTTTCTCAACCTGTGGGTTGAGACCCCTTTGGGGGTCGAATGACCCTTTCACAGGGGTCGCCTAAGACAGTTGGAAAACACATATTTCTGATTGTCTTAGGAACTGAGACACCACAATTTTATGGTTGGGGGTCACCACAACATGAGGAACTGTATTAAAGGGTTGAGGCATTAGGAAGGTTGAGAACCACTGCTCTCGGGTCTAGACTCTAGTGGGACCACATAAACTAAAGTCAAGTTAGTTAATTTAGTTAAAAGTTCATTTATAAGTAAACATAGGCCGTATACAGACAGGCCAAAATAAAGGTGTTTCGAGTCACTTTGGAGGTATGGTGTTTCAATGATACATGGGTCCTAAGAGTCCAGAAGCCACACCAAAGCCACACAGTGCAGCTTTGGTGCAGCTTCCAGACTCTTAGGACGCATGCATAATTGAAACACCATACCTCCAAAGTGACTTGAAGCAGCTTTATTTTGGCCTGCCTGTATCAGGCCATAGTTTAACAAAAATCAGCTGAGAGGCAGACTTTAGTAATAATCACTGGGGTTTTAAAATGAATTCAATAATATTTAATACTGTAACTTAATTTTAATCTACAGCTAGTTTTAATCTACTTTGTACATACTGTATTATAGTTAATGCTATGTATTTGCAACTAAATAAACAAAAGCAAAGCCCTCAGGGCCTTAGCAAACTTGAACATTGGTTCCTGGTCCCATGTCAGTTGCCCACCCCTGTGTCACACATGAATCCACTCCTGCTTTTCCCCTAGAATGGTCTCACCTGTATTCCAGTTTAATGAGCATTCCACTTTTTTGTTGCTATTGTTAACCCACAAGGGACAAAGAGGCTTTGCCAATGTACTGCAGTCATCCAGAGATCTCCCGCTAGATCCTGATCTGTCTCCTGCTTCTGAAGATAGTATGCCGGTAGAGCATATTTATGTCAGTTTCTGTGGAGGCCTAAATACCCTAAAAGACAAAGATCTTGTCTGATCTTGGAAGCTAAACAGGGTCAGTCCTGATTAGTACTTCGATGGGAGACCACCAAGGAATACCAGGTGCTGTAGGGTATATTTCAGAGGAAGGAGCTGACAAAACCACATCTGAGTATTCCTTGCCTAAGAAAACCCTATGAAGTTCATGGGGCCACCATTTGTTGATGGGAAACCTGAAGGCACATATACACTCACATGTCAGTTTTTATGTCTAATAGGAAGCCCTGCTTTCCTGCTGCTTCCCCCTCAAAGGAACTACTGCACTGACTCAACAAGACATTATGCTGATCTTGGTGTAGGGAACTTCCTCCCTCTAGTGCAGTACTTTCCAATTAGGAGAGTGACTCCAGATGTTGGGTTTCCAACTCCCAGAATCCACACAGCAAGATCCATGTTGTCTGAGATTTGTGGCTTGAAGTCCCAACAACATTTGGACCCACCATAATTGGGAATCACTGTTTAATTGACTCTGTTGCTATAGCTACCAGCATCTTTGCTGTTCTCCTGAAGACACTGTTGGTGATTATTTTACTTTCAGCTTGATCATATTATTTTTACCTGTTTCTGAATGTGTGTTTTGTATTCTTCCTTTTTATTCAGAAACATACAACTGGCTTTGTGTTGCAGTGGGTTGCTGAGAATAGCAAGTTCCAGATGTAGAATTAATACATGTAACATGGGGGTAGAATTAAGTTTTAAGTAAGTCCTCACATGAATGTTTCTACTTTGGTGGGATACTAGGTATGATGCTAACAAAAGAAGAGGAGTACTGATCAGGGCAAGATGAGATGCATCCACATTTAGAGTAATGCCCAGAGAGCTGTTTTTAGCACACAGTGCTGCCTGTCAGTTGTGTTTGACAGCAGTATTTCATGGTTTGTGTTTCTGAACAAGAAATGCTGAGGTTAGCTGTTGTCTAGCTTTTTTTCTTTTAGGGATGCTTGTGAATGACTGGCAACCATACATTTGCATTGTCATAAGTGAATGGTTAAAGAGAACAGCAAAGTTGCAGTGGCTGGTGGAATACACAGCAAATGCATTGTGTTCCTGGTGGAAAACCACATGGAAGCACTGTAGTTTGGGGTAGTGTCTAATGGTAAAAATCTTCATCTTTATATGAGATTCTGATTGTCCTGCTGTTATAACTAACAGGTTCTCTCCTTTCAGTTTGGTTGGGGCACATGATCTAAATCTTCTATGAACACAATTCAATGGCTGGTGGCAGAAGTTCTGAGTACATTTTTAATTGGTATTTATGCCCTGAAGAGGTGAAGAGATGCACTAGAAATATTATAGTACAATACACAATATTTGTGAGGAGTAAAACTATCATTAAACATTTTCAGAGAATCATAAAGGAAGGGGGCAAAGAGTCTTGAGATGTTACCTGGCAAAACATGGGAGGAGAGCCTGCTAAGCTAACACACTATGATCGGAGTAAAAGTTCACACGCAATTCTTAAGCTGGAACCAAAAGTGAAGCTGGCAGTAATATTGTCCTGTTCTGCTCCCTTCTCTTCTTCCTGTTGCTCTCTGTGTTTTCTAAAAACACGTTCTAGAAGGTTTTCCAGCCTCTGGGGCAGTATTTTGGATGTTCAGAAGGCTGCAGTGCAGCAGGGGTAGGTGGATATTTGTATACTCCTATTTAAGCTGCTTTTTACTTTTGCACAAGTGGAATTCGAGCATTTGTATAAAGTTACGCATTCAACCATTCCAATATGCATCTTTTTGCACCATCAAATATATCTGTCTAACCTGTTTTTTTAAATCAAAATTCTAATAGCTTGCATATTTGTGGAGTAGAGGAGGGGGGGGATAATCTGAATGCATAGTCTGTTCCTTATCCTTATGAATGGTACAGAACTTGAGGTTAAATAAACATTTACATTTGCTTGAATCATGGTCTTTCTTCTGTTAAGACAAAGTGATGTGTCCTCTTAGTGAAAAAGAAGTGTGTTATGTGTATTGTGTTTGGTGAAGTCTCCTCCTTTGGAGGTTTTTAAATAGAGGCTGGATGGCCCATCTGTCAGGGGTGCTTTAACTGTGTATTTTTTCATGGCAGGGGATTGTATGTGATGGCCCTTGAGGTCTCTTCCAACTCTAGGATTCTATGATTCTAAATTATACAAGAAGATGGTACAATCCGCAATCTTTCTTTTGACCTTCCACTTTTTCTTTTTTGGGGGCGAAGCAGACAGGCATCCAGGAGCAGCCAGAAGCCACTCCCAGCCTGATTGCCCCGGGGCCATGGCAAACACATACTTCGGCCCCAAGGGCACCTCCTTCTGTGGTCCCAAATGGACTGTGGAAAGTAGTGGGGAAAAGCTGCTCCTTTTGGGGTTGGTTTTGGGCCACCTTAGGCGGCCCAGGGGCAGCTTCCAGGCCCTCTGGGGGCATGCATTGTGTAAACGCTTCCCTGTTTTGGGCCTCTTTCTATGATTAATTTGTACATTGCACCTAAGAAGAACTTGATTGGATAAGTGAGATCTTAGAATTTTTGGACTACAGCTCCCAGAATTTTCCAGCCAGCATGTTGTCCACAGGCCATGGTGGTTCGGATATTAGTAGATTAGTAGATTTTGGAGCAGTAGTCCACAAAGGAGCATTTATAAACTCTGGATGAAATGGAAAGTGATTCTGTTCTTGTGCTGTCCCTCTACCTGTGGCTAGCCAGTTGCTTGTAGGCAGTGGAGAGCACATCAGAAAGTCAACAGCAATTTTGAGTTGTTCTTCAGTAGCTAGTATTCAGAAGTATCATGTGTCTGAACATTTAGTTATTATGGTTTTGATGTTAACTGCTGTCGGGTTGACCACGACTTACGATTACCCAAGGAATGAATGACCTCCAAATCACCCTGTCATCAACAATCCTGCTCAGATCTTGCAGACTCAAAGCCATGGCTTCCTTAATCAAGTCTATCCACCTGTAATGCTGTCTTCTTCTTTCCCCTCTACCTTTACTTTGCCAAGCATCATTGTCTTTTCTAGTGAGTCATGTTTTCTCATGATATTCCAGTCCCACAGTTAAGGATAGCCTAATCTGCATATTATGTAGATTTGGATAATCTACAAATTTTGTTATTCAGATTTTCACATGCAAATCAAGCAGATTAACAATTGTATTGTGTTTTTGCCACTGTGTTTCAGCCTTGAAACTATTTATGTATTATTGATCTGAGAGAGCCAGCATAGTGTTTTAGAGTGCTAGACTTTGAACATGTGAGAGGGACCCACACTTAAATTCCTGTTTAGTCACAAAGCTAGAAGCCAAGATGACTAAACTGAGGCTGTCATACTTTGATCACATGATGAGGAGACATTGGAAAAGACAATGTTAGGAAATGGGAAGTAGAAAGAGAGAAATGCAACATGCTACATGGATGGACTCTATTAAGCTGATGACAGATATGAATTTGCAGGAACTAAGCAGAGCAATGGATGACAGGGAGTCTTGGAGATTTCTTACCATGAGATGAGATTGACTCAAGAGAGGTTAACAACAACAACAAACACAATGCACATAATAGTTTAACTGGAAAATATGTTTGTCTGGTGTCCCCTGTATCTCTCATTTACTTGTACAACAGTGACAATAGCTGCTGCTGTTCATAGCTGCTGCAGGAGGCAGATACCCCCTCAGTTTCTTGCCTGCCCCTTGTTCATGTGGCAGCTACCTGCATAGAGCTGGCAGGGCCAGGATGGCTCTTTTTCAGTAAGCAGAAATGTGGAGTTTGGTGACAAGCAGGTGGCTCTAGGATGGCTATACATCATCCTGGTACCTATTCTGCTTTGGTCAAGACTCACCTGCAATACTCTGTCCAGTTCTGGGAGCCACAGTTCAAAAAGGATATTGACAAGCTGGAGCGTGTCCAGAGGAGGGTGACCAAAACTGTGAAAGGTTTGAAAACCATGGCCTGTGAGGAGAGATGTAGCGAGCTGGGTATATTTAGTCTGGAGAAGAAATGTTTAAGAGGTGGCCCTGGAGACTGAAATTCATTTAGAATAGCCAGCTATTCCTATACTATCTATCACTTTACCCATTCTGTGCTGCATTTTCCCTACTGTGTCATTTGCTTCATTTTCCCCAGGTAGAGCACTATTCTCCTTTTCGGAGAAGACTGAAGCAAAGGTTTTGAGTAGTTCTGACTTTTCTCCGTTCTCTGTTAGCATTATGCCATCTTCTCCACATAGTAGCCCTGTCATTTCCTTGTTCTTCCTTGTGATGGACATAACCAAAAAAAGCCCCCTTTATTGTTTTTAATTTCTCTAGCAAGCCTGAGCTAATTCTGTACTTTAGTTTTTTCTGCCCTACATACATTGGTTTGAATTCTTGTTTGGCGATCTCTCTCCCCCCCCCACTTTCCATTTCTTGTACATGTCCTTTTGCTTAAGATGACTTTCTAAATTGGCCTTCACTGATGGAAATGACAGAGGATCATGATGAGGATTAGAAGCAATCTGGTTTGTTATGTTTAAAAGTTAATGCATTAAACCATTGTGACTGCATTTCAAAGTAGAACTTGCTGTTCCCAGACAGAGATTTTTAAAAAACTTTTTCCTGGGACTGATTAATAAATATGTAATGTTCTTATGCTTTCTCAATTATAAGTAACTGGAATTAACTGCAATACTTTGTTGGATACATGCTCTTAATTAAGAAAGTAATGACTCTTACTTCATATTTTATATAAACTAGGCTTGGGGTCTAATTGGTACAGCTGGCAGTTCTGACATCATGGGAGCATGGGAAAGGCAACTGATGGGTCTGCAAATTGGACAGGATTGTGTGGGAAGGGGAGCTGGTTGTCTAATCCAGTGATTCCCAATAGCGCCCTCCTCGGGGTGTTGGAAAGCTGCAGAGGGGCATGGGGGGGGAAGGAGGTGGCAGGGAATTGTGGGGATGAGGGTTGCATGAAACTTCTTTTGTGCACCATTCAGAGACAGGACATTCTGGGTCTGTCTGTCCAGACTATGAGGCAGGAGACCCAGCATGGCTTCTCTGGCTTTGTCTCACCCTGGAGCAGAGGAAACGACCCTGTCCTTTCCCTTTCCTTGCTCCCTCCCTCCCCTCTCTGGGCACCAAAATACTAGCCACAGCCACCTTTTTGCAGAAACTGCTTGGCTTCTCCCTGCAAGGAGCCCAAGGAGGAAAACCTCTTCGGGTTTAAAAAAATGGGCTGGTTCTGAGGCAAAAGGGAAGGGAGGGCAGATGCACAAGCTTTCCTCCATTTTCGCTTACCTCACTTAGCTAGCTCAAGCCAGCTAGCCAAGGCAAAAAGCAAGGGAGGGGGCAGGCATGTACGCTCTCTTCTTTTCCTCTTTGCCTTGGCTAGCTAGCATGGCAGGGGTGCTAGAGTTGTTACCCAAGATGAAAGGGGATGGTAGCCTGAAAAAGTTTGGGGATCACTATCTAACCCAACACCTAAAGAGGATGGTGATGTGATTGCTCACATAGTTTTAGCCATTTTTATTACAGCACCCAGGTGGATATACTTGTTTATATAGCCTGTTCATCCACATATTCCTGGGCTAATTAGAAGCCTACCAGCAGCAGTATTGAGGACAGCATTTGTAGACTTGATCCTAGCACTTTGCATATGTAGAGTCTTCTATTACTGGCTATGGCTGGTATAGTTACTCTACACCAGAGGGTTCTGGAAGCCATACCTTATGAGGAGCGACTAAGGCACTTGGGTGTCTCCTTGAGGGTGGAGCAAGCTTGTTTCTTGCTGCTCCAGAGACTAGGACATGGAGCAATGGATGCAAACTACAGAAAAAGAGATTACAACTCAATATTAGGAAGAACTTCCTGACAGTAGGAGCTGTTTAACAGTGGAACACACTCCCTTGGAGTGTGGTGGAGTCTCCTTCTTTGGAGGTTTTTAAACAGAGGCTGGATGGCCATCTGTCATAGGTGCTTTGATTGTGTGTTCCTGCATGGCAGGGGCCCTTGATAGCCCTTGAGGTCTCTTCCAACTCTGTGATTCTATGACTTCCTCATAATTTTTCTGAACAGTGGGAGCTGCTCACTGCTTGCATGGAACAATACAACTTGATAATGACTACTGTGTCCATTCTTGTTTTGTTTTAGCCTGACCTCATGTACAAACACCCTCTCCTTCGAATCTGAATCATTGTTCTTTTAAAATGTTTAATTCTTTTAGCTGATTACAAAGTAGCAGACTAGTTGTATTGTCCAAGATCATCATTTAAAAAAAGATTCTGGATGAAAAACATCTCTAGATTCATTAATTTGTAGTGTTACACTGCCTACAAAAATCTAGCATTGGACAGGGTAAAAATCATGTCTGTAATTGAAGTTTATGTTGAATCTTCTGCTATAGCCTACCTCCTGATATCTGTCTCTGTCTTTCTCTTTCCTGGCCTTCCAAATAGCCTAGCAAACAGTTGCTCAGTCTGCATTGGAGAATTCCAGTTCTTCAGTTTGAACTCTAGATTCTTTCTTAAAAACCATATTAGGTTAGATTAAAGCCATATTAGATACTGACTAACAATATCTCTGGAATAGCAAAATGTACCTGTAAAATGCCTTCTGAAGCTCAGGAAAGTGAAATCAGAATAAACACAGTCAGTTATTGTGGACAGACTTTGTTATGGTGAAGTCTGGTATGCTGTTCCTCAAGGGACAGATATTTTTAAAACTGATTTATCGTCATGTGCTTTTTTTGGGGGGGCGGCTATATTTTGGGCCCCAATCAAGGATATGATATTTCTTTAGAATGTTTGTATCCTTTCTGCTTGTATTACATTAGGTGAAAATGTGCATCTGAAAAGTTGATAATGCTTTGAATTTTTATCCTGCTCTTCCCCCAACATATGGGGGCTAGTGTATGTGGTTCACCTGTTCAGACAGTCATGTTATTTCAGGTTAACTTCACAGCAGCCTTGTGAAGTTAGGTTGAAAGAAAGTGACTGCTCAAAGGAATCTTAGGCCCCATACAGACAAGCCAAAATAAAGCTGCTTCGGGTCACTTTGGAGGTATGCTGTTTCAATGATGTATGCGTCCTAAGAGTCCAGAAGCTGAGCCAAAGCTGCGCTCTAGTTCTTAGGACTGGATCATGGCTTTGGCACGGCTTCCGGTCTCTTAATACGCATGTATAATTGAAACAGCATACCTCCAAAGTGACCTGAAGCAGCTTTATTTTGGCCTGTCTGTATGGGGCCTTAGTAAACTTGAAGTCTGAGTGGGGATTTGAATTTATTTGTCTAGCACTCCAACCACACTGAACCACTCTGGCTCTGACTATGAAAATTCCTATTGTTTAGTAGATAGCGGAACATGTAGACACAACCAGGGCCTTGTCTGCACGGGCCAAAAGTCTGTCCATTTCCATTCTGCCATTGTCCTGTTCAGAAAAAGCATGTCCTAAACCCTATCTGGTGCAAGCACTTTGGACAATGTCGAGCATGATCCTCACCAGGACTGGGGCACTGCAGCCATAAAATAGTTTTTAAAAATATACCTGTCACTCTGGATCATCCAGGAAGATCTGAAGCTCTGTATTCCTGTGCTACACCAGCTGTCTGCACAGGTGTCCCACTGGACCGGCCAGCACGGCTGTCACTGCTATGGGACACTTGGTCTGAGGTCAGAAAGAGGCGCCCAGCATTGTGGTTGTTGTAAACAGACACTGCAATGTGGGGACAGAGAACTAGGTAATGGGGCGGTTGGAACAGCTGCAGGCCATGATATTCCAGGTGTCTCCCAGAGTATCCTTGCTAGTACAGAAAAGGCCCAGGAGTGCGCTGAATATAAGACTGGGTCATGCTTGTATGTTTCCCTACATGATAAAGTTACAGCAATGCCTTCCAAGAATATGTTTGTTTTTCAGTTTCTTCTTGCTTATTTGTTTGCTCTTCCACCAGTCTTCCGATTGCTTAGTTGTTGATTAAATGTTTCTTGCTGTATTTTTAATATATTTATTGTATCTGTTTGATGTTATCTTCAGTATTGGAAAAGCATTATTGTCAAAATGGATGTTAGAGAAGCGTATCCTTGCCAACTTCATCCTACCTGCCCTTTTGCCTATTTGACAGAAGGGACCTTCACCATAAGTCCAACTTCCCATTTCTGTAGGCTGGGAATAGCAGTGCCTTTCAGTCTGTAGATAATTAACAATTGTTGGCAAACAGTGCAAGCATTGTTGATAGGAAAAGAAACCCTACGAGCAAATTCTTCTGTGTAATGTTAAGATTCCATTTACTCTGGCATGATTTACATTGTGAACATCTTTCCATGCACACATCAGTTCTTAAAAATTTAATGTAAAATCTACGTATTTTCTGAAAGGATGTACGGTACATAGCATTATTACATGGGCAGTGCATGCTTTTATCCCCTCCAGCCTTGACCAGAATATGTTGTGAACATCCTCATGTGGGGAAGCATTGGTATATGCCAAGCTTACCAGTTAAGAAATGTTATCTTCTGAACTAGATTACTGTAGGTATATTTTAAATTAGCACTAATATCATTCTGAGCCACGCAATGGCTGATAACACTCTTCTCTCAGATGTATCCTATGATGATTCTGTCTATTAATATATATGTATTTTAAATGTTTCCAGATCTGGGAACTTAAGCAGGTTAAACCACTTCTCATAAATCTTTCATGAAGAGCACATTTTGCTTAACAAAAACTTTCATAAGAACTCACATTTCAACTTCACATAGCAGAAACTATACAAGTAACATCTCTTGTCACCATGCCTCCCAGTCCCTATTTTTTTAAATAAATGTGTTTATTTTATTAACATTTTTTACATCTTCCTTTTCTTCCAAAGAGGTTAAGGCAATTAATAACAAATCAAAACCAACTGTTTCAGAATTTAAAATACGTCTAGTCATTTAACTTTAAAACACTGAAGCAGAAGCATATAATATCAAAAATATAGGGATAATGAAGATTACTAATCCCGCCCAACCCTAGAGCCATGATGGTGAACCTATGGCACACAAACCAGAAGTGGCATGTGATGTCATTTTGCTTGGCACCCGGCAAGGAGGAGGAGGAACAAGCATGCATGCACCCATTTCTCCACCTCCCGGACCTTTCCCGGCCTTCAACTGTCTCTCAGAGACAGTTGGAGGTAGGGAAAAGTGCGAGGGAGAAGGAACCACAGGTGTGCCTGTGGCTCCTCTTCCCGGACATTTCCTGGCCTCTAGACATCTCTTTGGAGACAGCTGGAGGCCGGAAAAGCTACGGGGAGAGTAGTCCCATCCCAGAAGTCCTGCCCCGAGAGGGCGGAAGTCCCACCCCCAGCACCAGGTAACACCTGGTGCCGGAAAAAATATTAGTTGGGGCACACGGCAATAAAAGATTCACCATCACTGACTTAGAGTGTTTTAACCAAAAATAAAACCCTTTACTGACTTCGGGAAGGTCACTAACTAGAGGAGAAAAGCAACTGTTTCCTCTCCCCATCCTCACTTTGCACTTACTTTCTTACCAGTTTTGAAACAATCATAAGAAACATACCATCAGCCAAGCTCAATTGTTGGAAGATCAACTCAAACATCAACATTGGATCCCTGAAATACCATCACACCTCCTTCATTTTTTATGACCCTGTTTTTTATCCCTCAGTACTAGAAATACAAGGGCAGCTTATCCTAAAACATCTTTAGTAGTGGTGCTGAAAACATGTCAGTTTAATTATTCATTGCATAGACAGAGGTGCTACATAACGTTATGTAAAACTGCCTCAGCATGGCAGGTGTATGTATCATGGGGAACAGTTCTTGGTCTGAATTTGTCACTTATTGAGCATAATTGATCAAAGTGAAGCACAGTGAAGACTTGATAGTAACTTGTGCATTGGTTATTTTTTCATCCCATTTTATTCTAGAAATATTGTACATATTTCATAGTATTATATGTACTGCTTTGGGAACTCTATAATGTTGCAAGTATGTAATCATTGTATGATTGGATAATGCCCCTAATAACCTTTCTCCTTCATCATATCCAACTAATAGCAAAAATGTTGTGGGAACTATAGAGCTGGAACAGAACAAAGGACCATTTCCCATCCTTTGCCTCAAGGCAGGATCATGCTTATTATTAGTCAACAAGTGTATAATATGATACTTTGTATTGCTGACTTTTGAATGGAGAAGAAGCAGTAGTAGGAAACCTTTAAATTGAACTCAAGACATACACATTAATTAAATATGGCAGAGAGTTCATTACCTATTGGGGACAGCAGACATCAAGTGGAGGTCTATTTTCTTTGAAATGTTTCTTTCAATTTTTGGTTTTGTGTTTGTTTGACATGTTGATTTGCATGGAAAAATATTGCTTTCCTTTGATATGATTACTAGAGTGGATGGGTCACACAGAGCCAAATGGCAAACAACTTCAGATTTCTCAACTGTATTTTGTAAACAAGTTTAAATGTGTATGTCTCCTCTGTTTGCTGGCGAATGTGACTAAGTGTGGGAAAAGTGGGGGAAATGTTGCAAACGTTTGTAGGCTGCACTCAAAGCTCATGGAAAGCTGTGATGAATTAATATTATTAATTACTGAGTGAACTTCACATTACTTAAAACCATGACGTCAATGAACCCCCACCACTATGGGCCACCTACTGAACAATTCTGTTCTCTATTTCTTGACAGAGTGCTCTTGTTACAAACTTTAGGCATTAAAAAAAAGTTCTCTTGGACTAATTT
Source organism: Sceloporus undulatus (assembly GCF_019175285.1). NCBI lineage: Eukaryota > Metazoa > Chordata > Lepidosauria > Squamata > Phrynosomatidae > Sceloporus > Sceloporus undulatus. Next base: position 256,774,013 of record NC_056522.1, read on the forward strand.
TCATGCTTTTATTGGTTTTGATAACATATTCATAATTTGAATGAGAAAGTGGGATCTGTTCCCCTTTAAGAGAATGCTATGAAAGGTAGAAAGCAGTAGAAGGAGAGGAAAGCCACATTTCAGATAGATAGACTCAATCAGGGTGGTCATGGGTCTGAATCTGCAAGACCTAAGCAGAGCAGTGCAGGATAATGGGGCTTGGAGATGTCTCATATACACATTCGCCATGAGTCAAGGTCAATTTGAGGGCAGCTAACAACAACAATAGCCAGTGGAATTACTGATGCGCCATGGCCTGATGTGCAATGGGCACTGATATGTATTAGGACACCAGCTAGTAAATGTAGGAGCACAACAAGAGTGTCTGATGTGCATGAGAAGTGCCCGATGCGCATTGGAGCACTCTTTCCCAGATATGCATCTTCACAATTCACTAACAGGATTTTGCTGAGCCTTTGCAATGAAGATTAGTTTTGATACAGTTTTTTCTCTATATATAGTTTTATCTTTTTAAAATGTTTTATTCTTTTAATAACTATCTGTTTTAATACCATAATAATTTAATTGTACTGTTTTTAATGCTGTGAAGTCGCTCTGACTCCCAGTCCTGAGAAAAGAGTAGGATACAAATAAATATAATAATAATAGTAATAATAATAAGATTAATACTATTACAAAATGTAGACTGTGTTGTAGAATCTTGGCCAACTTGTTCCTTCAATAACATAACTATGGTTTTTTTTGGGTCAGTTTTGAAATGTGATTTCATTGCACCTGTATTACCAAAAGTAATATAGGGACCATACAGACAGGCCAAAATAAAGCTGCTTTGGGTCATTTTGGAGGTATGCTGTTTAAATGCAGCATGCATCTTAAGAGGTTGGAAGCCACACCAAAGCCATGCTCCAGTCCTAAGGACTTGAGCGCTGCTTTGGTGCAGCTTCCGTCCTCTTAGGATGTATGCATAGTCTAAATAGCATATCTCCAAAGTGACCTGAAGTAGCTTTATTTTGGCTTGTCTGTTTGGGCCCTTTGTCACCTTTACCCCCAGAAAAAAAGTACTTGTAACTTATTGCTTCCAAACTTGGGTTTAAAGCATACACAGAGGATCAGGTTCAGTGGATGGGATTAGAAACTGCATTTAGGCAAGAATATATATCTTTTTCAGAGCTCAAAAGGAACATATTTATTTAAAGCAGTGTAAGAGATCAGATGAAAGACAAAGCTGTGATAAAAGAACTTTTATTCACTACAGAACTAGATAATATTTAAAGCAGATTTAGCTGAAGATTCATTTAAATTTACTGAGTTGAGAACGGGATGGGCCATCTCAGGGAATTTGTAGAAAACATTTCTGAGAATCATAAAAGTAAGGGGAAAACCAGGATACATCTACACCATAGATATAATGCAGTTTGACAGCATTTTAACTGTCATGACTCCATCCTATGGAATCCTGGGATTTATAGTTTTGTGATGCACCAGCACTCTTATTTTCAGAGAGACCTAGTGAAACTACAAATCCCAGGATTCCATGGGATGGAGCTATAGCACTTACAGTGGTGTGAACATTATTTATACAGTGTAGATGCATCCTCACTCTTTTTATCTCTGGACTTTCATGAAATCAGCTGGAGGAGGAAGAAGGCAGCTATCAATTGTAAAACACACTTTCCCTGGGATATGTGAGGTGTATTGCAGTTCTGTGCTACGTTTTTTGAAATGCAGGCCCTCATCATGACAGTCCCTATATAACAACATCCCCACTGAGAGTCCAGCAATGCAGGCAACTGTATTGATCTGCTTGTTTGTGTATGTGTCTGTCTGTCCATCCACCCCATTATTTTTAGCATTTTTGATTTCAGGAACAGTCTTTTGTAAAGCTATTGGATGCTGTCCATCCCCAAGACGCTCCCAATACTTTGGATTACCACAAGGATAGGTTCTAGTGGTACTGTACAATGTTTCTGGGGGAAATAAAATTTCCCTCCAGCTACTTTGGGGATTACAGCTAAAACCTGAGGGAACAATGTTATTATTGACAATAACCAAACAGTCCCAGGACTCCAGTTCTGTCAGTTCTGATCTATTACACCGCTGTTAAGTAGCAAGGTAATCGGCCATTAGTACCTGCCATAAATTGGCACAGTTTTCCTTTGTTTTCCTGTAAGACTGGAACAGTAAGAGAGAATAATATTCAGTGGAGTCATGCATGATGCAGGGCTTCATTTGAAGGTTACTGCTGAAGAGTCTCAGTGCAGAAAAGGAAAATTTAGAAGAGAATCAGGTGGATGTAGTTCTTTGGATTTTCATTGTACTGTAATATGTTACAGTGAAAGACAGGCTCCCCTGTTTCCACTATGGGCTGGTTGACATTTTTGTAGTGTTTGAAAAGTGTTTCATTTAAAATAAATGGCAGACCCTCTGTATGGGAGCCTTATTGTAGCTTTTGGGGATATTTTTACTAAATGTCTGAAAGATACACAAATAGACATCAAACATTATGGGAAAATTGTGGGAGGCATGCTGGGACCTGTGTCTTCTGTAATGTCTGAAACAATCATTTAGGTGTATTAAACATCAGGTTTACTGCTCACTTTGTAGTCATTGTGATTGGCTATTTATTACAGGGGAAACCATCAATATGAAGATGATGATTGCCTTATATAGTTTCCTTTAAACCTTTTGAACCATAATCAATCTGGCTTGATTTTACCACTGGTTTAGAAGTTGCAAGGAAAAGGGATTTAAGGCCATTCTGGTGCTACACTTGTAAGTACAAGGTCTGGTAAGTACAAGGTCTGACAGTGAAAGCAGAGAATAAATCAGGCCTCTCCTGGACTGCCATAGATAATTTGTAGGCTGTGTTTGGCCTTATGGGTCACACATTATGCAGGCCAGATTTCAGGTGTTCTTTACCATTTGGATTTTGGGAGAAATTAGGTGCCTGAAGGTGGGAAAAAGCAGTATTTTTGTGTGTGTGCCGCACCCTGTTGATTTCACGTTCAGATTTGCATCAGCCTGTCTCTGAACAATTCCAGCAGTTGTGGAATGGATTACTCATATGCAGTCTGGGTCACCTGCAAATTGCCATACAGTCCTTTTCCTTGGAAGAAGCAAATTTGCTTTGCTTTTTTTTTATCATTCTTTACTGCAAGCATCTTTGAGATGTTCCCTAGGGACATTAAGCAAATTAAATGTTGTGTCTACAATATCTAGGAGCAATATCTAGAGATATGAGCTACAGAAGAGATATGCTGGTGAACTCTTGGAGAGAAGACCCAGTCCATTTTGCTTGCAGTCATCTACAAAGTACTTCCAGCCTTCTTGATTTTGTATATGATTTCATCCTTGGAGGCTAGAAGAGAATGTCAAATAAGGTGCACCTACTTTTAGTGCATTTATTTGCAATGGTAGTTCTAATTAGAAAATAAATTAGTTAGAAAGGGTTAGATATATTCCCTTTAGGGACAGAGATAAACAAAAAACAGTTGGATCTTAACAATAAAGGATCCATTTATTCCAGCAAGCCAGCATGATTGGGCAAGTTGGGTAAGTTCCTTTCCAAAGTGACTAACAGTCAGTCATCCATTTCAAACCATTGTAAGGGCCAAACTACTCATTAAGTTTGAGCACCATGAGCTGGAACTCCCAGTGTAATTTCTTTCTTCTTCAAAGAGAAGTTGAGGTAGATATGTGCGATTTGAATCATTGCCTCAACAAACTGGATGGAGGTCAATCACTCTTGCAGTTCTCATCCTGTAGTTGTTCTAAAACTGATGATACTGGCTGCAAAGGAGAAAAGAAAGTCCTCTCTTTCTGCATGGTTTCTGTATAACTGAGGCTTCCTTTCAGCAGGTTTTTGAGCAAGAAAACTACACTGGGAAATTCAGGCCGAGAACTCAATACAGTGTGTAGTGTGTGCATGTGTGTAGTGTGTACATTCAAGTTGCCTGTCAACAGTGACTCCATGAATTTCATAGGTGTTTTCTTAGGCAAGAAATACTCAAGAGGTGATTTTGCTAGTTCTTGCCTCTGAAATACAGCCTACAGTACCTGGTATTTGTTGGCAGTCTCCAATCCAAGTACTAGCCAGAGCTGACTCAGCTTCCAATATTAAATGGGATCTGGTGCCTTTAGGGTATATAGGCTTGTCCCTAAATGTGAACAGAAAGCAGGAAGGTTCTGTCAAAAGGTCACTCTACCTGGATTGGTAAATGTAAGTTGCCTGTGCCTTTGGTATTGTTTGACTCCTGGCTCTTGTGCAACTTTTGGTTTATGATTCTGTTTTATTTCCTGCTCATACCTTAACTTTGAGTATCCTGTATCTGTTTGCCATCAAGGACTTGATCAGAAAAGCAACACTGGAAGGAACCTCAAATCAACGTTCTTCTAACCTGACAAAATTTTCTAGGCTAGCAGTACCTAATAGTGCTTAGCTAGGGCTGCCAGCAGTTCATAATTTTAATGGAATGTTCATATTTCAGAGATAATGTCCATAAGAAACATAGAAGTGTGTGTGTGTGTGTGTGTGTGTAGTGTTAGTGTTAGTGTTAGTGTTACTGGTTACTTTGTCATAAGTGCTTTGAAATCTTTTTGTGCCTCACTGATGAAAAATTGTGTTGAACCAAGACACATTAGTTCCTGTCCATTGACCGATCTTATGTAAGAGCATGTAGTTGTGTCCATTGTATGGCAATGAAAGTAGCAAAGAAAACTCACGCTGCTGCCTTCATTACATATTCACATAATCATCCAGAAGATTTCTTTTCTGGTGATTCATGGGTTGTTAACTCCAAAAGTGGTGTGTAGCAATAGAACCCTCAAAGCCAGTTGTAACAAGTTTGCTAAACACTCTGAAGGTAGGTTGCTCCCCCTTAGTCTAAGTGCCATTGTTGTGGTAAATGTGCATGGAGTGTCTGATTAATCATCTAGCTGAGTTTTGAAGGATCAACTTTAGCAAATGTGGCTTGAGCATGTGGACAGGGTGCTTGTACACTGTCATCTTTGCCCATTGTGCCTTATTAGAGCTAGCTGAGGGGCTACATCATGTAGTATATGCATCTCTGTGTATGAGAAAAGTTCCTGCCATCTTGAAAGAGATAGTCCATTCCAAAAGAAACCCAATATGTGCTCAGACATTTTGAACAACTACAGACTGATTGAGAGTACCCTTCCCCTCCTTTTTGCAAGTTGCTTAAGTCAGTTGCCAACTCTTAGGGAAGAAATGGATTATCAGATCTTGGAACTCTACATCAGAAAACCCCAGAGAGCATGGATTACATACCATTCATATCACCATACCACTCAGAATTCAGACCTGGTTTGGGGACTGGATTTTCTGTAGTCATCCTGCTGGATAACTTTAGAGAGAAAGAGAGGAGAGAGTAACCTGGTTAGTTTTATCCAGTTTCTTGATTACCTTTGACACCATTGAGTGTTGTATCCTCATCAAAATCTCCATGGATTAGGAATTGGTGGCAATTCTGTTCCTACCTAGGAGGCTTGTTTCAGAGAGCAGCCTTCGTTGACTCTGGTTTATCCTCCTGGTAGTTATGCAGTTATGCTAGCAGGGTATTGCCTGCCTTCAAACTTTAGTGGGCCTGCTTTATTGGCAGGCTAGTGATCAGTGGATTTGACTTCCTGCAGATTGCCATGCCCCATATTATTCAGTGCACACATCACTGCCTACTCAATAATATGAGGTGTGAATGTTTTTTTCTTATCTGTGTTGTGTGTGGGGAGAGCCCAAGTCCTGCATATGGGAAGGATCCACTGTATTTAACTTCTATGTGAAGCGGCTGGAAGGGGTCATGAAGGGATCTGGAGCACAATACCTTCAATGGATTGTGATGTGTGGATGTGATCACATCCAGTTCTGTTTAGTGTCTGTTCAGATGCTGAAGCTAGTGCAAAACACAGTGGCTTAGAATGCTCAGTGTTTCTTGAGAAACAAGGTGGATGAGAACAGTGTGTCTTGTCTTAAAGAAAAATATTTTGCCACCCCATTTGCTCCTATGGTCACTGCTGATGCTTCTGTTTGTTCCTTGTCTATCACAGATGCATCTTGTGGTGACTCAAAGTAGGTCTTTTGTTTGGTGGTCCCCATAATATGCAGTTATCTCCTTTTAGATCAGTGGTTCCCAACCTTCCTAATGCCGCAACCCTTTAATACAGTTCCTCAAGTTGTGGTGACCCAAACCCATGAAATTATTTTTGTTGCTACTCCATAACTGTAATTAAGTAGGTATTTTCATGGGGGTCTTAGGCGACCCCCATGAATTGGGAACCACTGTTTTAGAGGGAAAAAATTGGCACCTGTGATGCAGGTTTTCTATTAGTCAGTAAAAACATGACAGTGTATACAGGTATTTTTAGACTCTGATCTTCAGATCAGTTTTTTGGAATCCTGGTTACCTTATTATATAATTTATTGTTGTTGTCGTTTTTGCATTACAGTAGTTTTAAGTCATAAACAACTTTGTTATGATGAAAGTCAATCTATGGCCTGTTACAGACTGCCAAAATAAAGCTGCTTTGGGTCTCTTTGGAGGTATGCTGTTTAAATGATGCATGCATCCTAAGAATCCGGAAGCTGCACCAAAGCTGCACTCCAGTGCTTAGGACTGGAGTGTGGCTTTGGCGCGACCTCTGGACTCTTAGGACCCATGCATAATTTAAATAGCAGACCTCCAAAGAGACCTGAAGCAGCTTTATTTTGGCAGTCTGTAACAGGCCTATATAATCTTTTAAAACTGGACCCTGCATAACCTACCATGTGAGAAAATGTGTTCATGTTAAGTTGTTGCTTTTTGTAGTACATCCTCACTTACTGTGCTGTTTCTTGGGATGGGGGAGGGGAAGCAGGAGAAAGGAATCATTGTTTAAAGAAAATAAACAGTTTTCTCTATTGTTTTGCGGTGTTTAAGAATGTGTCCTGTTAAGTAGGGTTGTGTGGGGTTTGCCTCATACTCAGGATCCTGAAAGTGGATGGGGGAGATCTCCCTACCCCCAATTCTGGTTAACTAGCAAACTTGGGCTGGGCAGAGTATGCATTCCTTTTTAGAATGCAGCTTAATTCCCTTGCTTAATTCATCTAGGTTGTTTTGCCAAGCTTTTCCTTGCCTTTAAGCATTTTTGGCATGCATGCACTATACATGAGTTTGCTCTATGGTTGTTTCACACTGCCATATGCACGATGTAATTCACATATGTGAGGTAATTTACTAATGTGTGAAGCCTTTCCCAACCTGGCATCCTCCAGAAGCATTGACCTTCTATTATGCTTTTTTCTGAGAAAAAATGAAATGTGTCATTCATCTAAAGGAGTTTCATTTGGGGAAAGGCTAGTGTGGAGGATGCAGTTTTAGGATACATGATAATAAAAAGAGTCATCCTTTAAGCCAGTTGTCCAGCAGGGTTGTTCCAATCTTTTCTTAAAAGGTTAGCTATTGAAAAACCTTTTAAGGTTAAGCCTGTTGAAGGTTACTTTTAAGCTTTATTCTCATTGTTTGTGAACTGGAGACTTGGGAAGAAGCCAGTAACATTATCAGTGAGAAGCAGGAAGGATATCAAATGGCTGAGACACGGTAGAGCCATGCTTTGCTCCTGAACCATTTTTTAGGCCCTCCGGACCATTTTAGACTTAGAAGAGTCTTTTTCAAAACAGGAAGTGACCAGAAGTCATCTCAATTACTTCTGGTTTTCAAAAAGGCCCTTCTTGGGCCTGAAATGCCCCCCCCCCCCCCAAATGATGAACATCCCCTAGAGGGCATTTTGGGGCAAATGGGGGCAAATTTTTTTAACATTTTTATTGTAAAGTTTTAAATAATTTTATCTGTGACCCGCCTTGGGTCTGTTTCTGTGAAAAAAGCAGCATAAAAAATAAATAAATAAATAAATAAATTGTTTTACATTTTAAAAAAATCCCTGGGGGGTGCTGAGAGGCGCAAAAATGGTTGTACTTTGACCACTATTGATCTAAATGGATGCTTGAAATAAAGCATTACTCGTTGCATGATCCAACCAGGATTATTTTTTGGTCCCCTTTAATTAAATTAATTAACATCTTAATAAATAAGTTTACAACTCCCACCTACTGCTCTTCTTGTAGCTCTTGAATTGAGGACATTCCCTAATTTGATGTTTTCTGGTTTAGTTCTGCTGACCATTAACTAAATAGCTTTGCAAAGTATGGTAGTGGAGTTCAGCTCCTTTACAGTAAGAAACACTTCCACTGTGGTGATACATTGTAATTTGTTACAGCAATTATGCATTTTTCTGAAAAGTAACACATTAAATAAAAATATTATACTAGTTTTAAATTAAACACATTCACATGCCTAACTAATTTTGATGACCCTATATGATATTATATGTGACCAAGTATCATTTTAAACGTGTGTGCGGAGGCACACATATATACAGTATTACCAATTTTTTAAAAAATGTCCGAAGTTATTCTACTGTACTTGATGTTTTTATGAATTATGTCATAATAATTTGTTTGGTATATATCATGCCTGGGTTTACTTTAACCATGTTTTGTTAGGTTGTCAAACAAACTACAGACTGTTTTCCTTGTATCTGGCCTGTTTAGTTACTATCTCTTTGGCCAACTCTTGTTTCAGAGTGGGCAGTTGCAAGGAAACCAAGGATAAGCCACAGGTATGGGTTAAGATATAACCAATCAGAGTTTCAACAAACTGGAGTTCATAAGCTAACAGCAAGTCATAGCTGCTGATTGTAATGTTCAGCTAGCTAATAAACTAGGGTGAGTTCCCATACAACAAGTCAGAACTCGGGAAACCACAACCTGGGTTGTTGTTTTTCATTTATATTTATTTATTTAAGTATTTTTCAAGAGGTGAAAAATACTTTTATATATATAAAACTTCAGGACTACCGACGGTATTGTACAGCAAATAGAAGTAGATATAACTAGTCAAAAACACTCTTTAAAACACACACAATTAAAACATACTTATTTTGACTAACCAGTTATGGCTTGCAGAAATAGGTATCTTTTAAAGTGCATATTTAAAGTGTTGGAATTTGTAAAGAGAAAGCCAAAATTCAATCAGGTAGGTTCTGGGACTATTAGGCTAAGATAGCAGTGTTTAGCATTTTGCTTAGCTTGTGCATGTAACTTTTAAACTTGCAAATATTCCCAGCCAGAGCATCCCTCTTGGGTATTCCTCCAGAGCTCATGAATCATCTTTTTTTTGTGTCTGTTTTCCTCTTGTGGAGAAAAAATTTTTTGGTTTCCATTATAAAGAGTATGATTCAGCATTGGTGCAGACTGAATGAAATGGCAGATTCACAAAGAAAGGTTAGTATGAGCAAATGGTATGCACATTTTGAGCATAGATATGTCTGTACAGTAGAGAGTAAGAATACTCCATTGCCATGGAGTATACTGTTCTCTGTGGTTTCCAATCTAGACCATACGAGTTGATTACACTTTTCCATTCACTATTAATAATAGTAATTCTTACTGACATGCTGCCATAAAAATTAATTACAGTATATCTCAAAGAATTTGTGGCACATTATTGTATGGTGACCA
>NC_056522.1:256783590-256796035 GCF_019175285.1 Sceloporus undulatus
AAGCATTCACTGAATGTTAAGGTCAGCAGATGCTAATTGTTTGTTTGGACAGTGTAGTTGTCAGCATGGTGAAGTGGTGTGACTCTGGAGATGAGGATTCAAAACCCTGCTCAGCCATATGAACCCACTGGATGAGCTTGGGAAAGTCACACTGTCTTGGCTTCAGAGGAAGGCAAAAGCAACCATCCCCTCCGAACAAATGTTTCCAAGAAAACCTAATGATAGGTGACACTAAGGAGAACTACAGTTTGCTTGACACTGTTATTGATGTTTGCTTTACACTAAAGATAACTGTTTTTCTGAAAATGTTAGAAATTCCTACCCCCCCCCCCCCAAAAAAAAAAATGAGAAAAGAAGTCACTTTTCTCCCAGTGGCTTCAAAATTTAAAGAATTGAGATTTCTACCCTTCCACCATTAAGTAGCAGGAGAATGTATATCCATGAAATATTTAATTTTTTTACATAAGTGAATTCCATAAACCCATTCATAGTCACATTGTAATGCTCTTCCAGAGGTTTCTGTAAGATTATTGGGCAGTTTTTCTGTCTAGAATATTACAACATATGCTCTCTGTACATATGTTTGAATTTTAGTCATATGTCAGAGGACTTTCAAGGTTCCTGTGGGTACTCTTTCATTTTTATAATTTCTAACCTGAGTGACAAGTCTTTCTTATGTTTCACTTAAAAATTCCTTCTTGGAAAGTGATAATTACAGGGATTAATACAAGTCTCAACCTCAGAGAAGGATCCTATTTTATCCAATTGCTGCTGCTGTCAGTATATAGAAGTGTCATTCAAATATTCCTGTTTGATTACTTTAGTTGGGAACTTTTTTAAAAATCCACCTTCTGTGTAAACCAACTGATACTTTTCAATTCTGGTACAAATTCTTTCCACAAAGATGCCCAATCACTGTCATTTCCTCTTCTGCTGAGAACAAAGAAAATGGATCAGATGCCTATTTTGACTTGTCTGAAATTTTTAATGCTTGAATGGAGCTGCACAGTGTGGGCAAACAGACTGAAGGTTAAACAAACCATCTCCTGCTGCAAGATGGTTAGTTGAACATTCTCAAATCCCATTCTACCCTTCTTAGTTTTGAAAGTAATTTATTAATGGGAAAGTGGGGGGGGGGTCTGTTGAGCACTCTGTGGGGAGGTCACATTCCGATCATATCCCCCTGTCACCTTATCTCCAAGCTGTCAATTAGCCCTAGGTGAAATAAAACAGAGTTAATTTATCATTCCTTAAACATTTAGAATACTGGAATTTTTCCACTCCCAGCTTTTAAAACCTCCTCAGTACCACTTTAATTAAATTTGTAAAAAAGATGTCAGCAAATATCCATTTGAAATTATACAGATAAGTGACCATGATAACCTGTTAACTCAAACTGAGATCGCCTTGCCTGTTTCTTCTCTCTGGTTCATTGGCTCTAAGAAGAGAAGTGCCACCTACATAGTACACATTGATGGGAAGTTCTTTTGAAGACAAGTGTGATTTGATATAGGTTCAATGTATATATGCAGTAAAAAGTAAAATATGCATATTTTACTTTTAGAATTCTCAGATTGTACATATATATTTTGTTAGTGCAGAGAAACTCAAAACAATTAAACATCTATGCTCACATAGTGAATTCCACTAGGGAAACAAAGGGCCAGCCTAATCCCAGTCATCCTTTCACTTTTAATTCTGGGAAGGCCTATTTTTTAAATCTACATGCACATGCCACAGATGATGGCATCTTGCAGGCATTTTGCTGATGAAACTTGGGTTCATTTCCTGCCGAACTACAGTGTGGATTGGTTCTTGGTTGCACTTGGAAGCATTAATTCATTTGCAGTGTGAGATCTATTGACTTGTGAGATAGTTTCCCATTCAGCCTTTAACCTCGCATGTGGAGTTGTGTGCATCCATGCCATTCCTGAAGGCTAAAAGGTCCTGTGTGCCTGCCTGTGGAGAGAAGCTATTTTTCTTACACAAAGTCATTCTGTGTCAGAAAGTTTTGCAATGATGTGCAGAGAGTGACATTGAAAATCTCTGGTAGTCAAAATGCAGCTGTCTTTCAAATAGACTTTGGCTTTTAAAACCAGTCTTAGGCAAATTCCATATGGGTGCTTACCTCTCCCCCACCCGATGTGTGTGGTCTCTTGTTTGATGTGACTTAGTGAAGTTTAATCTTTATTTGATTGCCTTCCCAACATTGTTTCATTTTTTGTTAACTCAGTTGTCTGTGTATGTGTGAACTGCTATGTTAACTCTTAAATATTGTACTTTCAAAAATAATTATTGATTTCTTAGAATTCAGAGGAAATGAAGCTTTCCAGTGTGTTTTGGTACACAACTTCCTTGCTATAGCCTTATTTGTTACAAAATATTTCTCTGATCCTTCTGTGATACTGCCAGGCTTTAACTATCAGTTTACTCTGCAATCTTTCCAGTAGTTAATATAACTTCCTATACTCTGTTAATCTGGATGAGTCAGGTGCCTTATAGTGAAACAAGACAGCACTCTGGACTCTTTGGGATTGCTGCTCAGCCTCCATCAGGATGGGGTTCATTCATCCCTGATACAAGGCAGAGGCAAGGCACATTTTCCTGTCCAGGTTTTCACTGTCTTGGGTGTAATCTTTTAAGGGCTACATGCTAAGAGTGAGTGGTGCTACTCTTCTCTTTCTCCCATTTTATCCTCATTTCTCTCTCCCTTTCATGGGGGTTTGCTGCAAGTGAAGGAGTGGAGTACTTTTGATATAAGTCTGAACTCTGAACTGCTTGAAGAGTTCTTTTAAAATTAGTCTGGAGGCAACATAAAATTAGACCAGAGGCCTCAGGTTGCTGCATTATTTATTAATTATTAAAATCATCTTGTTAAAACAGTATAAAATTAACACAAAACATACAAAAGTTAGAAACATATCTAAAACATCCCCCATATAAAAACCACCCTGTCATGATTATTTATTTAAAAGCCTACCTAAGGCTTGCCAGTGAAAAGAAACAGGCAAGGGGCTACCCTAACCTCCCATGCTGAAGGGAATTCCAAATGGTGGGAGCAGCCACTGAGAAGACTCTCTCTTGTATTCTTACCAAGCGAGCCTGGGATGATGGCAGGACCAAGAGAAAGCCTTCTTGTGAAGGCTCTAGCAGGTCCATATGGGGAGATGCAGTTTCTCAGATAGTCTGGATCTAAGTTGTACAGGGCTTTATAGGTCATGACCAGCACTTTATAATTGTGCCCAGAAACAAACTGGTAGCCAGTGAAGCTGTTTTAGCAGGGAAGTCATATGATCTCTGTAGCCAGCCCCAGGCAAGAGCTGAAGTTTCCAAACAGTTTTCAAAGGCAGCCCTACATAGAGTATTACAGTAGTCCAAATGGGATGTAATCAAGGCATGTGGTACCATAGCTATATCTGGCATCAAGGAACCAGTGCACCTGGCATACTGTGTGAATGCATTCTGGGCCACTGCTGAAACCTGGGCATCCAGGCTCAGATCTGAGCCTAGGAGAACATCCAAACTGTGAGGCTGAGATTTCAGAGGGAGTGTAACCCTGTCCAGAACAAAGTCTCTATTCCCTGATCTACCTTAAGGCTGACCAGAACTGCCTCTGTCTTGTCTGGATCAAGTTTCAGTTTGCTTGCCCTCGGCCAGTCTATCACTGATAGCAGACATTGGTTCAGTACAGAGACAGCTTCCTTGGAGTCAGATGAAAAAGAGAGATTGAGTTGGATGTCATCGACATACTGGTGACACTGCACACCAAAATTTCAGATGACTTCTCCCAGTGGTTCATGTAGATGTTAAATAACATGGGGGACAAAACAGAATCATGTGGGAATCCACAGGCCAGTGACTAAGGGGTCAAACAGGAGTTTCCCAACACTTCCTTCTGAGTTTGTCCCTCCAGGAAAAACCAGAACCACTGCATAACAGTGCCCCCAACTCCAATCCCAGAAAGGTGGTTCAGAAGGATACCATGGTTGATGGTATCAAAAGCTGCCAAGAAGTCCAGCAGGACCAACAGGGACATACACACCCTATCTAATTTCCTGTGTATGCCATCCACCAAGGTGACCAAAGTTGTCTCCGTCCCATAACCAGGTCTGAAGCCAGATTGAAGCACTGTAAGCACTGAATACTGCTCAGCATGGTTTAGCAGACCACTCAAATTAGCTTCCTAGCCCTAACTTTTATGGTTAGAACTTAGAAATTGCTCATTTGTGCCTTCAGATAGGAAACCATTTTACCCACCATGAAGCTCTGGCTTGGCTTAAGTATGTCTTTGTAGCTACACACATACCTGTAAATTAGTAGTAGCCATGATAGGTGTCAGCTTTGTTTTCTGCACTAAATGCAGGAATGCACTGTCAATAATTAATTTTCCAATCTGCTTGGTATCTCCATTTTCAACTCTGAGTTCAGAGTCTTTTCTTAGAAATTAATGTTGTAAGTATTGGTGTAAAAAGTTTCTTCTGAAAATCTTCCATGCATGAATGGCACTGTGGAATATTACCCAAAGTTGAATTGATATTTAATTTCTAAGATTTAAGAATCCAGGAATCTGCAAGGAGCTGGGAATGGGCAGGGGTCCTTTCTGTACAGAGAAATTAATAATTCCTTGAGCACTAGGAGGATATTGTAAATACTGTTAACAATGGAGAGATTAATAGCAGCAGGATTCTTCTCACTCTTAATAGATGTCTAGGACTGTCTCAGTGTAGTGAACATCATGACACACTTACTAACTTAGAGTGGTATAAAAGAGACTGGTAGCAGGATCACTATTGTGGAATGAGTGCCCAATGTGTTTGAGTGGAGTGTCCTCCTATCTAGGGCTGCTGCCACATTGCAGAATTAATGCAGTCAACACCACTTTAATGTCATGGCTCCATCCTATGGAATCTTGGAATGTATAGTTTGTTGTGGCACCAGAGCTTTCTAATAGAGAAGGCTAAATGTCTCACAAAACTACAGATCTCAAAATTTAATAGCATTGAGCCTTGGCGGTTAGAGTGGTGTCAAGCTGAACTAATTCTGCAGTGTAGGTGAAGCCCTTGTCATGCCCCCGCGTTTGCGATGGGTAGTTGACTGGCCACTGTCTGAACATATTGCTGGACTAGATAAGGTTTGGTATGATTTAGCCATTCTAAATCATGTTGTTATTGCAACTTATTATGAAATGAATATTATATTCCAGTATATTGCAGAAAACTACAAATCCTATAATGCCATAGCATTGCTCCTTAGCAGTTAAAGAGCTATAGGGAAGAAAAATTCATATTATCTGTTTATTTGGAAATGGAAGGGAAGCACTTTAAACAATTTTGGCACAATCCTTGTTCTGAATTAATGGCACGTTACTACACAGATGTGTCCAAAAGGAAGTGCTGGTACCTGTGAGAAAATCTTAGTAAAAGCTTAACTGGGGACATGAAGATAGATGCCATCCATATTTGATATGATGATGATGATGATGATGATGATGATGATGATTGGGCACCTTTCCATTTGCTTCATCACAGTGACTATGAGCTGCAACACAGTATGACTCTTCTAACTGGTCTCTAGGAGTTTAAGGAGCTATGAGTTATCCATGCGAGGCTCCAGGTTGGATTTATAGGTAGTTCACAAGCGGTGGAGATTGTTCATGCCAAGTGCCAACTGCTAGTCATAAAACCCAGAGTGGCAACACAACTTCAAAAAATCTCTTTCCATCAGTTTCTACTATGTGAAATGTTTGGTCCAGTAGACCTGTTTACTTAAAAGCCTTACTTGTTGGGTGCTAAATGGACTTGAAATAAAATTTCTGCCATCCATATAAGTGGTTAATATGAGCCCAGCAGTGAGTACTGTACTGGAATCCCTTCTGAGTGTAAGACTTTTTTTGTGGCTTATTCAACTCTGCTCCTGATGACTGTCACTGTCTGTGCACTGTCTCTATGGGCCAGCTGCTCCATATGGCTGCTTCCCAACACCTAAGCAGAGTAATATGACGTCAATTTCTGTATATCATGGTTTTTAAAGACTGAAAATATTTTAATCTTTACATAAAGGACATCTGCATATTCAACTGATAAACAGAGATTCCTAAATTCAACATAACTCCAGTCAACATAACTTCTACAGTGAAATTGCGTGTATCTTATCAAGAGCTTGAGTTCAGCTGACTTGAGATGTAGCAATTTCCTCTTGGTTCCCAGTAAATAAACAAATGTTGGTCAATGAGTGCCTGAGCTATCATTTTCTGGCTCAGTTCAAACTGAGATTGTAATCACAAACAATTGTAAAGTTTTAAAGATACCATCTGTCTCCACAATTTGCAGCCTTTCCCACCTCATAAACGTGGTTAACCTCAAGCATTTGTTTTATCTGTTAGACTAATTGGCTTATTGGTTTCTTTAGAGGACTGTTGGGGGAGGGGGAGAACAAGATCATTGTGTAAATTGTTATTTAATTGTGACAAAAATTTAAAATTCTCAAAAGAGCAATACCTTTATTGACCAATCAAAATGCAGAAAATACATCATGTACGCTTTCACATCAAGCAAAATTTTTAAAAATCTTCATGAGACTGTGTGACTCATTGGAAAAGTGATATAACTTGGTAAAGTGGAAGCAGGGGGGAAAAGAGAATGTACTATAGGTGCATTGATTCAATCAAGGTAGCCATCACTCTGAATTTACAAGATCTGAACCAGCCAGTTAATTCATAGGGCCAGCATAAGTAGAAGCTGACTTGATGGCCATGGCCCTTATCACACATGAAATAGGAACTCCAGTCCGAGAGCCATTCCAAAGGGAAGGGGAGGCAGAGTCAATTCGAGTCCAAGGCAATTCACATGATGAGTTATCACACGTGAAGGTTAAATTGTGGTCATTCCTAAGGCAAAGTAGAGCGACGCAAAATAAGTTATCACATCATCAATTTGGATTGGCACCCTTGCGCATGCTCAGTGGGCCTGAGAAGAAGCCCAGGGAAAATCCCCTCTGGAGAAACATTCCAAGAAAACGCCCATGACAGAATCACCTTAAGCAGGGGTAGGCAACCTGCAGCCCGCGGGCCGGATGCGGCCCGGCAAGGCCTTGGGACCGGCCCCATCCCGGTCCTGCCGCCGATTGCCGCCGGGACCTTTGGGGGGCAATTGTCTATAGAAGCCTCAAAAACATGCATTTATATTAACATTTAAAAAAAAAATCAGCAAATTTTTTCGCGTGTCCTCCATTTTTTTAAAAAAAAGTGTCTTCCATTTGAAAATTTTGTCCTACATTTGTCCTGGTTTATTTATATATTTAATTTTAAAAACAAATTATTTAATTATTTATTTTTTGGCTTTGGCCCCCCAGTTTTCTGAGGGACAGCAACCCGGCCCCCGGCTCAAAAAGGTTGCCTACCCCTGACCTTAAGGATCAGGGTGAAGGGGGATGACGATGAGGAAGGAGCAGGACAAAGGGTCCCAGAGAGGGCAAGATCGGGGTGGAGGAGGAGGATGAAGGAGCAGGACGAAGGGTGCCAGTGGGGTGAGATTGTGGTGATCTTCCACACCAGACCAATTTGCATTGAAATTGAAGTGAGCTTGGAAACAATTTTTGTGAATTCGCTTTTTACCAAATTCACCTACATCAGGATTCACTTTGGATTGACTTTGGATCTGGCTCGGAACAACCCCCCATAGAAAGCAATCGTGCATGATAATTAATCACGTTTTAACGTGAATTCGCATGGTTGGACCCAGAGTGGCTTTGGATTGGAACTGCAAAACCCGTCATGTGATAAACTCCAAAGAAAGCAACAAATGAAAATGAGACTCTTGTGGCCCATACATCTCAAGGGAAGGGATGGGATGGGATGGGATTCTTCTTTATCCTCACTCACATGGGGAGAACCATGAGTACTGTGGGAGGATAATACAGTACCCATTTTTGCTTTCCCTTGCATGTGGAAGGTTTTATGTAGGCAGGCATGTATGCTAATCTGCTGAATTCTAAACAGTAAGAATGAGGGTACAGCCTGTGTCTTCCTTATCTAAAATGCTTGGGTCCAGAAGTGTTTGGGATTTTGGACTATCCATATTTGCATATATTGCATTATGCATGTACATAATGAGATATCTTGGGAGATAGGAACCAAATGTTTCATATACACTTTATACCCATAGCTAGAAGGCAATTTTACACACGAAACAAAGTTTGCATTCATCAAACCATTAGAAAGCAAAGGTGTCACTATCCCAGCCACTGATGACCAAGTTTTGGTTTTGGGAGTATTGGAATCCTAGATAAGGAAGTCTCAAACAGTATATCAGGATCCATTCTGTAGCACTTGGGTACCTTGTAAACTGTATGCAAAGAGAATGGGCCTTTTGACTCTGTCACAGCACTGATCTTAAAGAGGAAGGAGATCTCTGCCTTAACGAAGAAATGCAAGACAAGGCCTTTTCACATTACACAATTATGGCACTATTATTTCACTTAAACTGCCATGGCAATATTCTGTGGATTCCAGAGACCTGCAGTTTATGGATGGGTTTCAAATTCTCAGCTTGAGAGTTCTTCTGATGCCTCTGACCAAACTACAAACCCCAGGATTCCATAGGATGTTGCCAAGGAAGTTAAAATGGAATTATAGCACTTAATTGTGTAATGTGAAAGGGCCCCCAGGTGTTGAAAAATATCATAGTTCCTTTACGTCTCTCTCTGAAGCTAACTGGTCCTGCAAACTGTCATGCTAAGGTCCTATTATCTAAGTCAGAGGTTAAAAACATAACTTTTTTGACAGCTCCCAGAATGGGAGTCAAAATCCAAGCTCTAGTCCAAGTTGTCTCACTGTTATAACTCCTCCATGTTCCTCCTAAAACTTAATCTCCCATCAGAAGTGATGGTTGTCACAGGCCCTTGGGATGTTAGCACTTCAGAACATTAAAAATGAGTGGTGTTAGAGCTTTCATCAAGTCTGTGTAATAGATCACAATGCTCTTTGTCAGTACCTAAAGGAAATTAATAAAGGAAAATGACTGGCAAATCAACACAGGTTATTGGAAGTTGAGAAGGACATTGCTCTGTTATTTAAACAGCTGATCCTTTGCTCAGACTGTTTTTCTCTTTTTTACATTTGGCTCAAACATCACACATACATAGCAAAGTGCTATGTTCGCTACCAGAAACCTTGTTTCCCATTTTGGTCATGGTTCTCCCCGCAGCTGCCTCTGCTCCTCCACGTTCGATATCTTCAAAACTTGAAAAATCGAGCACCCAGAACAGGCAACGAGCTGCTGTGAGGACCCTCCAAACCCCTTATGCCAAAGGGATAATTTGGGCTACTTGTCAGTGTTGATTAGCAGCCTAATCCGCAGCAAGTAGATGGAACTTAGACAGTGTTTCTAAGTTTCCACCCTGTTGGGCGCCATTGCTGACCAGAAGATGTAGCCTGTAGTTTCAATTCAAGCTTTAAAATGCTCCCATTCAGTGTATTAGAAAACTTTTAAGTGCTGTCATTGTAGTATTTGTCTAGGAAAGTGATTTTCAAAACTGTGGGCATTGCAAGAAGGCTAATGTGTGCCTTATTTTTTTTTAACTTGTCCTTTATGTTTTCATAAATGGAGAACAGACACTGGTATTTTATTCAAGAATGTACTGTATTGCTAATAGTAGGCCCTTATCAGATGACTGTGGAACTGGGGGTCTTCAGCACTGGGCGGTTCGAATTCACGTTATTTCGCACAATACCATCATACCTGGGAGTCCCTCCGCATTGGCAGGATTCAAATTGGCCAATCTGCATTCGCACGAAGTGCATTCAGTGCAGAATGTTTTGTCACACCGGTGCTCAACATGAGGATTGGCCGATTCGTATCGGCCCCCTCGCACATGCTCAGTGGTGCCCTGCATGGGTTGCGACCTTAAACGCTTCCGGGGTGAAAGGGGAGGTCCCGTCATGACAGCCCGGTAAACAGCTGGAGAGCCAGCTCATGCACATTAACAATCGCGATACAACGTGCCCATTACTGTTTCCTCTCTACATTCCTGCTTGGTTTTAATGTTACCATGACCTTCCCTTGCAACAAATTAGCAATGCCCGGTTCTACATGTGTGTGTGTATGTGTGTGTGTGAGTGTGTGTGTATATATTCTGGGGGGGAGGAGGAGCAGTTTGCAGGGCAACGGGGGAAGTGTCCTCCCTTTTTAAAGGGCCAGGCACAGGGGTTTCAGCGGCTGAAGCAGGGAGAGAGATGTCTCTCTCTCTCTCTCTCTCTCTCTTTTTTTGTACAGATTCCCTTGTTAAAAGGGTAGTGTGCAAGTTGGCCTTAGAGATCAGAGATCCAATCCCTTTTGCTCACTTAAGAATTCTGCAGCTTCTTTTCTCTCAACATCCATTCTCCTCCATTAAAATGAAAATATTAGTTAACTTCCTCACAGTATATATGTTGAGACAGAAACAACTGGAACACACTTTGAGTACTGATGAATTACTATACCTTCTCCATATTATGCTTGGATTAAGAGGGTTCACAACCTAGTTAAAAGAGCCCTGTTAAATATCTTTATGTTGCACTCAAGATCTGTTTATGTTTTTCATTTCATTTTATTCTGCATAACTAATTTAACAAATTTTATCCTGCTTCGAAACCAATACAACTGAGCCAATGTATGGAGCACTTTGCATACATTTAATAAAAATAGTCCACAATTTCACACTCTATAAATTTACAATGTTAAAAAAAACCAGCATATAATAAACAGGGATAAGAAGGGAAGAGGGGGTAAAAGCACATTGTCTTTCAGCGGAGTTGATTGAATAGCTCTTTCTGCCTCATCACTCTCTTTTGCAGTATCCTGGAATAACTCTTTGTTATCTACGATTTTTTAAAGGGACGTGTGGGTGTAGGGAATGTGTGTGTAATTTTTGGCTTTTCTTTAAAATTGTTAGTATACCACTTGCTGCACCACACTGCATTGTACTGTTATACCTTCTTATGATTGTTAATATCCAGTAATTCAAAAGAAAGAAAAGTAGGGACTTTCTTTTTTTGGTCAAATGGAAAAGAGTTGAATTTTTAGACCATCCATTTCCTTGATACCTCCTCCCCACTTTTACAAATGCTTGTCCAGATAAAATCTTGTCAATTTCAGCTGCCATTAAAAGAAAAAGAGAAGGAGAAAGAAAAAGAAAAGCTTCTTAATCTCTAGCCCTTGTAAACTAACCCTTTCAGGCACTGAATTCTAAAGTTTTTAAAGAAGTAGCCGTGTTAGTCTTTTGCTGCATAAAAAGGTGGAATCGAAGAGGAGGAAGAAAAAAGAAACGTGGCAGTACCTTTATTGATGGGTAGGATCATGTTTGAAAGGTTGGATCCTTTCACTCCCAAGGCAGTAGCCTTTGTCAGTAAGAGCATAATCCAAGGAACAGGGCTAATGCTTGTACTTTAGTTTTGCTCTATGCTCTACTTACAGTGTTTTGATGGTAGTAGTGGGACCTGTGAATGTAATCAGCATATGCCTTATTTCCTTCTTTCTCCTCTGCCCCATGCTTTCTGACAGTTTGGCTAATAGCCTGAACTGGAGTGCAGAGCAATGGAGACATCCTGGCTGCCAAAAGCAACTAGTTGTTCTGTTTTCACTAATGTGAGGTCCAAAACCATTAAATAGTTTTCACTAACATGAGGACCAAAGCCGTTGAATAATAGGGAGAAATCATTGGACTTTGCCATGGGGTGCTGATTAATACTGCAAATTAATCCATTTAACCACAGCTCAGAAACATAACTCATAATTTGTGGCTAGAGTATCATCAATTACACTTCATGTTTTGGAAAGTGAATTAGCTACACCCACACCTTAGCAGCACCATTTTTTTTCCAGCTAAGGAAAAAATGACATTGAGAATCAGATGCAAAGAGAAAGGAACATCCAGGAGGGCTGAGCTTGAAAAGGGCTTGGCCAGTAGCTGTGGGAACTGGGTGGTTCTTTGGAAGTTATGTGTTTGCTCTAAAAGCAGGATCCATGATATTATACTAAAGGTTTTTCTGGCAGTTGCAATGAAATCTAGAATATCACAAAATAAAAAGGTGTATGAGACAAGAATCCTTCTTGCTTTCTTCACATATTATTAGCATTTTACATTTCTAAAAGACAAAATACTGGATATTATACCAATAGTATTTACCAGTACTTATCAATTACTTGTTTCTAAATACTTTGTTGTGGGAATTGCATATATTTATTTTAAAAACCAAAATTTTATTTAAAGAAACTTGTAAGTACAGAGGGTTTTTTTTTACTGTCATGATATTACTTTAACTTATCAGTAGATCCAAAACACACTGCAGAAATAATCCAGTTTTAGACTGCTTTAACTGCCCTGGCTCAGTGCTAGGGAATTCTTAGAACTGTAGTTTTGTAAGACATTTAGCCTTCTCTGTCAGAGAGCTCTGGTGCCACAATAAACT
>NC_056522.1:256796045-256875398 GCF_019175285.1 Sceloporus undulatus
CCTTCAAGTCATTTCCGACTTCTGACAACCCTAAGGTGAACTTATCATGGGGTTTTCTTGGCAGGTTTCATCAGAAATGATTTGCTATTGCCAACATCTTGCTATAACTCTAAACTGTTTCTAAAGCATTATTATGTGCGTTCAAGTCTTATGGCAACCCTAAGGTGATCCTATCATGGGGTTTTCTGGGGCTGAGAATGTGTGAATGACATCTTCATGGCTGAGCTGGGATTTAAACCCTGGTCTCCAGGGTCATAGTCCAGTGCTCAAACCACTACACCACACTAATCTCTATGTGTTTATTGTCATTTTAAAAAGCAAAACCACCAATTTGGATTGTTGTAAAAACGCCTCTGTGAAGATGGAGCCTCTGTATTTTTTAAAAAGCACAAGGTGTGTGCATGTACATGCAGCCATGCTCACTTGGCACTTTTTCTATTTTGGGTTTTTCTTTACGGGTAGTAGTAACCATCTTTCCGTCACACGCAGTTTATAGCTGGGCTGTAAAGTGCTTTTAACTCTGGTCTGAGTTCATGAGAACTGGGATCTCTATAAAACCCATCTGGTCTGGGCTCAGCTGTTGCTGTGAGTCAGCTGACCAGCCAGAGCCCAAATGGCCAGACCTCCTACGTGGCAGTGGATGCTCTATATGGGCAGACCCCTATTCCAGACATGATGCTAGCTGAAGCCTTCTCTGGGGAGGGCTCGTAGTCCCACGTAACAGATAAACCATGCCTCTTTTCTCACATATTAATGAAGTGCTTTATTTTGATTCATGGGTAACCCTCATTTCCCCATTCCTGCTTTCTTATTTTTTGTAGTGATGGTAGCCTGTGTGGGTTTAGGTGCGCAGAAAAGCCTCTGTTCTACAAGGCTAGCAATGGCAAGCGGATGACTTGGACTGAGCAGCAAGAGAAACAAGTCTTCTCTCTCACCAATCAAGATAAGCTTGAATGGTGAGTCACTACTACCAAGGGTTTGCCAGGTCCTGAGATTTCAGGGCCAAAAGCTGAGACCAGTGGATGGCCCCTTGTGCTGTTGTGTTCCATTAAGCATGATTCACAAAACATCAATCAAAGTTGCACAGCTTGCTTTTTAAACAAAATCTCCCAGGTCTAACCAACAAGAAACACACACACACCATTGCTTACTTTCTTTTCAAGGCAACGCTTCCACCTCCTTACTCTGATGACTAGAGGAGAGGGACCAAGCCCTAACATCTAGCAAACCTACTGCTACTATTGCCTGGGAGGTAGGGAACAGTTCAGGACAGAGGTAAACTTTTATGAGAATGAGATCCTCAAGAATAGTAATCCAAAAAGACAGGCAAGGACACAAGCTGTGGTCAGACCACACCTTTACTTTAGAATTAGAACACAGGCTTCTTTCCTTTAGGCAAAGACCAGAGTGCATGTAACTCTCATTGAGGCCTGAGCTTAGTGGTAGAGCAGCCTCTTCAGATTCTGAAGTCCCTAGGTTCAATACCCAATATATCCAGATAGGGCAGGAAAAATCACTGTCTCAGATCTTGGGGAGTTGCTGGCACTCTGGGCAAGATGGATCAATGGACTGATGTGCTAGAAACTTCCTATATGTCTTGGGCACCTATTGGATAGGGTCTGTGAGATCTCATATGATGACTAAAATATCTAACTAAAAAAAATCTTTCAGGGGTTTCCTTTAATTGACCAGACTGTCAAGTTTTAGGGTGATGTGGCCTAATCAACATGACACTTGTGATGAGAGGAAACAACTGCAGTAGGAAAACAGGAAGTTATCTCTTTAAAATGAATATGAAATGCTTTGAATAGCTGGTAGTACAATGTAAATGATAAATCAACATTTTTTAAAAAAAATTCACATAAATATTTTTTAAAGTTCACAAACTACAAAACATTTTAACACACTGAAAAGGACATTTTTGTTTATTCAAGAGTACAGTACACCCAAGATTTTCCTATGAATGCCCTTCCTTCTGCTTCTTAACTCACTGGCCCTTTTCACTATAGATACTGTCTAACGTAGCCTCCAACTGGATTCCTTCTAGCTATGAAGATTATCAGACCAGCACTTACCATGGGATAAGTGCTGGTAAATCGCTGCTGAAACATTGAGGAAGTGCATTTGTGAAAGCCTGGCGTGCTTCCTAAACATCAGGGATTTGTTGCCTCCAGAGTCACTGAATCATTCAGGGAGAGGGAATTTCCTCTGATCGCAAAGTTTCCGTTCAGAGGAAGTTCCCTCTCCCTGAACGATTCAGAGACGCTGGAGGGGAGCTGACGATTCTCTGATGTTGAGGAAGCATGCCAGGTTTTCACACATGTGCTCAACATTTCTGTAGTGATTTACCAGCGCTTACTTCATGGTAAGCGCTAGTCCAATAATCTTCGATGTCCAACAGCAGTTCTATCATCTTCAGCCACCTGACTGCAATTGATGGAAACTGTAGTCCAACATATTAGCTTGGCTCCATACTGATACTAGCCTAGGGAAGTTGCTGTACCGTTTGGTGTATCTTTCAGCAGTCAAGGAGGTTGTATGTAACAAAGGTAACTTTCAAAAGAGGAGTCTGTTTTGTGAGAGCTAGACTACTACTGGAGACCAGGGTTTGAATCCGCACTCAGCCATGGAAACACACTTGGTGATCTTGGGCAAGCCACAGTCTCACAGAATCAGAGTAAGGCAAAATGCAAATCCCCTCTGAACAAATCTTGCAAAGAAAACCTCCTGATAGGTTTGCCTTATGTTCACCATTTGACTTGAAGGCATGCAACAACAGCGGGGATAGGTTTTTTGTGGGTTTTTCAGGCTATGAAGTTGTGTTCTAGAAGAGTTTATTCCTGACGTTTTGCCAGCAGCTGGGCTGGCATCTTCAGAGAATGCTGGCATGGAGTAGAGTGAGGTATATATATACTGTTGGTTGAGAAGAAGCGATTTACATGTTGAATTGTGCATTGTTCTGTTGTTGAATGGCAAGGCCTCTGGCCTTCGACTTTAAACAGCAGAGATTTTTTAGTTACTTTTACTGGAGTATTATTGGAGCCAAAGCAGTTTGTTAAGTTTGGAAAGGAAATGGAGAAGGGGAAAGGAGCAGCATTGTTTCCCAAAATGTTGGCTCTTGCCCAGAGTGTAACTTAATTAGGCATCCCTAATTTCAAATCCTAGAAGTACTGAAGTTTCCCAATCATTTCTTTGTGTAGATCGATCAGTATTATTCCCGAATATAACAGAACTATTTTGCTTTTAATTCTGAGAACCAGCCTCCAGTCAGGGGGAAGGAATTAGAAAGCAGAAAAGCTACATATCTTCAAATAAGTAGTCCTGAAAAATGGCAGTGTCATATGAAATACTGGGCAATCTTCAGAATGCATGTTGTTATAACTCTGTGACTTTCTTTATGGGTGAACCACTTTTTCACAAGGGTTCTTTTCCCAGAAGTATAATTATGGACTCCGACTAGTCAGAATAAACTTCTTGGCATATTCAATCTGCCCAACTGCTTGGGATTTTCTGAGATCTTCTGTCAATGACCCTTCCTTTCAGATCAGATCTATTAAGAGAAAAGATGTTTTGGATTTTTTGACCAAAGCCCCAGAACATGGAACAACAGAAATGTTCTGGACTTTTAAGAATCTCTCAGTACCCACAAGCAGTCAGGCTGTTACAACACAGTCCTTAACATGGAAACATGTAGTGAGAAATTCCCTTTTAAAATAACACTGCCAAATGTCTAAATATAAACAATGTGTATTGGGGCTGACAAGCAGAGAAAAAGAGAAGGCAACAGAAGTCTAGGTAAAACCAATAAAATTGAATGGATCTACTAATTATGTTTTTCTTAGTTGAGTAAAATCTTGGATTCCAGACATATGCAAAAAGTATAGCCTGAGGGAGAAAGAGGGCATCTTATGGATGTTGTTAGGAATGCCCTTGAGAAGTGAGCAAACTTATGAGAATCAGAGCTCAGTAAGGAAAGTGCAGGATGATTTGGCATATCATAAAATGTAAGAAAGCCAGCATGGTTTCATGGTTGGAGTTTTGGACTGCAACTCTGGAGATGAGGCTTTGATTCCCCACTCATCCATGAAACCTGTTGAGTAACCTTGGGCAAGTCATATGTTCTCAGCTTCAGGGGAATGCAATGGCAAAACTCTGAACAAAACTTGCCAGGAAAATTCCATGATAGGTTCACTTTTGGGGCACCATAAGCCAGGAATGACTTGAAGGCACATAGAAACAAAAACTAAGAACCTGTTCTTAAACTTTCACAGCGCCTCAAAGTGTTTGAGTGAGCATGATACTTCAGATCTGGAAGGAGCAAGTTTGTTAGCAATTACCCTCCACCATAAACACTGTTAGTAGTAATACACTTACTTTCTGTGTGGTCAGAAAATTACACTGAGTAGGAGTATGTTGTGGTATGATTGTGAAAATAAATAAGCTCTATCCCACCTGCTGAGATAAAAGCAAGGAAAGAATGGCTGCATATTAACTCATTTTAGCGTGGTAATATCATTTTTAAAAAAGAAATTTGAAAGCTTTTCAAGGCCAAATGACAAGGCTACCCCCCTTACATTCCAGTTGTTCCTATTGCTAAATATTGCTTCTTCTTTGTAACATATCAGTTTAATTCTTGGGATAAACTGTACTGTATAATTTTAATCAACTCTGTACCTCCCTCTGGTGGTTTGGAATATGGTGTACCTTTTGTTAAACTGGGATATCTAGGCCTGTTACAGACTGCCAAAATAAAGCTGCTTCGGGTCTCTTTGGAGGTATGCTGTTTAAATGATGCATGCATCCTAAGAATCCGGAAGCTGCACCAAAGCTGCACTCTAGTCCTTAGGAATGGAGTGGGGCTTTGGCACGACATCCGGACTCTTAGGACCCATGCATCATTAAATAGCATACCTCTAAAGAGACCTGAAGCAGCTTTATTTTGGCAGTCTGTAACAGGCCCTAGTTTCATTTATTCCTTGCAACTCAGAACAATGATGTTCTTTCAAAGTAATTTGGGATAGTTATACTAAATCTAATCTGTGATCTTAAAAACAAAATTTCTAAATATTTACATATCTCTGTCCAGTAACAAGAAGCTCATTTTTGATATGCGGTCTGCCTTAATCTGCAGCAATAGACAACCTTGGCCTAGAGAGCTGGAAGTGACTTTTAAATGTCAACTATTGGGGGTTAAGGGGCTTCTTTGGTCCCCAGGGGACATTGGGATGTATCTTGTTGCATCTTGGAAAACTTTGAAAAATGTTTTGTCCACAAATGTTTCCCATTTGGCAGTGTGAGGAATATTGCCTCCATTATTTTGGCTCTCCCTGAGGAAGTCTTTTAACAAGAAGTGACCTGGGCATCTCCCCCCGGAAAAAAACTCCAAAACAAATTGGCCCCTTGGGGACCCAGGGACCACAACATTTTCCTGGAGGGCTGTACATTCCTCATCCCTGCTCTGCAATCTGGATCAGGGTGGATATGTTAGCCTTCCTGCAGTGCTTCATACCACTGACTATGAAAGAAAGCAAAGCCACAGCATGGAGAAAGAAGAGCACACAGCCTACAGAACATTTGAAAAAGGAAAAAGAAAACACCAGGGCAGTGATC
This sequence comes from Sceloporus undulatus, assembly GCF_019175285.1. Lineage (NCBI taxonomy): Eukaryota > Metazoa > Chordata > Lepidosauria > Squamata > Phrynosomatidae > Sceloporus > Sceloporus undulatus. The sequence goes on from NC_056522.1 coordinate 256,801,656, forward strand.
CTGCATCTGGAGATGTGGCTATGAGATGCAGAATAATTACATCATTTGCAGATGATCCCTGGGTAGTCTCACAGGGTGCTGTTTACTGCATTTTCACCTACAGGAAGGTAGCTGAATGCTTCTTTGCTGCTCTTACCTTTTCCCCTGATCAGAAAATAGTTGAATTTGTGGGGAGGCTGCTGAAAATGATGGGTTGGGGTGGGTTATTGTGGTGAGAATTCCAGCCTTTGCAATGACAAAAAAGAAATTGAGTTGCTTCATTTATCACCAAGATGCCAAACAAGTTTAGAAATGGAAAGGGCTTAACAAAATGGATGGACATTTGCTGTATAGGGAGGTAATATACTGAATGTATGACCTGTATTATCTCTAAGTGGTACATCAGGAAAGCACTCTATTTTTGAGAACTAAGCAGTATAATAGAAATGTAAAAAGGATATAGAATTATTTGTATAGGAACAGGGAGTAGTCTCAATAGTGACTAGTGTCTAATAGTCCCTACTCCTTTTCAGTTTCTGATACAAGATAGAAATGCACTTTTTTTCTTATTACAACAATTCTACTTCCACTTTTGTGTGACCAGTGACCATTGTAATTGAGGAATTTTAGAAGTATTAGTCCCCCAATTACATTATGTGCAGTGATAGCATAAAGCATAGTCCAAAAATTGGAAAATTTGCAGAAGCCCCCAGGTACCATGGCCCCAAACAGGGGGATCATACTTTTTAAAGGGCAAGTACATGGCTTGAGCATTTTGGAAGTATGCAGTAGTGAATATGAAAATGTACTAGGAATATGCAGGGAGTTTCCTATTAATTAAGAAACAATCACAGTTCAACCAAACTATAAAACAGATTTGTAACAGCAACTGAGTGGCTAGGGGAAGCAATAAAATGCAATACAATAAAATCCCATGATTTGAATCTTGCTTTTGCTGTGAATTTAGATGGTGAATTTGGACTCTTTCTCGGCCTTGGTTTTCCACTCTACTAAGACATCTAGGAATTCTGTTTCAAGGATACAATTTGCTCTAGCAAGAGCCCAGTAAAATGACCATGATAACAAAGCTAGAAACTAGAAAGTATTAAAAGTACTATCTTGAAGTGGGGAAAGGAGAGAAATGCAGAGGTAGCTCTGTTACATTTATTTAAAATATCAAGATCCATATTTTGTTAATACCTTTATTAGGCCAACAGGAAAAGACAAAAATTTCTGTGCAAAATTGTATTTGAGGTTTGAAGAGACAATCTAAACCTGTATCTGATACATTTTATTTTGTGCAACATAGACTCCAGTCATATATGAAAAGTGAAATACCAAAGGTTCAAATGGGCTTCAGGAAAGGAAGAGGGACTAGGGACCGTATAGCAAACATACAGTTAATAGTTAATGGAGTGCACCAAGAAATTTCAGAAGAAAATCAACATATGTTTTATAGCCTATAGCAAAGCCTTTGACTGCATAAATCACAAAAAGCTATGAATTGCTCTGAAAGACATGGCAATGCCACTACATTTTATAGTCCTGATGAGAAATCTGTATTTAGGACAAGAGGCTATTGTTAGAACAGATTATATAGAGCAACAGAATGGTTCCCAATCACCCTACTTGTTCAACTTGTATACAGAAAATTTTATACTAAGAGCAGAAGAAAGAGGTAGGAAGATAAGAGAAAGGAACATCAACAATCTAAGATATGTGAAAACATAATCTACTTGGAACAATTACTAAGGAAGATCAAAGAAAAAAGTGCAAAAACAGACTTTTGCTGCTGAAAATAAGGAAAACAAAAATATTTACTGCAGAGGATTTACATAATTTCAGCCTAGACAACAAGGAAATCAAAATAAAGATTTTCCATACCTTGGATCAAACATTGATCAGAATGGAGACTGCAGTCAAGAAATAAGAAGACAATGAGGAATGAGAAGAGCAGCTTTGAAAGAACTAGAAAAGTTCCTAAAAATTAAAGACATACAACTGGACACTAAAATTAGAATATTCCAATCCATTGCATTCCCCATCACCTTGTATGGATGTAAGCGCTGGACAGTGAAGAAAGTGGATAAAAAGAAAATCAACTCATTTGAAATGTAGTGCTGGAGAAGAGTGCTGAGAATACTGTGGACAGCCAAAAAGACAAATGGGACTTGAACAGATCAAGCCTGATCTCCTCCTGTAAGCCAAGATGACCAAACTGAGGCCGTTGTACTTTGGCCACATTATGAGAAGGCAAGACTTACTTGAAAAGACAATAATGCTAGGAAAGGTAGAAGATAGTAGAAAGAGAGGAAAACTGCACTTCAGTTGGATAGACTCAATCACTGAGGCCACAGACCTGAATCTACTGGACCTAAGCAGAGCAGTGGAGGACAAGGAGTCTTGGAGATGTCTCATTCACAGGGTCACCATGGGTTGGGGTCAATTGGAGGGCAGTTAACAACAACACATTGCTGGCAGAAGCCTTTTGTGTATCCACTGAGTGCTAATTGCTTAAGCAGAGATTTACTTGCCAAGTGGCACACAGAGGAGATCCTGTATTAACTCCCCTTTTTAACTAAACAAAAATATGTCTTTTTGTGGTTTTATACAGTATTAATCACTCCTGTGTTGGGTATAAGAAAATACTGTTGTTTGATCTTCTATTTTTGCCTTTCCAGTCCCAACATTGTTTAGCCTGATGATCATTCATTACTTCTTCAACTGAAAGAGTGAATCAGCTGCCCCAAATTATTTTGTTTCCTGGATCTACACTTCCCTCCTCCTTTAATTCTTTCCTCCTGCCCTTCTTCTTTCTTATTTGTTGTGAAAGTCTACAAACAAAGAAGATTTCGTGAGTAATGGTTCTAAAACTGGATGTGGCAAATTGCATTTTAGTAAGTTGCTTTGGACTAGAATGAATTCTCTGTTCCTTTAGTGCATCTCACCACATCTATTCTCTTCCTTCATCTGTAATTTTATTGCTTTATGAAACTGAGGTGTGTGATGATCAAGCCAAGCAATCATATAAAAACAAATAAGTTAGGTAAGTGCAAGGGTATAAGCATATGTATATGAGTACAACATAATGCACAAAGGTACATTGTACTTCCTCCTTCACATTTCATCATTTGTTTATTAGTATTAATGTTGTCACACATGTCATAGTTTTTTTGATTTTCAAACTATTCACTGATTATGATTTAAGCCAATAAGGTGATGTGCTCATAGGTGTTCCATTTGGTTTGCTTCCCAAGATTCCATCAAGATTCAAAAAGTTTCCATCTGAAATTATGTTGCTGGCCACTAGATGGTGATGAAAGCATCTGAAATGAGAAATGTATTTTGCAGTGAGCAGATACTCATAGAAGAAAATTCAGAATCCACAGAAGAGTGATACCTTTATTGGCCAACCAAAATACACAAAATACATCATTCAAGCTTTCGAAGCTTCTTCACCATGTTAAAAATCATATAAGAGAAAAAAAGATAAGTGAGTCACAGGCCTACATTTTGTCTCAGATGTTACCTCTGTTTCAGAAAAAATAATATGGAGAGATAGCAAAGCAGGCAGAGTGCACTCTCCTTCTTGGCCATGTGGGGACAAAAGGCAATAAAAGACAGGTAATAAAATGTCAGTTCTAGCAGAGACAGAAAAATAACTTCACTCAGCCCCATTGAAGCCCTACTTATGTACAAGTAGGGCAGTATGATGGAGATAGCAGTTTCTCATTTTGTGATTCCCACTCGCCGGTTAATTATGATGGTGAGGGGACATTGCCTTATATCAACCAATAACTGCATAGATGTGGTTAGATGTTGACAAGATGAATTGCTGTTATTCCAGGTGTATAACTTTGTAGATTTTTTAAAAAAACAGATATTCATTTTATTCTCCTAGTATTTTCATATACTGTACAGTTGAACTTTGACATTCACAAGGACACAAGATCCCCTGTGAAAGTCAATATTCACGAATAAAGCAGGGGGGAGAGCAGTGCACGTGTGTGCACCCCTATCTCCCTTCTGAAGCCTCAAACAGCTCTAGCAAATTGTCTGAGGCACTGGAAGGGCAGGGGAGCACACATTTGCATCTCCTTTCTTCCCTTCCAAGGCTTCAGGGAGCTCGGGGGAGCTCTCTGAAGCCTTGGAAGGGCAGGGTGCATTCACTTTCTCCAAACTCCTTCCCAAGGCAAGAGAGCTGTCTTTCCCCAAGCAGCTCCCTGTCCTAGAAAAGGATGGGGGATTATTTTCTCCAAACCCCTTCCCAAGGCAGAGAGCTGCTTGGGGAAAGAGGCAGCTCTCTGTCCTGGAAAGGGGTGGGATTGGCGTGCACATCCTTCCTGCCCTCCCCTGGACTTCCCCCCAGGGGAAAAGCCCAGGAGGGATGATAAGGAGGAGTGCGCATGTGCAGTAGCCTTGACCTTGCGAATAATCATAATCACAAGTGTCAAAGACACAAATGTAGGAGACATGCCTTTTCCAAACTGATAGGTAGAAGGATTTTTCTCAATATTTTTTAACTGAAATTATTTTAAACATAAAATACAGATAAAAATAAATCGCTAACAAGTATTCTCATAAAGTTGCAACATACCTTTCTTTTTGACTTCCCTTAGTTAAGTTCTACTATACAGATTTCTTTCTGTTTACATATGACCCCATATTTCAGTTATGGTCATACCCTTTTGATCCAACGTATTTAACAATTGACTTACTATGACTCACTATCTCCACCCCTTCTCTGCGTCTCTGTTGTTTTTAATTTTGCTTCCTGTTAATTCATCTTTAGTTATAATAAATTCCCTTTAGCTATTACTGTTGTTAATAGATTTTTTCCCTTTTTGACTACCTTCAACTATATCATTATATTTGTTCTTTCTTTCATCATTGTTATTGTTCCTTTGATTAATCAATTTGTCTAGTTTGTCTACATTAGTTACTTCTTTTTTAAATTAATTTTGTTATTAATGTATAAATACACATACAAACATTAGACATATTACACACAATCCACATTTAGACATCAACTAACAAACAAACAAACATGTATTTACATACATCTTGAAAATTTCTTATCTTATCTACTCTCCTTTATTTAAGTTCCATCTGGTCCTGCATCTCTTTACCTCCAAATCACTTTTGTAAACACATATTTTACATATTAAAATGACGTTTATTCTCATTCCTGTTTCTAAAAAAGGGAGAAATTTCAACTGACAAAAGTAAAAGGTTCTATTTCTAAGATGGAGTTATTTGTATTATTTCCTTTTGAACAGATCCTCTGTTCTTATATACTAAATTATTTAATCAGCACACTTCCTCTTTCCTTTATCTTTCATTCCCAATTTCATCTTCTTCTCTCTATCTGCCTTTTAAATACACTACTTTATATCTCATAATTGTACTACCCATTATATATTTACATGTAAAGATTCTTCCTAATCATACCCTTTTATACATGCATATTCCTTCATCTCTCTTTCCTTTCTTATTTACCTGTCCCATCCTTTCTCTATCATTGTGTATTTTTTTCTTATCTATTTTTCATCCTTATTTCTCTCTAGCTTGTTTTCCCAATAATTTATTATTAAATTCCAATCGTCCTGAATCTCTCCATTGTCTTCTCCTCTTAAATTTCTGGTAAGTAGATCTAACTCTTTCATGTCTAACAACTTTTCCATCCATTCTTCTTCTGTTGGTATCTGAGATGATTTCCATTTTTGTCCATAAAGTAGTCTAGCTGATGTTACCATATACAATATTATTTTCCAATACTTACTTTCCATCTCTTTCTGTATTACCGATGTTACATTTAATAGATACATTTCCGGTTTCATATCGAAGAATATCCCCAAGATTTCAATAATTGCCATATGAATCATTTCCCAATACTTCTTAGCTTTCCTGCAGCTCCACCACATATGTAGGTAGGATCCCTCTTTCATCTTACATTTCCAACATTTTGGATTTGAGTTCTTATTCTTATTTATCTTTGCCAATTTAAGTGGAGTCAAAACGCACATATACAACATTTTATAATAATTTTCCTTCAAATTCTGACACATTGTAAATTTGTTAGTTTTCCGCCACGTTTGTTCCCATATTTCTAAATCTATATTACAGTTTATATATTGGCTCCATTTTATCATTGTTTCCTTCACTGCCTCTTGTTCAAGTTCTCTTTCCAACAACAATTAATAAAATTTAGAAATATTTTTCTTGGTCTCTCCAAAAATGACACCACTGTTTTTGAGGCTGATTTTGTTTCTTCACACTAATTTGAATTTTAAGTGTGATTTACAGTACTTGTCAGGTTTTCTGTGTCCTATGGTAGGCTACATTTCAGAGGAAGGAACAGGCAAAACCACTTTGAGTATCCCTTGTCTAAGAAAGCCCTGTGAAATTCATGGGGTCACCATAGTTGATAGGCAACCTGAAGGCACACAAACACAGACATTAGCTTGGTGTAGGGTTTTTCAGGATCTGAGATCCAAGGAACATCCTGGGTGCTCTGAAAGGGTTTATGCTGCTTTAAGCCTTTGCTTTATTTGCCCTTTAATTTAGCCTTCTGCTAAGACAGCCAATACTAATGTGTTCCACCCTCGTAATTGCTAAACAGTGGACTAGGGCCACTAGAGCTTTTAAGACTGACCCTGGGAAATATGTTGCTGGCCCAGATTAGACACAGGAAACATTTTTGTCCTCATCAGCTGGCTTTTTTTTTTTTACCGTTTCAGAAATTTTGGCAAAACAAGCAAAAATGTGTTTATTTTTTTCATTTGGATAAATAAATAGACTTGGAGACAATAACATGTACAGAAAAGTAAACCACAGGAACAACAGCAGCAGCAGCAATAACAAATCTTCCTGGGTGACCAGATGTGAACTACATGGGCCACTAACAGCTTGTGGGGTTTGATGTGGAAAGAGGATGCAGAATGGGGGGGGGGGGAAAGGATGCTCATGTTGATTGATGATCTCTGGAGCTACAGGTGTCCCAAACTGCATCAATTCAAAAGCTCAGCTGTGTTGCCCAGTGGGCTTTTGAAGCCAAATGTTAAATAATACTGTCCAGAGTCTAGAAAGCCTTGTAACTTCACCAGGGAACTTTGTGGTTCTACATGGGAAGCTATTGTCCTAACCTACTGAAGCCACCATAAGTTCTAGAAATCAAAGTGTGGATTGGCTTGATTCTAATGAGTCTGTATGTCGGGGATGGCAATTATGTAGCCCTTCAGATGTAGTTGGACTACAGCTCCTATCCTCTCTCACCATTGGTTAGTCTAGCTAGGGCTTTTGGGAGTTTCTGTCCAGCCACCTCTGGAGGGCCATGTGTTCCTCAGCTCTGCTGCAGATAATGGAAAAGTGCTTAAGGACAGAGAACACAAATAGTTACTGGGGGTTTTGTTTGTTTGCTTTAGAAGCTGGAGAAGATAATAATAGCTAATGATTATATGTGGAAATGAGCTGTATTTGAATAATTATTCTGCTTATAAACTATACTTCTGAAGCAGTGTTATTATTTCTGTAGAGTTTTGCTCAACAGTGTCTGCTGTTAACCCATTTTATCTTCATAAATAATCTTGGCAGGAAAGTTAAGGGCAAAGAATAGTGAACTTGCCTAGTGAACTTTATGAGCGAATCTCCTGGGTCTCCTCCACAGTCACACCCAGTGCTCTGCCCACTATGATATACCCCTTTTCACAGTAAGTCACGGAAGTAAGGAAGGGTGTTGAAGGAATGGGAGATACGTAGGGAGCAGACCAGACCAGCCTTTCTGGACTCTTTTTGGCAGCTGAGGCATATTTATGCATTGCATGAATACTCTTCAGGTTTTCTTCCTCAGCCTGGAAGGCCACAACCAAACTACCACATCAATTGCCACAAAGAACAGTGCAGCATTAAGGCATGAAGATTTCAAAATCCCTAATTGACAGTCACCATAGTGACAGGAAGATGGCATGCCTATAAATACATTCCAATAAATGGAGTATGAAGCCAGCATGGCAGAGTAGTTTGAGTTCTGGACTATGATTCTGGAGACTAGGGTTTGATTCCTGCTCAGCCACAAAACCCACTGTGTGAGCTCAAGTAAGTCACACTCTCTCGCCCTCAGGGGAAGACAAGGACAAACCTCCTCTGAACAAATCTTGCCAAGAAAACCTCATGATAGGCTCCTTTTAGGGTTGCCATAAGTCAGAAATGACTTGAAAACACATAGCAACAACAATAACGATGGAGTACAGGTTGAGTCTCCTATATCTGATATGTTTGGAACAAGAAGCGTTTCAGGATTTTATTTTATTTTGGAATACCTGTATTTGCATATATGTACATAATGAGATATCTTGGAGATTGGACCCAAGTATAAACTCAGAATTCACTTGTACAGCATGCCTGTGCGGTATGCGGGCTTGCCATACATGGACTTGAGGCAAGGGTGCACTGTATGCCTTATAGATATAGTCTGAAGATCATTTTATACAATTTTTTAAAAAAGAATTTTGTGCATGAAACAAAGTTTGTGTACACTGAATAATCAGAAACCAAAGTTGACACTATGTCACCCAACCATGAAAACAATGTTGAAGTTTGGAGTTCTGTATTTCGGAATTCCAGATAAGGGAAACTCAACGTGTATTGCCCTTTAAGTTTCTCCATGTAATGAGGTGTTGTGTCTGTCTAGTATACCTATGTCTGATGGTATCTCTTGTTTTCCACTGCTCCACTCCTGCTAAAATGCAAGACAAAGATTGATAGATTACACATACACATGGATAGATGGACAGAATTACTTTAGCATAGTTTTAAAAAAAATGAATCAAAAGTGGGTGAGGTTATAAAGAGAATCAGCATTGTTCTTAGGCCAGGGTTGAATTTCAGCACAGCAACCAGTTGCCAAAAGACCATGTACAATTATGTATCTTTCTAAGTATCTGCAATAGGCGTGTCAGTGGTTTTGGAGAGCAACAGTGGGCCTTTTCCATTGTTCCCAGGATATGTGCCATACTATGATCTGACAAGTGAAGCATGTTTATTCTTGTGTCTGCAAGACATGGGCAGCACAATGCTTGTTCCTATGCCAGGCCATGGCATGCTGAAGTAAGGGCAAAAGAGGGAAAGGCTCAGTGAAAAAAATGAATGAACCTAGCCTGAGGTTTGTGAAGCTGTAAGGGGCAAACATAGTACAGCACGTATGTCAGAACAGGGTGAAATCATGGGGTGTGTAGCCCAGCCAAAGCCACTCACTTAGATCTTGCTGATTTCAGTGGAAGGTTTAAGCTCATGCTTGACACTCCCATTGTTTTTGGTTAGATATATGGCTACATTTTGCTTGGACAGCATCTACAGTAGGGAGGTTGCTGATGAATTACCCGTTCCTTTTCTGCCTCCCCCTTTGTTATATTTTAGTTTTCACACAAACAAAAAATGAAGCTTCTCTGTGGAGTCAGCAGAGACAGTGAAATAATTTGAAATAAAATCTTTAATCTGTGATGCACCCAATTAATTTTTGTCTCTGAAACTGAAGCAATAAAAAAACAAAACCCTTTTATACTACACCATTATAGTATTATGACTCCATCTCAGTTGCCATGGCTGCATCCTGTGGAATCCTGGGATCTGTAGTCTGGAAGAGCTCTTTGAATGAGACTGCTAAATGCCTTTCCCTGAACTACAAATCCCAGGATTCCTTAGGATGGAACCATGGCAGTTAAAAGTGGCATCTAGTGTTACAATTGCTTAGTATGAAAGAGCCCCAAGATAAACATGTAGAGACAAAACAAGGCTGGTGTAATGGCTAGTGTGTTGGACTGGGACTTGGGAGATTCAGTTTCTCCGGATCCATGAAACTCACTGGGGGACCTTGGGCCAGTCACTCTACTGGTGATATGCAAGATTCTTGTGAGGATAAAGCAGGAAGAAGGGGGGGGGGGGAGGAGACCATATATGCAGTCAAGACTGTCTTGAGCTCACTGGAGGAAAGGTGGGTTATAGCTGTCAAAAGGTACAAGTCATTGTATTATGTTCTAGCACCAAAGGAGGGAATACTTCTTACTATAAGCTGCTGGGGAGCACAAATAGGAAGACTGCCAATCTGCTTCCCATAAGTAGTTGACTGGCTACTGTGGGAAAACATTGCTGGACTACATAAGATTTGGTACGATTTAGCATGGCTCTTCCTATCTTTCTGAGTTGCTAATAGAATTTAAATTTTATATCCTGGATTTTTAAGAATTTCCCAGTACCCACTTGGTCAGACGTAAGAGGGGTCTGCCGGCATGAATACCCCTCCATACCAACTGAACAACCACCGCAGCATCTTGACAAAATCCAGTCCTATGACTAATGTTGCCCCCCCCCCCCCCCCCCCCATATGATTTTAAAACCTTTGCTTGATTTGGAAGCCAGTGGAGCTTTGAAAGCTGGCACTTTGATTGGCCCAATAAAGATATCACTGTTTTCTGGATTTTGGATGTTATTGTATTTTGCTATATGGCCAACACAGCTACTTCTGGATATGTCTTCCTTTGTTGCTTTTGCATCCAGTTATGAAATAAATAGTGTATTTATTTCAGATTAATTCAGTGTCTAGTTGAGCAGGAACACCACCCTACTCTTGTGTAAAAGACAACTAGTTCAGTGGTGTGTCTTGCCATATACTGGGAGTCTTTCACCTGTGATGGGAAAGTCCATGGTTTTTGTGGTGGCTTAGCCTATTCTCAGTGAATGTTACTTTTATCTGTTGTTATCAAAAACTGCTAGCTCACTGCTGCCCTATTTGATTGGTTTGTGTGATGCTCTGTAGTTATACTATCTGTTTAGAGTATTTATTTATTTAGAGTACTATGGCTTTTTAAACATTGTAATAAAACTTTGCCTTTGATATTTTGTGGTTTTGGATTCTAAGTTGGTCTAAAACATTTCTTAGCTAAGGAATATGAATGAATTCATTACAAAAACAAGAGTAGATTTACTAGCCAGCTAATAGTTAGAATAGGTGGGTAAGGTAAAAGATAAAGGTATTCCCCGTTGACAAGGTTGTCAAGTCGTGTCTGACCATAGGGGGCAGTGCTCATCTCCATTACTAAGCCGAACAGCCAGCGTTGTCAGAGACTACTCTGTGATCATGTGGCCAGCATGATTACAAAGAACGCTGTTTACCTTCCCACTGGAGTGATACCTGTTTCTCTACTTGCATTTGCATGCTTTCGAAATGCTAGGTTGGCAGAAGCTGGGACTAGTGATGGGAGCTCACCCCATCATGTGGCACCCGGGCCTTGAACTGCCAATGTGCCAATCTTGCAATCAACAGAGTCAGCATCTTAACCACTTGAGCCACTGCATCGGAATAGGTGGGTAGGTGTGGCAAAATTGCACAAGTCCATGGGGACATTTGTTGTTGTGTGCCTTCACGTAGTTTTCGAGTTAAGCTGATAGGCGGCACTATCACAAAGTTTTCTTGGCAAGGTTTGTTCAGAGGAGGTCCCTAAGTGCATGCGACTTGCCCAAGAGCACCCAGTGGGTTTGATGGCTGAGTTTGAACCCTAGTCTCCAGAGTCATAGTACTCAAACCACTATCCCACACTTATAGGTGAGTGGAAATAATCCTTCTTTTCCTGCTCATCTCAGGAGGTTCACAAAACTCAGGAGATGTGTACATGAACTGGGAGAATGTGCTCCTAGAAGAGCTGGGTTTAGGTGTTGGAATGGGACACTGGGAGACCAGCCTTGAAATCCCTACTCACCTATGGACAACCACTTGGGGACTCTGGGCAAGTCATGTACTGTCAGCCTCAGTGGAAGACAGTGGCAATGTCCTCTGAATAAATCTGGCCAAGAAAACTTTTGCCATTGATTCAAGGCACACAACAGCAACAGAAATCTCCTGAATGGAAAACATGCTACCAGTACCATTCCTATGGTGAACTGCCTTGTGCTTTTTCAGAATCTTGGGACTGACCACAAAAGGTTATGAGTCACTCACTTATATTAATGACCAATATGACCAACAAGACCTTTCTATTCTCCCAGACATTTTGAGAATGTTTAGGGCTTCTACAACTTGGCATTCATATCCTTCTGCTCGTTCAATTTGGTTTTATATTTTGAAATGCTTTATTTTCTGCAGCAGTTATATTTTGTTTTTATATTCTGTTTCCTTATTAATCATGCTTTATATTTTTAATGTGGATGTTTGGTTAGTGAGTACTTTAAAAGTGCATCAATTAAGTAACTATCTAAAGTATGTATGAACATACCCATTACTTTGAATTGGATCCAATTGTATCCCCCTTCCCTTGAGTATGAGACCTTAAGTCTCAATCTCCCAAACAGCTGTATCTTTTAAAGAGCCACTCCCCTCCGAATGATCAAGGTGACCATTCATTTTGCACATATCTCTCTGATTAGATTTAGAAAACTACTTTCCTGAAAGGACCTTGTTAATTGCTAATTATTATGTGTGTGGGTGGCTAAATTGCTAAATATTTTGTCTGCATATAGTATAAATGTAAACCATACTGGAAGCACAGAGCTTTTGTGCATTTGTATGGAATAATTGGTTTCTAGTCCCACTAGACTTTCAGTTACATTGAAGGATCCAGAGATTATACATTTTGAAAGTAGTAGTCCTATTAGTCTATGGTAGTAAAGGAACAAAGGGTCTTGTGACACAATAATTTTATGTATATATTTATAATCGTGATACTTTATAAAAATAATTTCTAGAGTATTGTGATAGCTTTAACATGTAACAAATTTATAGTGGTTACAATAGAATGGAACATATACTGTATTCACAACATATGTGGCTGACAATTACAGATGCTTGTCAGATGTTAAGTGATTTACTTATTGCCAGATCATTCTTACTAATTGTATATGGCTGGTGTTAATAATATAATTATCACCTTCTGCATCCAATTTCATTCTAATCCCACCCACAGCCATGCACTCTATGCTTATATTATATGTAATTGGTTTATAATCCATGAAAATAAATGTGTTAATCATAAATATGCAAGAAGACTATTTTCTATTTTGAACAGATAAACACAGACACCCCTTTGAAAATTTCTAATGCTGGTCATTTATAGTACTGAAGGAGTAAAGTGGTCATAGTTACAGGTGGTACTCCTGAGGAATAATTCATTGTGTTTGTGTGGGGTTGTGTTCTGTTACTTCCTTCCAATAAAGGTCCCCCAATAAGAAATGCTGTTTGCCTTATTATAGAAACTAGATTCCACTTTATCCTCAGAGCTTCCCCCCGCCAAGCCCTCTGGACATCCTTTTATTTTTTAATACTTTGGTCACAATTTCAGGTGCTTTCTACTTTCAAATCATGATAAACCCCACCAAAATATGCAAAAATGTGAATTAACACCCACAGAGCCCCCTACCTCTACAAATACTTCCTCTTTTTTTGTTCAGTTCCCTGCTAAAATGGTGACCAGAAGTGATTCAATATCACTTCCATTTGTTATTTTGGTCAAGATAACCCCCCCCCCCCAAAGACTTAGATTTGTGCACTATTGGGGAGGGATATGGCATGCAGAAAGAAGTTGGTTCTTAGCCCCAGCTGTTGCCCTTACTTGGCTTAGACTTCCAAGAATGTGAAACATGTTGAGTAAAACCAGCTTTTGACAGGGTGTTGTTGGGGACAGTCCTTGGACATTTTTCATGGCTAAGGTGAATGTGTGGCATATCTAGGCAGCCACCATATCTTCAGTGCTTGATCTCCCATTTGGGAGTTAGGTTAAGGCTTCTTCAAATAAAACAAAAACAAAACCTACCCTTTCTTGGAGCCCTCATTTCAAGTTACCATGTTGTTGTTAGAATTCAAAGATATAATCTGTGGTAGTCTGGAAAATCAGTATAATCAGGGGTTAAGTTCTGGACACCCCCCTGTGGATGCTACATAATGTGGGACTTCAAGTCTCATTAGTGTCAGTGGACATGTATGGCTGTGTTGGTGGTGCTGCACGTGCATTGCTATTGACAATATGGAAATGGGTCCATTCATGGATGCTGCAATCCATGGATGGCTAGCCTGCCGACATGGAAAGGCATCTTGTAGCATCTTTGAGATAAATTGCACGAAAGAAGCTGGTAGCATGATTTTTTTTTCTTTTTCTCTTTCAATTAGACTCAAAGATGCTCCGACATTCCTTGACAAGCAGTTGTGTTCCTTCACATCATTTCTGACTTGTGGCGACCCTAAGGCAACCCTATTCTGGGATTGTCTTGGCAAGATTTGTCCAGAGGGGATTTGTCTTTGCCTTCCTTTGAGGCTGAGAGAGTGTGACCTGTCCAAGGTCACCCAGTTGATTTCTGTGGCTGAATGGGGATTTAAATCCTGGTCTTCAGAATCATTATCTAATGCTCAAACCATTTCACCATGCTAGCTCTCAAAATTGCTATAGTAACCTGGAATCTCACACTGTTGAAGGCTTTGTGTTAAATCAAAATGAAAACTGCCTGCCACTGGCTCAGAATATTGTTATAATCACTGTCAGAAACTGAAAAGGTAGGAAGAAGCCCCACCACATGGTACTCAGCTCTCCCCCCTCCCTTGTACATTGGAACTACTTGAAGAAGGACTACCAAAGGATTTGACAGCTTTTTTTAAAAAAAAGTATTATTCTTGCATCCCAACTGCTACTCATTATAGCTTACAGCTGAAGATGTGAGAAAACATCTAACTGGCAGGCTGGAGTGCAAAAATCAGTGTATTCCTTTGTCTTATCCATGCCAGGCTCTGTGGGGAAATGTTATAACTGATATACATGGGAAAAGAATGTATGGTATGCTCACACAGAATCTGCCATGGCACTGTAGCTGAGAAGGCCATTAAATGTGCTTTTTTTCTCCAGGAACCAGCTATTAATCAGAGACAGTAGCATAACAACAGAAATGAGATGAGTACAGTGAGATTAAGTACAAGTACATGAATGGACAACTCACAAAAGAACTGAGTGGAAACAGGCTGGAGGTATCATTAGCGATGTATGTCATTGGCTGCACAAACACATCAGGATTACAAACAGACGAGTTTGAAGGGGGGAAGGAGTGAAGTTCAGGGAGAAGGACTTGAGATATCGGGATGATTGGTGCTTAGGACTGATTTATACCATTTCAAATGCTATTTTTTAAAAACATGTTTTTTATTAATTAAAAACAACAAATCAAAACATCCACATTTTCACAGAAGAAATGATAAACTTGTTGCAATATAACAAAAAGATGAGAAGATATATAAATCAATGTATAACAGGTAGATGGCCTTCTGTCTGATTTATGAATCAGATTAAAGGAGTATATGTGCTCCAAAATGTGTCAATGCTCTCTTGATTTTTCAGTGGTCTAGCTCTACAGTAGTGGTTCACAACCTTTGGTCCTCCATTTGATTTGGACTTCAGTTCCTAGAAGCCCCAGCCAACTCAGTCAACAGTCAGAAATTATGGGAGCTGAAGTCAAAATCATCTGGAGGATACAAAGATGGGAACTGCTGCTCTACAGGTTAACTTTCTAGACAAAACTAAAATCTGTGGGACCTCAAGTCCTGTTGTTCCCAGTGACAGTATGTGATGCAGCTGTGCCATCATTAGGGACAACAGGACTTCAGGTGACGTCCTGTTGTCCCTAATGGTGGTGTGGCCGCATGCGTATGTTGTCACTGGGGAGGATGGGGGCTTTGCCATCCACAGATGTTTAAATCTGTGGATGGCAAGTCTGTTCATAGTGAGGCCCCAATGTAGAAGACACTGTAGAACTGTGGGAGCACAGTTGTGATAAACTGAAATGCACTTGTGGATTTGCTGTGGGAGTATTCTTTTAACTTAGGCTTCAAATATACAGCCAGCTAGCTGTATGCCATTACAGATTAAGTCTTATAGCTATTTACTTTGAATTCAATAGGGTTTACATTGCAATCAGATGAAATCTACTCAGAGATAACTCTCACACATGCTGACAAAGTCGTTAACTGTACGATGGACCACTGAAGGTTTTGCTTATCCTTTGTGGTAGTTCTGATGAGAAAGCTATACTCAGGACAAGAGGCTAGTGTTAGAACAGAATATGGAGAAACAGAAAGATTTCCAAGTAGCAAGGGGGGTCAGGCAAGGCTGCATTTTATCACCCTAACTATTCAACTTGTATAGAGAAAACATCATACAAAGAGCAGGATTACACCTGGAAGAAGGAGTGAAGATACGAAGAAGGAACATCAACAATCTAAAATATGTGGACAACACAATATTACCAGCAGAAAACATCATGGACTTGGAATAATTACTGATGAAGGTCAAGGAAAATGTGCAAAGGCAGGCTTGCTGCTGAACATAAAGAAAACAAAAATAATGGGGGAATCTATGAAAATTCACCCTAGGCAATGAGGAAAACAAAATAGTTAAAGATTTCTCATACCTTATAGCAAACACTGAACAGAATGGCAACTGCAGTCAAGAAATAAGTAGATGACCAGTCATGGGAAAGACTAGAAAAAGCTAGAAAAGATCTTAAAGAGGATATACAACTGAGCACTAAAGCTAGAATTGTCCATCACTATGTATAGATGTGAAAGCTACACAGTGAAAATGTAGTGGTGGTGAAGAAGAGTGCTGAGGATACCGTGGACAGCCAAAAACACAAACAAATTAGTCCTTGAACAGATCAAGACTGAAATCCCCCTAAAAGCCAAGATGATCAAATTGAGGCTGTCATACAGTCGGCCCTTCTTATACATGAATTCAAGCATCCACGGTTTGAAAATGTTCCAAAAAAGTATACATTTCAAATATTAAACCTTGACTTACTATTTTTTTTATAAGGGACACCATTTTGCTATGTCATTATATTTAATGGGACTTGAGCATACACGGATTTTGTTATACAAAACCAAGCCCCAGTATATTACAAGGGTCCACTGTACTTTGGCCACATCATGAGAAGGCATGACTCATTAGAAAGGACAATAACACTTGGAAAGGCTGGGAGTAGTATGATCCAGGCCTCGGAGGTAGAAAAGAACTGTTGGCCCTCATCCCCTTCCCCTTCTCCTTTTGTGTCGTGTCTTTTTAGATTGTAAGCCTTAGGGCAGGGAACCGTCCAATTAAAAAGATTGTATGTACAGCACTGTGTAAATTTACAGCGCTTTATAAATAAAGGTTAATAATAATAATAATAGATGGCTAGACTTAATTAGGGAGGTCACAGGCATGAGTCTGCAAAACTTAAGCAGAGCAGTGGAAGACATGGAGACTTGGGGATATCTCATCCACAGGTTTTTCGATAAGTTGCGGTCAACTTTAGGGCAGTTAGCAGCAACAGGGTTGTATATTGAAATAATGCTAATCCAGTAAACAGTAAAACAGTAGAACCAATGGGATTCCTGGACAACTCTAAGGAGTTTATCACACTAGCAAGATCCTGTGGAAAAATGGGATTTAAATGAAAGTTAAATTAGAGAAAACCCGGAAATGCCTGAAGTTTATCACATGACATCACTGTTAACGTGAAATAATGTGAAGTTAAACCGAAGTTAAACCAGAGAAAAATGGCAGCTTTTTACTTTCAGGAAATTTTGAAAGTAAAAAGATGGCGTTTTTCTCTGCTTAAACTTCGATTTAACTTTGCATCATTTCACTTTAGCAGCAATTCAGTGTGATAAACTTTCTGAATTTGCAGGCTCTGTTTAAATTTGAATTTAATTTAACTGTTGATTAAATCCCGTTTTCCCGTGGCATCTTGCTAGTGTGATAAAGCTCTATGACAGGAATGACATCTGTTCGTGTGAACAGAACTTCAGTTTCTTGGCAGAAATAAGACACCTTCACATTTCACCTGAATCTAAATCGATTCATGTATCACAAAAGAAACAATGGCGTTTTACAGACCATCCAAAAGGGCGGTCTGTCACCGCCCTTCTTTGCTGCATGAGGGAACCTCAGCAGACAAACGGTGCGGTTCCCCAGTGCAGCAAAAAGAAGCCGCAAAAAGCAGCTTTTTTTTCCGGCGCTGTTGTGATGCTGCAAGGCACCAATGGTGCCCTTGCGGTGTCACAAGGGCGCCGAGACATGCGGATGCTAGGCGTCCATCACGTCAAAATGGCGGTGCCCATCTGTATAGGGCGTCGCCATTTTGACGCCCTCATTACGTGCGAGGGGCAAGGCGCACCAGGAAGCGCCGCCCCTTGCATGTAACGATGGTCCCCAATTGGGGCCATCTGGAATGCGCCAATATGTCACAGATATACCCATTATACATTCACACTAGCCAAGAAGCCAAAAGGAGTTGTGCAACACATGGAATTGTTAAGTTTTCTTCTGGGATAAAGCAGCCATGTTTTAAGTTTCTACTGCTACGCATGAAAGTGGTTGAATGTGTTCTCAGAGAAAGGACAGTCACTCCTGCAATTGCCACAGCTTTGTTAATTCAGTAATAATAATAAAAAAACCTGGAGCATACCCATTCAAGCCTTTGTTAATTCAGTAATAATAATAAAAAAACCTGGCACATACCCATTCAAGCATTTTATTCAGAAAACAAGAAACTTCCACCCCATCTGAGATGTCTTAGGTGAGATGATCTTGAGTGTCAGTACCTAGTTTCTAACCAGCAGTGAGACTTTTTTGAAATGTTAAAACTGCTAATAACAGAAGAATATGCAGAATGCCTGCTGAGTCCCATCCCTACCAGAACGTGGGTGATTGTGTGACATCCACATTTTGGAATAAGAAATTGGTACAGCTGGAAATTTAATTTTAATTTTTTTATTGGATGCAAATAAAATAGCCCAGCTGTACATCAGTGATTCAAAATATTTTCCTTACAGCAACTAAGACAGCAGCAGCTCTCCCTTTGGTCTTTGACTCACCAGCATGAGAAATCAATTTTGGCTGCTCTTTCTAAAGAAAGACCTCTTGTTAATGCTTTGGAAACAACTAATTCAAATGTTCACATCCTTCTTCTTTTTGGCCTCATTTCTCCCCACTTACATTTTTTTTCCAGTTTTCAGAAGTTGTACTTAAATGGTTTTGCTTAAGTGAAGAATATTGATGGTGTTCATTTATACTAGTTACATTTGGACATGTACACAGAGCCCATGATATACATTCTTGGAATGCTGGGGATAAGAAATGACATTCTTACAGTTCATTAATATTAAACTGGTTTAAATTAAGTTGATTATCTTGAATAAGTCAAAAATAAAATCCCAGTGGTGAGGAAGCTGCCAACCAAACCTCAACATTTTTGCTGATCAAACCTCTGTCCATCCTCCCACTTAGCTTAAAGCCTGGAGTGTAAATCAAGTAGCCTAAATGGGTGGAGGAGAAATTTCCACAGCGTTTCTAAAACTTGGATTCAGATTGATCTTTAAAAAAAAAAGAGAGAGAGACAAAGAGAAAGCAGAAATATATTTGTAAGTAAAACAAACTTTATGAAGCTTGCTTTTTGTTGTTGTTATTTGCTGTCAATTTGACTTCAACAAGAGATTTTCAAGATCCTTGGTAATAAACAGCATTGCTTAGGTCTTACGGATTCAGGGCAGTGTATTTGCTGAATCAATCCACCAAGTGAGTCACGCTATCTTATGATATGTCCAAAGTATGTTTAGTTTAGTCATCTTCACTTCTAGTGTGAGTTCAGGCTTGATTACTTTAAGATCAGTTCTTTTGTCTTTTTACCACCCCATGGTCTCTGTAGAGCTTTTGCTAGCTTATGGAAAACCTTTTGGAGCAAAATAGTCACCAATAAAATAAAATAAAACAAAAACATGGTAATCACCTGGGAAAATTCAACACATAGCATAGTGAGAAAGATAATAAAGGAATAAAGGGGCCATATTTCAAAAAAATGATGTGCAGTCAGTCTCTAGGCATTCTTGCTAAGCAGGTTGAATATACCAATTGAATAAATATTTTGAAACATGAGGATGGACTAGAAGAGTGTAAATGAAAGAGGATTTTGGTCCATCTCTTAATATAGTAAAATAATTCACACTAGTGGATTTTGTAACATTTGAGTAGTGAATTTGGAGTTTCTTGAAATTGAAAAATGTATTTCTCACCTTAATGTTCATCATGATCATCATCAGCATTTTAATTCCAAGTTGTAACACCACAAAATTTGGAAAAAGTCAGAAGGGGAAGAATGCTCACACAACATACTGTAAGCCCTCTCCCCCAAGGCCATGTGATCCTGACCCAAACCTACAGCTGCAATAAACTACAGTGAGCCCTTGGTATCAGCTGGGATTTGATTCCAGGACCCCCTGTGGATATTGATCTTTGTGGATCAATATATACAATGGTGTCCCTTATATTAAATGGCAAAATCAAGCTTTGCTTTTTGGATTTAAATATATATTCAAGGCGTGGAGGGCTGAATCTGTGAATATAGAGGTCTGACTGTATAAATACTGTAAAAACCAAGTGCATTGCATCATATGTAGTCTGGGTTTTGCTTGGAGCAATGGTCACAGCAGAGTAGATAGTTTCATCTTAGCTTTTTACCTGGCAGCAACAGGCTCCTGGCAGTTTCCCACGAGAGAATCTTCAACTGCCATGTTATCTGCTCCCTAATGAGTCTGATTTCAATTCATTTCCTTTCTTATGGAATTGGGTCCAGAAATCCAAAATCCAATAGCCTCTTAGTGCATCTTTAGACAGGATGCAATTAATAGCAGTTTCAAGGATATCTCTGTAGACTGCATTCCCTAGGAAATGGCTATAGAAGGCTATCCAGAGGCATCAAGAGAATTGCCAGGTCAGAGTCCATTGAGAATAAGAGGAATATGGTAAAAAGATTATTTGAAGGAAAGGATATTTTTACTGGGGTGTAGGCGAAGGGTTCTTTTTTATTTATTTGTTTGCGCTGAAAGACGCCTCTCACTTGGAAAAATTGTTGCCCTATTTCAGAAAACAGAATGTTGTGGAGAGGTGGATGTTGTCAGTAACAACTGCCAAGGTCAAGACATGGGGAGATATATTGTGAAATCTGGCAGAATAGCTAGAAGAAAGAATGGATTCAGTTTCTACTGTTTCTTTGCGTGTTAGAAACTGAGAAATTTATAGGGTTGTCCTGTTTAAGCCTCTCAAATCTGGGCATCTAATTAGCACATTATGCAAATATTATAATTGTACATATAATTAATTTTATGTATTTAAATTTATATTAATAATTGCATTTATTTTTACCTAGCTACAATTTCAAGCTATGTAATTATTCTTTCGAGAGCCAGCGTGGTGTAGTGGTTTGAGTGTTGGACTAGGACTCTGGAGACAGGCTTCGAATCCTGACTCAGCCATGGAAACCCACTGGGTGACCTTGGGCAAGTCACATGCTCTCAGCCTCCGAGGATAGTCATGGCAAACTTCCTTCGAAGGAACATGCCAAGAAAATGCCATGATAGGGTCATTTTAGGGTTGCCATAAGTCGGAAATGAATTGGAAGACAGACAATAAAAACAAAATCCCTTTGAGAGAACTAATACAATAATATTCTAGATTTGGAATAGTGTGTGTGAGAGTGTGTATTTTTACCTGTGAATCAGATGATAGCCACTTTCTTCCTGTGATATATGCCTTTTTGCCATCAGTGAGAAAACTGATAAGTCAAATGGCAACTTGAAGGCAGATGCATGTGTATGTGTATACAGACACATACATGCATCTGCCTTCAAGTCTCCATTTGACTTATTAGTTTTCTCACTGATTGCAAAAGGCATATAGTCATAAAAATATCACAGGAAGAAAGTGGCTATCATCTGATTCACAGGTAAAAAATGCAGAGGAAAGTAAGGACAAACTACACTTCCTTCCTTTGCCCTTTCCTCACCTTGAACCTACTTCTCTGGTTCTTTGCACTGTCCCACTGTACTTCTCTCCCTTACCTCTCCTAGTGGCTTCACAGTGCCTCCTGCCCATACGCCACAGCTGTACTTGTCTCTCTACCTTGTCTCACCTTACACCTTTATCACATTCCCTTTACTAACTTTTTTCAGTCCACTGCTTGCATCTGCTGTCCTTTCTTCCCTTGTTGTTCTACCTTGGAACACAACCTCTCCCTTGTGGAGTTGAAGGCTTTCATGGCCGGCATCCATAGTTTTTGGTGGGGTTTTTGGGCTGTGTGGCCATGTTCTAGAAGAGTTTCTTCCTGACATTTCACCAGCATCTGTGGCTGGCATTTTCAGAGAATGCTTGCCTGGAAAGGAGGTGTGTGTGTGTATACTGTGTGACCCTGTGTGACTCCTTTCCAGGCAAACATTCTCTGAAGATGCCAGCCATAGATGCTGGTGAAGCATCAGGAAGAAACTCTTCTAGAACATGGCCACATAGCCCGAAAACCCCACAAAAAAACTAACTTCTCCCTCTCTTGCACCTTACACCATCTTATGCCTTCTTCCCTTGCTCCTTGCACGCTTCCACTGGACCTCATTTCCTTCTCTTTTCCCTTCCCTTGCTTCATCTTATATCTTTGCCTTGCTTCCCTGCCTTGTTTCCTGCACTTTGCAACTTGCATGCCTTCCTTTCTCTTGCCTTCCCTCTTTTTCTTCATCTCACTTCATGCTGCCACACCTCCCTTCTCATGTGTGTTGCACCTAGGGTCTGCCATATCCGCCAGGGGGGGGACATTCCTGTTTGGGTCGGGTCTGCATGGCCCCGCCCCAGTTTGGCCCCGCCCCGGGATTCCCCCCCCCCCGCGACGGAAGCCCAGGCAGGGAAAGAGCCTCGCCTCAGCGAGACTCGTTCCCTGCTTGGCCTCTCGCTGGCGACTGAGGCGCCGTCTCCTCTGCCGGCCAGGAGGCGGCCGACGGGGGGAAGGCCTCACCTCAGCGAAGCCCTTTTCCCTGCCTCGACGCCTCCAGCCTCCCGGAAGGGAGGCGGCCAGGCTGAGGAAGAGCCTTTCATCTTCTCCTCCCTACTCTTTTCTTCTCCTTCCTCCTCCCTTCTTCCTTCCTTTTCTTCTTCCTACTCTCCTCCCTCCTCTCTCCCCTTTTTCTTCATCTTCTTACTCCCCTCCTCTTTTTCTCCACCTCTTCTTCTCCACCTCATCCTTCCCCTCTTCCTCCCCTTTTCCTTCTCTCTACTTCCTCTTCCTCTCCTTCTTCCTCCTTTTCTTCTTCTCCTCTTCCTCTCCTCTGCTTCTTCCACTCTTCCTCCTCTTCTGGTTTTTGGCCAGAAAGGGAAACACATTCTGCCATCTGTCTAGGGATAATGCCAAAGTCCTCCATTTTGATCATACCTAAGAAAAACATGCATTTATATGAAATTTTTTAGAATCCTCATTTTTTGTCGTGTCCTCCATTTAAAAAACACAACCACACGTGTCCTACATTGAACATTTTGTCCTACATTGTCTCGGTTTGAGTCCGACTTATTGCAACCCTAGTTGCACCCACCTGTTGCCACTCCTGCAATAGCTCCTACCGTCCTTCCTTCTTCACAGCTCTGCCATGCTTCCCTGCCTTGCAGCTGCACCTTCATCCCTCTCATCCTTCCCCCTACCCTTGTTTCACTTATTTTATTGCCTGCTGGCTCTCTAAAGAAGGAGCAGCTGCACAGAACTGCTAGTGATACTTTAAATGGGGTTAGGAAAACAAAACAGGTAAAAGATGTGCTGCTCCTGTTGCTATGAGACAAAGAACAGGAGCAGAGATAAATAAAGCATGGTAGGGCTTCCGTAGATTGCCTCCTTGTGCCCTTCCATACTTGGTTTTCTGGAAAGCTGTATTCTGGACCATTTTCTAGATATACACTTTGTGGGGTGGAATGTATACAAGAAGGTGTTCTTGTGGAGCTTTTGTGGCTTGTGGAATCTTTACCCTTGCGCATTTGGTGAGCTAGCCTATATCAAAACCTGGTATTTCAGGCCATTTAATTTATTTCTCAACCTTGGATTTATCCTTTATCAAGTAAATCCAACATCGAATGTTTATTTTTTAAAACTTTAATTTAGAACACAACCATGCCTAAGTTTTTGCATAAATTTAAAAATGTTCCTAATTTCCCCTGTTCCCAAGTAGCCACCTTCACATATCAATTTCTGCAATGCCTTATTGTTCGCACTAGAAATACAGAAAGAAAGAAAGAAAAAAGGAAGGGAAGGTTAAAAAAAGGAATGCAGAGTGTAGAGTTCATAACTGAGTGTAGCCCCTAAAAACTGGGGCAAATAGACATTTTTATTGGTTTTTTTCTCTCTTCCTTGCATGGTATGTGACCATGTGGCATGTATTTTTGAAAGAGAGCCCTTCTAAAGGCTATAATACAGTATTATAACTGTAAATTCACAACTCTTTATGTATTCACAATATTAAAATTTTAACTTAAGGAAAACAATACTTCTTCCTTGTGTAACGGGAAAATAATAGGATCTAAATAGTTTGGATATTTGCAATCACCAGTAAGTGCTGTATTGGCCTGCTGTTTAATAAATCAGAAGGCAGGTTTCATTTTGAATAGCATTCATGTAAATACATGATTCCTGGATTCTTCAAGCTGTTCCCTTTCATAATTGTAGGTTTGTGCAACAAATGATAATGCTCCATGAAGTTTTCCTTGGGTGGGACATTAAGAACTTCTGTTTTTACCTGGAGCTTTGAAGACATCTGTTTTCCAAGAATTATGACAGCATCTTGCTCATAACTCTACAAACTATTCTAAGGCACAGTATTATTGTTGTGTGCATTCAAGTAATATGACTTACAGTGACCCTAAGGCAAACATATCATGGGATATTTTCTGGGACTGAGAATGTGTGGATGTCACCCAGTGGGATTCCATGGCTGAGTGGAAACTCAAACCCTGATCTCCAGAGTCATAAATGCTCAAACCACCTACACCATGTTAACTCTCATTTCTAAGTGTAAATGGTGTTAATAGCTATTAAGATAATGTTCCTCTGTATATGCATCTTGCCAACACTCATAATTATTGATGTCTCTTCTTGAAATCCCCATTTGGTTTTAGAAGTCAGAAACAAAAGAGACTGTTTAAATTGGGGTGGCAACCCTTTGAGCCGGGGGCCGGGTTGCTGTCCCTCAGACAACTGGGGGCGAACCGAGAAAAAAATAATTAAATATTTTTTTTAAAAAAATTAAAATATATAAATAAACCAGGACAAAGTAGGACAAAATTTTCAAATGGAAGACACTTTTTTTTAAAATGGAGGACTGTGAAAAAAATTTGCTGATTTAAAAAAAATGTTAATATTGCATATTTCTGAGGCTTCTATAGACAATTGCCCCCCAAAGGCCCCGGCGGCATCGATGCCAGGACCGGCTGGCGGTCAACCTCGCCGGCCGCATCCGCCCGCAGGCCGCAGGTTGCCTACCCCTTGTTAAATCCTGATTAGCTGTAATAGTAAAATCTCTGGCCCACTGAAATGCACACAACACGGATCACGTTAAGGCTGTAGTCCTAAGCACTTATTGGGGAGCATCACCACTAATATAAAATTTACTCTGATAGACATGGTTGGATTGCGTTTACAGATTTTACACATGGATAGGACTGAATTTATATTTTAGTTGAATTGCACCTCTGTATGTTTTTTTTTAAACCCACAACACATTCATTTTTACATCCATGGGATGACTTACCCCCCAGCTGTTGTCATTCATTAATATGACAGTGTTTGTTTTTAGTTGTTATTCTATACTGGGCTTTCTCTTCTTTGCTTAACCTGAATGCATGATTTCCTTACGCAGTAGTGTCTGCTTGGCTATCTTATTATTATTATTATTATTATTTTTTATTATTACCTTTATTTATAAAGCGCTGTAAATTTACACAGTGCTGTACATACACTCTTTTATTAGACGGTTCCCTGCCCTCAGGCTTACAATCTAAAAAAGACATGACATAAAAGGAGAGGGAAAGGTGGTGGGGCTAGTAGGCTAATACATATAAAGTACATAGCAATACAGGAAATGGTTCGATAAAACAGGCCATCAAAAGACATCAAATAGCAAGCGACAATTATGCAATGCCTGGGAACGCTTCTCTGAACAGGATGGTCTTCAACTCTGTTTTGAAGCTGGTTAAAGAAGTGATGGCCCTTGCTCTCGGGGGAAGAGGTTCCAGAGTGAGGGGCAGCAAGTGAAAAGGGGCGAATCCGAGATGGGGCAGAGGAAATCCTGGGCTGGGACAGCAGACCTGACTACCCGAACGGAGGGCCCTGGTGGGAAGGTGAGGAGAAAAAAGGTCTGATAAGTAAGGAGGGGGCCAGCCATGGAGGGCTGTAAATGTCGACAGCAGGAGCTTGTGTACTGATACGGAAAGGGAGGGGGAGCCAGTGAAGGGATGCCAACACAGGAGAGATGTGGTCAGAGCGGTGGGTGGAGTGATAATGCGTGCAGCTGAATGCTGGACAGAGATTAAGGACGGAGGTGAGAAGAGAGGAAGCCCAGCCAGGAGGACGTTACACGTAATCAAGTCGTGAGATCACTAGGGCCTGGACTTTGAGTCTTGTTGTCATTAGTTCTTTAGTAACTGTCCATTTTTCCTGGGAGAAAGTGGCCAATTCTTTTGAAACCATGTAATTTGTTTCAAATTCTTAATTGTCACTGAGCTATTTAGAAATAAAAAATCTGACTTGTGAACGTTGGAAACTAGAAAATGACATCCAGTCCCTCAGGACAAAAACCCAGTAGACCCACAGTATCTGCAAATGCATACAGTGAAAAGCAGATTTGAAATTTTGTTGGCAAAATAGTCAAGCAGGAAGAATTCTCTTATCAGTCTGTCCATATATTCACACACCCAGCACAACTACCACCCAGTCTTCCACAGCGATTCATGCTTGTGAAGAGGAGTCTGAATTAGCTGAATCATAATAGGGGTACCCCTAGAATATACAATGGACACTGCTGTACAGAAATAAAACAGAAGATACTTTGTTTTAAAATTCTGTTGAGTTGTCCCTTGTTCCATACTGCCTGTGCAAGATGGGTGATCAAAAGGAGCAGCATATCTGGGAATTAACAGAATCAGAAAGTGTTGGAGAGGTTTTAGCCATTGTGCTGACTAGTGCTTTAGTTGCATGCCATCTCATCTTCGGAGGCCCGTCTAACATTAGTAATGTAAACGAAATCCAGTTCAACTGTACTATTGTTAGAAGCTATCCCTCTTTCCAATTTGACAGTATGGGGGTGCGAGAAGCGTTCTTATCTTCTCCAGCCCTAGCATTTTTGACAATACATCCCCATCCTTGTTGAGGAACATGGTTTTCAGTATGGATGGGTCAGTTGTTACAAGCCTTTAAAAAATTTACAGATAATAGATTTTTTAAATTCTAGGCTCAGTAAATGGATTTAAAAAGTATGGGTGGAATAATGGAACTATTTGTGAATTTGTGAAGCAAGTCGTCTGTCTATCTTGGCAGAACTGGATGCAAATAAATTGGTATGTTGGAGGTTGTTTAGCGATGTTCTCTTTGGTATGTGAGAAATTGTCTGGTTCCTCTTATATTATTGTTAAATGAAAGAGAATAGGACTCCAGCACTTTTAATAATGGTGGGAAAAGGGGGGGGTTGCAGCACTTTCTGGAATCCTCTGCCCAGTTCTTTAAAGAAGCCTTTATTCACAGAGCAGTGGAAAGCCGAGTACGGGACCAAATCTGAAATTTCAATACAGAAGCTCTAATGCAACTCTGTGTTGGTTTTAAATTTAGCTTAGTCTTTGAGATAATTTGATCTAGAAACAGCCTTCCTTAAACTGCCTAACCCACTGATGTTTAAATGACAGCTGTCACTAGCCTCAGACAGCAGTGTTGTTGGCCATACTTTTCGGGCAACCAGGTTGGAGAAAGCAGATGTACAAAATACCAAAGTTAGAGTAGGTCTGTTATGGTGAGTAGTAATTTGTGTCAGATCCCCCCAAAATATCTAATGAAAAAAATGTCCTGCATTGAGAGTTCCTATGTGAAAAAGCTCTCTTGGCCTTTGAATGCCTATGTCAAGTCTTTGTGCTTGAGCTATCAAGTCACTGGGTGAACAATGTAGTGCTCTTTTTAAAAAAAGTGGATATCTTTCTGTGACCCAGCCTCTTAGTACATGGACCTTATCACACCTGGGAGGTTTGCAGCTCAGATCTGCAGTCATTCCTGTTCTAGCATCGCGAACGTGATGTTTTTTCACACCAGATCCCGAGTCACTCCTGTCTAGCAATGCGAATCACGTTTAAATGTGATGTTTACCACACTGGTTGCCTTTATGTTGCCCTTCTGAATTAAGGGGAGGAGCGAAGTCAGTTCTATTCCAAGCAAGTCACGTGATGCGGATTCTCAGCAAAGCAGAGTGAGTGCACATGTATTACTACACCGGGGGTTCAATGATTCAAATCGGCACCCTTGCACATGCTCAGTGGGGCTCTGGATGCTGTCATCCTTCCCTGCCCCCTCCTTACTGTCATACTTCATCGGGATGAAGGAACAATCAGGGATGATGGGATAGGTCGCTGGGGGCCAGGACTGGGAGCAGGAGAAGCAGGGATGATGGGATAGGTCACTGGGGGTCGCTGGGGCCCGGGTTGGGATGCAGGAGAAGAGCAGAGGATGATGGGATAGGTCACAGGGGGTTGCTGGGGCCAGGATGGGATGCAAGAGAGGCAGAGGATGATGGGATAGGTCGCAGGGGTCACTGGGGCCAGGATTGGGATGCAGGGGAAGGCAGAGGATGATGGGATAGGTCGGGGTTGCTGGGGCCAGGATTGGGATGCAGGAGAAGGCAGAGGATGATGGGGACGATGGGATGGGTGGCAGAAGGGGCGAGATGGGGTGAAGGAGGAGGAGGGGAATGACAGAGCAGGATGCAGGGGGCCAAGGGGGGTGACATCAGAGTGGTTTTCCACACCAGACCAATTCAAAGTGAAATCGAAGTGAGCTTGAATGCGCATTCTGTGAATTCCCTTTTTTTCTGAATTCATCAAAATGAGGGGTCACTTTGGAATCACTGCGGAAGCCCCACTGAAGGAGCTCCCATGGAAAGGAATCGCGTCTGATAACACATTCACGTTATGACTTGAATTCGCATCGTTGGAAGCACAGTCATGTCAGAACTGACCTGCAAAAGCTCTAAAAATCTCCGTGTGATAAACTTCAATGCTAGCTATGCTACTCAAAAGTAACGTTAAGTTCAGCCATGGAAACAAATAGTGTTCCAGTTTAAATGGATTGTTGCTAGACAATTAAAATATTGTTTCCGTAAAATAATATACTAAATGGTAAAAACATTTAGTTTGGATAAAAATAAAAATAAAACATATAAAAATGAAAAATGCACTCTGAAGAAAATGCACACAAGTTAAGCCATATCCAAACCATGTTCCTCAAAACTGTGTTTACCAGTAGAAAGAGCTAAGATTGCTTCTGAATCTGCTGCTGGCTGGAGCAGTGTTTTGCAAATGAATTTGAGAGATTTTTACATCCCTAGTTGTAGCTGCAATGTGTCTGGAGGGCACCAGGTTAGGGAAGGCTAAGAGAACAGGCCTGGTGAATCTCCAACAGAAGCAGATTTCATACTGCATGTGCCATCACACAGAAAGTCTTACTAAATTCTCCAGCAGATACTTTAGTAAGTAAGAGAATTTTAAGCCAAGCTGTATTTACAGATACTGCAACACAGAGAAAGGATTATATAAGTGAAAAAGCTCTTCTATAGAGGCACAAGTCATAGGTCTTCATGGTTGTAAACCTTGATGAATTTCGTTCTCAAGGGCATTTATGAATAATTTTTCTTCTCACTAGAAGAACGTTATTGAGAAATGCTTCATTTTCAAGGACTATTTGCTCTTAGGAATTTATACTGCAAAAAATCTACACATGATGTGTGTGTGCAGAGAACAGGATCTTCTGTGACAAAAAAACAACATGTTTTCTGTGCAGGAAATTTGCTTTTTGCATAGACAATAACATCTCTTTGATGCACAAAATCCTTGTGTGTGATTTCTTTTTGTAGAATAAATCCTGAACTGTGAATATTTTAATCTGTCTAGGATTTGCTTCATCAGAGTTTTCTGATACCCCTTTTGACTATTTGATTATTTATGATTTGATTATTTATGTCTATTCTTTCCATCCTTTAACAACACATTGGCAGGTTACAGACCACTGAGAAGCAGCGGTCTGGCTCCGCCTCCACTTGCAGTGTCCGGGAACCGCAGCCTTTAAACGGTATGGCTCCCAGACGCTGCAGAGAGGGAGCACGGAAATTGCACTCCTTCTCAGGCCCCGGAAGAGGCACCGCGAGTGCCAAAGGGCGCACTCGCGATGTCACTTCTGCTGTGTGACATGCAGACGCAGAGCGTCCGCTACGTCAAAATGGCGGCGGCCGTGTGGAACGGCCACCGCCATTTGTCACAGACTCTGTCTGTGATAGGGTAAGGGGCGTCTGGAAGAGATGCCCCTTTTTCAAAATGGGACGTCCTAAGGACGTCCTTTATGGCGGTCTGTAACCCGCCATTGATTTACTTCATAAAAAAAGCCTAGGCAGATGAGGAAGATCTGGCATGATCAACTTAAGGATTGGTTTTGGGGCATGTGACCAAGTAAAACCCTGGAGTGCTAACATTGTATACTCAGCTATCCATGCAATAGACAAAATAGCACACACAGATCATCTTTACTTCTAGAACATGCCACAGTGACAGCGTGTGAGTTCTGTGACCAGATCATGTATATAAATTTAGTGTCATATGTGACTGGGATAACAAGTACTGATACCAGGACAAAGTATCCAGTGCTTAAGACAGGAAGCTATAGGTCTGATACATAAGGGCCTTTTAGGCGCCCTCGTCACGTGCTAGGCATTGGCTGAGGGCGGAGTGCCCACACGCCCCACAACCCTCGCATGTGATGAGGGCATAACAATGGTGGCACCCTGTATACATGGGTGCCACCATTATGTAAGTGCGCGGTATCCACACGGTGCTGTGCAGCACTTACATAACAAGTGCATCAGTGGCACACTTGTTACACCGCCGCCGTGGCTTCTAAAGAACCTGCTTTTTGTGGGTTCTTTTTCTGCCGGTGGGAACCTTCACAGTTTGGCGGCTGAGGCTCCCCTCTGGCGGAAAAACAGGCGCCAGCAGGCCGCCCTTTTTGGGCGGACTGTACTGTGCTATAGTCAGATCAGAATATGGAGAAACAAAATGGTTCCCAATCAGAAAGAGATTCAGAGAAGACCCTATCTATTCAATTTGTGTGCAGAAAATATACACAGAGCAGGTTTAGACACAGAAGAAGGAGGAGTGAAGATTGGAGGAAGGAGTATCAAAAATCTAAGATATGGAGATGACACTATACAACTAGCAGAAAGCAGACTTGGAACAATTACTAAATTAGAGAGGAAAGTGCTAAGGCAGGCTTGCTGTTGAATATTAAGAAAAATAATTTCTATGGAGGAGCTACAGGAATTCACCATAGACAACAAAGAAATTGAAATATTTAAGGATTTCTCATAACTCGGATCAATCATTGATCAGAATGGGGATTGGAGCCAATAAATAATAAGACTAGGATTGGGAAGGACAGCTATGAAAGAAATAGATGAGATCTTAAAGTGCAAAGATATCAAGCTAAATACCAGAGTTAGGATCATTCAAACCATCGCATTTCCCATCACAATGCTTGAAGTAAGACAGTGAAGAAAGCTGACAGGAAGAAAATCTCATTTGAGATGTGATACTAGAGAAGAGTGATAAGTATACCATGGATGACCAAAAAGTCAAACAAATGATTCCAAAAACATCAACTCTGAACTCTCCCTGGAGGCCAAAATGACTAAATTGAGGTTGTCATATTTTGGCCACATCATGAAAAGAGGTGACTCACCAGAAAAGACAATAATGTTGGGAAGGGTGGGATTTTAGGAAGTAGAAAGAGAGGAGGACCACATACCAGTTGTATAGACTCAAAGATGCCACGGCTCTGAGCCTGCAGGACCTGAGCAGGGCAATTAAGGACAGCAGGGCTTGTTGCTGTCACTTATGCTGTCCAAGTCATTTTTTAGTTGTGGCAAGCCCAAGGCGAACCTTTCATAGGGTTTTCTTGGCTAGGTGTCTTACTGGCAAGGTCTTCTTGGCAAGGTGTCTACAGTGTCACCATGTGTCAAAGGTGACTTGAGGGCAGATAACAACAACAACCAGGACAGGCCTGAATGATTTCAGGGGAGGTCTAGCGAATTGTGAGGGAGCATTTTATGGCAGAATACAGTGATCTAGGGACTGGTAAACTGCCTGAAGTTGAGTCCCCTAGCAGCCTCCCTGCCCCTGACCTATTCCTCTAAAGTAGGAGTGCGGGAACCCTGATTTTGTTCACAATCTAACAAAATCTAAGCAATTTTTACATGAATATACACTATCCTCCACTGGAAGTGAGTCATATGATATTGGAAGTACTGTAGTCCTTCTTTCAAATGAATCCAACATAGCTCTTTCAAGGCTTCACAAAATCCCAACGTGGTGAAGGTGTTACTGGAAGACACGCATTACACCCAGGTACCAATAGCAAGCAGAAAAGCCACTCCAAATAGCAGTGACACATAGATTTAAGGAGCCCCTCCCACTCATGCAAATCTTTTTCATTTGAATGACAGACTTCAAGCAAGTCTTCAACCCTCCTATTAGATCATTTGGTTGGTTTTTACAGTGCTGCATTTTGACTGGATCAAGACCATGTTGGCAACTTAAGACACAACCAGTTAACTATAAATCCTTTCTCTGACTCTTGGTTGATTTGAATGACAACCATAGAAGCTTTCTGCTGTGTTCCACCTCCTTTAGAAATGATTTTTTTCTGAAGAAGGGAGTCTGCATTCTCTCTACTGAAGTTAATGATTTTGAAAATTAGGCTATAAACAGCCAGGATGAGAAAAGATCTCCGCCTTCTTTTAGTATTGGCTCAGGGCAGGGAGAAATTTTGACATCCCCAAATACTTTTTGTAAGCTTTGGGGGCAGGAAAAACAACAATATATTTAAACTGTATAGCAATTGTGAAGAATGGTTGGCTTCCAGGTATGCCTTTCTGTGTGCTTATGCCTTGGGTTGAAAGAAGAAATGAATAAATCTTCAGACATTCTCATAACAAGCACCTCCTCTGTTGCAACTGAGAGCCTTATAGGCTGTGTGTGCTGTGAAAAGTTTTTGATTTAATGGGAAGCAGGCTGTTGGAAGGGAGGACTTTGTTAGCCACACCCCCGCAAGTTTTATATCTGCTTGGAAGAGAGCTGCATGTTTCCTCACCCTGCAGCTCCAGAGGACAGATCAATGTGAATTCTTCCATTCACCAACCATTGCTGCACAGCACAGTTCCCCCTTAAGCCACCTTTTAATGGCTCGAGCTGAGCTCAGCATTGGGCTTCTGCTGTTTTTGACCTGTGGTTTGTCAAATGCACAAGGCTGGAGGAATTGGTTTTGGGGGGGTCCAGAGAAAACAACCATCCCTCCCACAAAAGTTGCCAGTCCTAAGGAGCAGACAGAACAGACTGAGCGGATGATGCAGCATCTTGCTACGCCTGAATCTGCTACCACCTCGAGCATCCTAGTTGAAAGTAGTACCCAGCAAAAGGGGAGAGTGTGGACTATCTTTACCTTAAAGAGACCAGGCTTCACTGCTGCCACAACTGTTCCAACAGTTACAACATCTTCCCAGCTGGAAAGCAGAGAAGGAGATATTGCAGGAGTAGGGGCTGAGATATTAAATGTAGCTGAAGGAATCAGGAATTTGGTTCAACATTGGGATGAAAAAACTACTGAGGCGACAAAGACGACTGAGGCACCTGCAACCACTGACCTTTTGGAAGCATCACCTACTGCTGTTACAGAGCCAGAGAGCATCCTGAATGTTACTGCCAACTCTACAGATGATACTCAAACCTTGCTGGAAACTGGGCAGCCAAAAGGGGTTCCCTTGGTGACTACAAAGCCCCCTCTTCTGTGGAACAAAACTCGCATCCTCTTAAAGAAGCCTGACTTTCCACTCCCAGGTAGTTCTTCTTTCTCATTTTCACCAGATGATTATGCTACTGGCACCATGTTGGCTTTTCAAGAACCTACACATGCAGGGCAAGAAGGTACCACCTCCCCTGAAACAAGGGCAACCTGGGGAGCTTCCTCAGAAAAACAAGGAATTTTGCCTGGTGCAAATGTCTTGGAATTGCAGGAGCCTCGGGCTAACAATAGCAGTCATGTACATGGTGGAATTCCATCCAAGGTGGTGGGTGCTTTAGACAACTGGCTCTTACATTATGTTGCAGATCGAAACCAATCAGTCTCTAAGGGCAATAAAACCCATCTCCAGCTTAAAAACCACCCCTTCTTTAAGCATTCTGGGATAGTAGTAGCTGATGCAAATAAGAACCATTCTAGTGATTCTGTTTCTAATTCAAATGCAACTAATGTTATGGATTTTTCTTCTGCCAATAACTCTGACTCTCTTCAGTTTCTACTAACCTACACTGTGCAACATTTTAGCAATAGTAGTGCAGGGCTTCCTTCCTTCTTTCCTGGATTGATGCCAACGGCTGGCCACTGCTTGCCCTTACCAGCCAAGCTGTCATATTGCAACAACCTGGGCATGAAGCATTTCCGAGTGCCGAATTACTTGCACCTTGGCAGTGAGGAGGAAATTCAGGCTGCTTTGCATGAGTGGGAGGGGCTTCTTAAATCTCGGTGTCACCGCTATTTGGAGTGGTTTTTCTGCTTGCTACTGGTACCTGGGTGTAATGCTTCTCTTCCAGTAACACCTCCACCATGTCGGGGATTTTGTGAGGCCTTGAAAGATCTATGCTGGATTCATTTGAAAGAGGGGCAACTTCCGATATCATGCGACTCACTTCCAGAGGAAGATGGTGTATATTCATGTGTATTTGTTAATGTTTCAGCAGGTAATGTAGCAAGGGTAATATTTGCTCACAGTTCTTAATTTCTCTTTCCTCCAGCACTAGGTAAACTAATTTTACAATAGAATCAGGGATTAAAAATAGTGACTTTGTTAAACTGTGACCCAAATGCACTTTTCAGTTTTTCAGGAAAATGGGGAATGAGCATGATGGAAGCCCCTGTTTCCCTCTCTTACTCAAAGATAATCTCCAATCTCTGTGGTCCAGGCGCAAAACATCAGTCTGATGTGAACCATACATTATAGGAGCTTCCTCCAATCTGGTACCCTCCAGGTGGGTTGTCACAGCTGATTGGGGGATTCTAGGAGTTGTCCAAAATATCTAAAAGGAACAAAGATGAGGAAGGCTGCATTGTAAAACAGGTTGTGAACCTGGTGAACTAGACACCAGTAGTGGTTCAGTCAAAGTAGAGGGAAAGTGTTGTGCAATTCTGGGCAAGATAGGAGGCCCTATAGGCTAAGAATTAGCCTGCACTCTTCTGTCTGCACCATTTACCTTCCATTGTTGTCTATTCATCAGTGCATGGGAAGTTACATATGGATTCCAGCATGCATTGGAGTGACACTATCTCATACTGTGGGCTTGATTTAGGACAAACATGCCAAAAACGTTGCCCCATATTAGTTTCTAAAAGTTGACAGTAGTGATTATAAAAATTTCAACATTTGGAAATTTAACACTACAGTAAGAAATGAATTAAAATTGGACAAAAGGTAAGTTGACTGAAGGCATTCTTACAACTGTTGTTTTAATAGCTCTCTCTGCCTTTTTCCCTCTGTGTGTGTGTGTGTGAGAGAGAGATATTAACTGTTACACTCACAACGAAGTGACTGAAATCACTGGGTTGTCATTAATAAACATTTTCTCTCTACTTTATTTAACTTTTTTTCCAAGTGAAGCACCTTGTCATCTTAAAAGTACATATAGTCTTACTTGTATATGTCATTATAAGTCAAATTTATTATTTTTCAAAAATATTTATGAAGTGTAATATCTGACATTTTTCAAAATCCCAGCTTTTATTTGTGTGTGTGTGTGTGAGAGAGAATGAATCAATCAATGAATGTACAAGTCAGACAAATTTCTACTGATTATATTGTATTAAAAATGAATGCAGTTTTTAGTCTGACATATGGGGAGGGAGAATGGTGATGGCATTTCATTCCACCTGCATCTTCAGCACTTTTACATTTTGTGCTGTGCAGTGTAGTGCCCTTTTCATTCTCCTCTCTCTCTGCTGCATTAACTGCTTTCTACCCCAGAGATTTTAGAATTGGGGGGGGGGGTTCCTTCTGATTCCAACCCCAGAATGACAGTATCTCATCAAGCATTCCTTGTCTACTTACTTGGCACTGGGTATGCCATATACACCACATCCTGGAACTTCCTATTCTCTAAATGCACCATGTGCCCAAACTCTATCACTGCAGAAAGCAAGTTCCTACAAGACATGAATACTTCTTGGTCTCGTTTGCGATATCTCAGCTTTCTGCTGGCAAAGACTTAATCCATTCTCTCCCAGAGGTTTAGAAGTTGGGGGTCATCCAGTAAATTTTCTTGGCAGGAGATTCTGGACAGACAAAAAGAAATACTTCATACACCACATAATTAATTCAAGATATGGAATATATTGCCACAGGATGTTGTGACAGCTGATGGCAAAACTGCCTTTTTATTAGGAAGCATTAGGTAGGAATGGATCTAATGATGCCTAGCAGGCATAATAGTTAAGGATGAAACTTCTAATAGAGATCACTCTATTTCTCGCTAGATGTACACAATAGTCTTAGTGTAAAAAGTGGTTGGAAAGAGGCCCTCCTTTCCATGTAACAGCCAAAGGCATTTTGTAAGTTATTCAAACAGTTACTAGACCCTACAAAATCTTGTTACCCAGTGGGTGGAAGGTACACCTGCCATGAGTAGATATTACTCTTTGAAAATGTTTTTACTTGTGGCAGGAAAGGCAAAGTGTCTTGCCAGTGATTACTAGGTGCTGGAGACCAACAACTGGGGATGGTTGTTCCCATTGAGATTTGCTTGTGATCCTTCCAGTGGTATTCTTGTGACACAGACATACACACACATTTCTAAACTGTGGAATGGAGAGATATGTGTTCTGAGTGCATTACTTAAAAATAATAATCCAGAATGAAGCAATTGTAACTGACATACCATGCTTAAAAAGCTGAAATTTGCAATCTGTATATACTATTCAAATTTGATTGTGATGGGAAGACACCAGAAACTGACTAATATGGTAAATTACTATTGTTGTACATATCCCACTGCTTTTTGTTTGTTTGTTTTACAAAAAGGGTTCAGTGTTATCTGATAATCTACTATCCAGCCAATGATCAGTCTCAGTTTTGTTTGACTTCATCATACTTGCTGTGTCCTGTGCATTCAGGCCATAGTGAAGCATTTTTGGATGTCATACTCAGCCCTCACCCCCTGTTTTACAAAAGCTTTTTATATAGAAATGTCTTAGAGATTCCATGTTTGTAGACTGGTTATTAAGTGTAATCAGATGTGGAAGCATTTATCTTTTATGCTTAATTGTCCCTTGAAACATTAAAGATAAAAAGCTTATCTTGATTTCTCAAAGAACATATTAATTTTAACTAAAATAGGTTTTTCACAAGGAAGCATCTGGCTCACATAGGAGCATTGCCAGATGGGAGTGAGCCCACCCTTCAAATATTTGGCCAGTCTGAAGTTCATATAACATTAATTCCTTATCCTTGGCTCCTGGAAACCTTTTGAATTTGCTGTGATACACGTACATAGTCCAGTTCACAACCCAGTTGGACAGAAGTACTTGGTTAGTATAGGTATCTGCTTGAGACTGTGGTCTTATCCATACTGCAGAAATAAAGTAGTTTGACACCACTTTAATGGTCATGACTCAAATGCTGTGGAATTCTGTAATTTGTTGTTTCATGAAACATTTAGCCTTCTCTGTCAGAGAGCTCTGGTGCCCCCACAAGACTACAAATCACAGAATTCTATAGCATTGAGCCATAGAAGTTAAAGTGATAACAAAACTGCTTTATTTCTGCAATGTGGCAGTAGCCCCTGATCTTATATTCCTGCATTTGAGTCTAACTGTGTTGGATTGGGCATTAAAAAGCCATTCTTTCTTGTATCCC
Organism: Sceloporus undulatus; assembly: GCF_019175285.1. Taxonomy (NCBI): domain Eukaryota; kingdom Metazoa; phylum Chordata; class Lepidosauria; order Squamata; family Phrynosomatidae; genus Sceloporus; species Sceloporus undulatus. Next base: position 256,839,688 of record NC_056522.1, read on the forward strand.
CCACAGAAGCCAGCGTAGGGCCGGAAAAACAATTTAGAAGAATGTTGGTACAGCCAAACAACATTCATGCTGTTTTTATTTCTGCATGGCAGGAGACTGGACTAGACAGCACTTGTGGTCAAGATTCTTTGATTCCCAAGAGCACAGAATATGTGCCATAAAGTGCATACCTAACATTGCAGGGGAAATGGTGGACAGACCATCATTCAAGGATATTTTCCAGCCATTATAGAGTTTCTGAGTAATCCTTGATCCCTGAAATGGAGCTTGAAATCAATAATCTAGATCAGGCTTGCAGTTAAATCCATTGTGATTATAACAGTTATTTGGGGTAAGTAGCCCAGCTGATTGTTATCATAAGCCCACACAAATCACTGGAACAGATAATCTGGCTGGTGATGAAGAAGCAGCCACCCACCCCCAGCAGGTAAAATTGTATGATCTTTACCTGCAAATACAGGTCTGACCTTAGAATTTAGAGGAAATAGCAAAAGTGATGAAAGCTTGGGCTCAGAGATAATCCTGAATCCAGTCTTCGCATTGTCATTCTTTGCTTAAGATATCAGCACTACTGTGCATTCTGACATGGAATTTATGAAGCCAGACTATTTTCATTGTTACTTTTCAGATCACTAGGAATTCTTGCACCCTACCATAGTGGTAAAGTAGTGTATAATTACCAGTTTGCTTTGTGTTAACAGCAGTTTATGTCTTTGGCTATTTCCACTTTCTTCCTTTTATGCATCTTAAAACTGTACATAAAGCAAAGGTTCCCAACCTGGAATCCTGCACTCCCTGGGGATGCAACAAAGATACTTATGTGAATCTAGATTCAGTTCTCTTTTGTCAATCAAAACAAAACCATGGAATCCCCTGAATCCACAGCCAGACCTGTGGACCAGCAGGAAAGGTCCAGATTTTGACAAAATCATGAATGAGAAGCATAAGCAAAGAAGTAATGGAATATTTGGTTCACGATTGGGATTGGTTTTACTGTTCATATTTCCTCCCTGAATAAATTAGAATCTAATTGGTCAATTTAGATTTGCATTTTATGCACTGAGTTAAAAGCTTGTTTTTTTTAAAGTTCAATTTGTTCACCCACAGTATTATATGTAGTTCAGTTTCTGGTTAAAAAAATAGACTTCTTCATCTTCAAATGTGATATTACTTTTGTAAGGGGTGTAACATTAATAAAACATTTCCTAGGGTGTGGGGCATAAGAAAAGTTGGGAATCACTGACATAGAGCTATGTTCAGCATAACCTCCCTGTGTACTGGGGAACATGTGGAATGAACAAGTTCAAAAACTAAGGGGAAATTGAAGCTACCTTTGATGGACTCACATACGCTTGAATTTAGAATGAATATGTGTCACTTTTAAGTCACTTAGAGTACTTCCAACAGTTATCCCTGTGTTTAACAGGAATTGGGATCTGCCATCTATCTAATAGAGGCCCCTTCCATTTGAAGAAGGGAGGGGTGGTAGGCAAGGGGCTTCTGACTTAGCCACTGCCTCAAAGACCTCCTGGTACCTTGAGGTGATGGTACAGTCTCCATTGCTCACCTCAAATAACAATGAATGAAGCTCATGCTGTTAGGGGCTGTCTGGGCAAATGTGAGGATGACATGAATGCAGTGTGTGTATGGCCATGCCCATTGTGGGCATGCTGCCCCTGATGTGCTGCCCTGGAGCCAATCTAATCTTTGGGCTGAAACAGGTTCCCTACCTGGACCTTAAATGTACATGTTTATCTCTCATGGATAGCAAGTATCTTGAAACAGAGCTCAGAATTCAGTCTTTTCTTTTAAAAACAGAGTGCACTCTTACAGACTCTCCCAATATATCTGTAAGTATTTTTCAGTACAGTACTGGTTTGACTTGTGGAAATACTCCAGTGGTGTACACAACTGCTGTCTTTCTTCACTAGAATGTTTCCTGGAGAAGTTATACTCCTGGGTTTTATTCCCAACCATAATCATTATTTCCTTAAGCTAGGCAAGAGGACTTTCCTTTTCATTCCTTTTTATAATTCTGTAAGTCTGAGAGTGTTTCTTAAAAGAGTTACCAAGACGTTTTTGTGTTGTGGGGTCAACCCTCCCCTCAACATTCTTGAGGAACTTTTGTTTAATCTTAGCACAAAGAGTCTTTAGAATGAAGTAACTTGCATTAATACTTGGCAAAACTCCTGCATTGTTGCATGAAATCCCTGTTCCATTTTAAGCATCTTTATTATCTCCTGTCAAACAGAACCATTCGTTTCAGGGTATTTTGAATGAAATTATTTGCTTGATAAATGAAAACTCCCACTTGAAGTAAGAATTTGTCAAGTTAAAGTTCACCTCCTCAACCTGGCAACTCCCTTCTTAGGCTTTATTTAAGCACAAGAAAGTGTTGTGTTAATGATTTTTTATATAAATGTATATGTTACATTGTACTTTTATCAATGAGAACATGTAATGTAGATATTTTCTGAGGTAATCAGAAATTCACAATGAAATTTCAGATGTGTGTAGCGTGATCACCTAGGATAATTGTTGTGCATGCAACCACTACTTTGCTGAAATTATTCTATGGAACACAGGATATGCTCAGTAAGGATCTGGCTGGATTATAGCTATAGCTTCTTTTGGCCCCCTCCCCCAGTTTGTTGCTATAGAACAGACATCCCTAACATAGTGACCTCCAGATATGTTTTAATGTACCTCCCACATTCCCAACAGGTATAGCGATTGGTCATGTAGGTTGAGAATGATGAGAGTTGTAGTCTAACACAGTGGGCAGTGTGGGAAGAGCTCAGCAGTCTTGTATACCTTGCCCATGCTCCTTGTCCTTGCTGCGCCCATAACTGTCTTCATAGGATCAGTGCATCATTATTTTAGGTACATGTACTAGCAATAGAGTTATGTACACATCTGTCATGTGTGTCAGAAGCACATAATAGAAAACGTATTATTTTGGACTGCAAATTCCAGAACCCGCAGCCAGTATGGGCACTGACCACAATGCTGAAAAACTACTGATCTTGCTACCTGTGGGATTCTGAAAATTGTAATCCAGAAACTACTTTGTCAATCTCTCATAAAAAGAGATTCACCATAAGGTTTTCAGTGTCAGTGATTGTTCCTTTTTGCTTTGTAATACAGAAGAGATAACTTGCCTGTCTTTGCAAGATGGGATACCTGTGTATAACACAACACACACACATTTTAGCACAGCTGGGCTTTTAAAAGTCCTGATGGATGTTAGAACCTGTTTTAAGGGATGTGTCAGTTAGATGACAAATGCACAAGAACCTCTTCCCTCCAGGGTCTTTGCATACACCTCCCTCTCTTCCATGTGTTCCTGAATGCTTCCCCCTGCAGCTACATATGGGTGGTTCCTGGCATGGCTATGATTTGGGGAAACTGCATAGTTCAACGTACAGCACTTATAGAAAAACTTGTGATGGTAATGTTGACTGCATCTCCACAAAGCTTTGGCGTGTATTTCTAATACTGATTATTGTTGTTGTTAATGTTCCTCCTCCTCCTGTCTCAGCTTTTTCCAGGTTAGAAGGGCTCGCCAGTTTTCAGACTTAGCCTTGCACTGGCTGGTTGAATGGCCTGTTAGCTTCCCTTTCAATGCCCTTTTGCATGCTTGGAGAGACAGTTGGGAATTTAATGTAGCCCTGCCTTTTCCAGTTGAAAACAGCAGCACATGGGATTCCTGTTGCTGCATGGGCTGCCTCCTCTCTCACCTTTAAAGGCTCAGAGAGCAAGGGAGCGAGAGAGAGCCTGCTGCATTCACCATCATGAGCACAGCAGGGGATGTTTTGGCCACTTCCCCACATTTTAAAGAGCCAGGAAGAGGCTGTTAGGACTGCACTGTGGGGCACTTTCCAGATTTAAGTTTTAGGCAACTTGTTCATTATGTTTCCTTTATAATGCTGGAATCCTTGCTTTCCCTAGACCCAGAGTCAGCTTTCTGAGAGTCATTTCATTCAATCCAATGTTAGTTCCCACTACAGCAGGTACATTAAAATAAGTGGAATTTACATTGATTGTAACTGTCAAATATGACTCATTTCAATGAATCAGCTCTGGTTGAGCACAATGCCTCCTGAAATCTCATGAGAAGACTCCATTAAAAGCAAAAAACAATGGAATCTGCATCCAGCCTTCTCCCTGCCTTCCTTCTTGTGTAGCACAGGGGTGTAATGTCCAACAGCACAGACACACACTTTGCAATAGAATACGTTTTGTGAAATTCTCCTTGTCCTAACCTGAGAGAAATTTCATTTCTTCCTCGTGTGTTTATAAATGAAGATCACTGTCAAGAAGTAAATATTTGCTGAGTGCTTTAAAATGCATTCATTGGATACTTACTCTACTCTGTCCTGACTTTCCACATAGTGACAACATGTTTCTTTTTCTTTGTAGATCAATATCTTTCAAAGGTTGCTGGCTGATGTCAAAATGTACATTGCAGGGTTGGGTTCATTTTAGGGCAGGCAGCAACTTGGTTTTCTACACTGTGGTCATGATGAGATGGGAGCAGGATCGTTGTGGGGCTTTCATTGGTGTCTGTAGTGGAAAGAACAGAGGGTTGGTTTCTCACCACCTCCCCTCTTCCTAAATTACTTGTAGCAACAACAACAGTGTCAGTAACACTGTCCTGGGGAGGCATATTGTATGCAGTGTTGCCAATTTCTGGGGAATTCCTCAGAATTTGGGAATTTAATTAATTTCTTTCTGGGGATTTTGACTGAATAATAATAATAAATATTGGAGAATTCCGGGGATTTTGGTAAAACATTCCAGGGAATATTTTCGAGGCTTGTTGGCAACACTGATTGTATGGCAGAAGCTGGGATCCTCTGCCAGGTAGGCTGGATGTGGCCCCTAAGGTTCTCATAGAAAACAACAACAACCCTCCATCCCCCTTCTTTCCTCAAAAAGGGATAGTCTCATAACTATGATGCTGTTTTTTCTTAAATGTACTGTGAAGGTCCCCACTTGTTTTAGCATAGTAGTAGTGGTAGTTCCTTTAAAAAACAACATACTTAAAATAAGGAGAATCTTGGGGATTGAAAAATGATACCTGCACCAAAAGATCTTGTCCATCCTTTATATATGGGATACCAAAATGGCACAATTCTTTCCAGACAGGTTATAGTCTTCCCTGGCTAAACTAGTGGTTTCAACGTTTTAAGATTTGAAATTCATGTTTTAAAGACCCATATGAATATGGGGTTGGCGTTACTGACGGTCTCAGTCTGCAAACCAGTACTGGTTCTGACCTGGCAGCTCCAGACCTATAAATTAGGCCAGATTGGGAAGTGGAGAGAGGGGAAGAATTTTTTTTTTATTTATTTAAGGATTTACAGTGCTGTTCTAGGCAGTGGCAGAAATCAAAGGGCATGGGAAGGAAAAAAAAATGAAGGGTTACAGGTAAGTGGAGGAGCTTCTGCTGAACAGAAGGAAAAAGATTGGGTATCAGGTGGGACAAGGATGGAGATAAAGAAATATTCAGAACTTTGACACCTTAGGTATCAGAAACTGATGCAAAGCCTGCCAAAAGTCTTTAAAACAATATTTTGCTTTTGCACTTTCCTCCCATGCATAGGTCTTGGCCTTTAGCAGATTCATATATAAAATGATGGATGGAAGGATACTGAAAATGTATGTGCATCTGTTATGTGATGTTCAGTGTTTTGGCCTCAGCCATTACATCCAGTTGTGTGGGGTAGATTAAACTGCATTAAATTGGACCATTTGTGTCCCAGGGTGCAGAAAAGTCAAACAGAGCCTTCTTTTCTTTATAAGTCCACAATGTTAAAAAGCCCACATGCTTTTTTGACACAAGCCATAGAGAAGTTGAACAGACCTTTCCTGGAATTCATAGACAATAGCTGATATGGGAAGGATACAAACAAACTGAGGCCAAACTCCTATTGAGTTATGCAACTGAGCATAAACTTTGGAGACCTTCTTTTCAGAATCTCTGCAAGTTGGTTTTAAAGCTTAATCCCCCTGAAGAAGGCCATACAAATATTCCTAGGCCAAAACACATCGCATTATTTTAAAGAATAAAGTCTTTTTTTCAACATCCTGAGACTTTGTCTCTTTTCATGGATTGCTAGAATCACAGAGTTGGAAGAGACCTCAAGGGCCATCTAGTCCAACTCCCTGATGTGCAGGAATACACAATCAAAGCATTCCTGACAGATGGCCACCCAGCCTCTGTTTAAAAACCTCCAAAGAAGGAGACACTATCAAACAGCTCTTATTGTCAGGAAGTTCTTCCTAATGCTTAAGTGGAATCTATTTTCCTGTAGTTTGAATCCATTGCTCTGTGTCCTAGTTTCTGGACATTCTCCAGCTTGTCCACTATTTGCTTTCTTTAATTGCTGCATCACACTATTGATTCATGTTCAGCTTGTGATCTAGTGAGACACCCTAGATCTCTTTCATATGTACAGTTGGCCTCCACATTTATGGCTTTGACTTTTGCGGATTTGATTATTCACGAATTTGATGAATACATTATATATTCTCTCTAGGAATCTCTAGATCCTCCAGGATGACTCTATGGCCAACTTTTATGAGAAATTGCATTGGAGGACCTAGGGATTTCTAGAGAGAAGACTTCTCTAGGCATTTGTAGGTCCTCCAGCACAATTCTATGGTCAGCTTCCAGTGGATGTTGACGATAGAGTTGTAGTGGAGGACCTAGAGATTCTTAGAGAGGTGTTCTCTCAGGTAAATCCCACTAGGTGTTTCCCATCCTATATCTAGATATTTCATTTTTTCTCCCTTAGTATCTTACATTGTTGAAATTTATTTTGGCAGTTTTGGCTCAAGTCTCTAATCTGTTAAGATCATTTTGGATTCTGATCTTGTCCTCTGTAGTATTAGCTGCCCCTCCTAATTTGATGTCATCTGCAAATTTAATATGTATGCCCTCTATTCCATCATCCTAGTCATCAATAAAGATGTTGAATAACAGTTGGCCTAAGACAGAAATCTGTGACACCCTGATAGACACTTCTCTCCAGGATGAAGAGAAACCATTAGTGATTACCCTTGGTGGTCAGTTGATTAATCAATTACAAATCCACCTAAGAGTCACATTGTTTACCCCCACATTTTACTAGCTTATTTGCAACAATATTATAGATGACCTTATCAAAGGCCTTACTGAAATGAAGATATGCTACTTCTACAGCATTCCCTTCATCTACCAAGCTTGTAACTGAGAGAGGGGGGGGATTAGTCTGGCATGACTTCTTTTTGAAAAAAACATGCTGACTTTTAGTGATCACAGCATTCCTTTCACAGAAGTGGTAGAACAGCTGTTACAGTCTTCTTATTTGTTTTTACTACAGATAGTTGCCAGAGAGAGGATGCATGGTTGTGATTCAGGCTGGAAGTGAATCGCCCAACAGATATCCCTCTGCCATCAAAGTAGCCAATTTGAAAACCTTTTTTTTTAAAAAAAATACATGGATAGAGTGAATTACACACACACACACACACACACACACACACACACACACACACACAGTGCATCTAGGTTCACAATACCTTGTTATGAAAGGTTGCATTGTGGTAAAAGGCAGCATTTGTGTGGAAATGGAGTTGATTTTTGACAAACTGTACATGCTACAAGTCTCTGATTTATGCTCACACTTACCAGCAAGTCTGCAAATATTGTTGTTAGTTTTTCACATTCACAAAATTCACAATAGATTTGGAAGAGTTAAGAAACATTTTTGAGCAACTGTCCTGTGTTATGGCCTATAGTGCCCACAATTCATATTGCTCCTAGTTTGGACTTAAAAGGATCCACACAGAGACTGGAAACAGAGCTTGGTTTATTTGTTTGTTTTATTTGTATGCTGCCTTTCCCCCAGAAGCTTGGTTTATAAACGTTCAAAATTCTGAATCTGTGCACTTGACCTTCCAAAGTTCATTTGGGCAGAAAGTGGAATCATGAATGTCAAAGTATACCACATTGTAGATGTTAATTGAAACATGATGGTTTCATCTTTTCCATGGGGAGAAAGATTTGATCTGTAGAACCACCAGCATTGGTTATCGCTCCTTGAATGAGTTGGAGCAACCTAGAAGTTTTCCAAGGAACACATTCACTAAGGAGGAATGTTTAAACATGCACTAGAAAAAGGCTCATGTTTCTTTCACACTTTCATAATTGTTTCACTTCATATTATGAATAAACAAACAAACAAATGCATGCACATGTGCACATACACAATCTTGGTGCTAGCTTTCAGAACCAAATTCTTTTATCTGGTAATAGTGTTTAAAAAAATGATATCCTCCTTCTCATACCCTTGGAAGACAATATGTGCACTACATTGCCCTAATACTGTCACTCCCTTCACAGTTTTAAAAAATATTTTTGCCTGATGAAGGAACTTTGTTTCAAAATGCTAGCACCAAGATTTTTGCCTACTGTATACATTCATGTACAATGTGCCCTTCCCTTATGTGGGGATTCGTTCTGGACCCCCCCCCCCCACATTATGGGAAAAACACGTATGCACAAGCCCCATTAGACGTAATGGGGCTTGTGCACGCGATGCGTCATGGGGCATGTGCTGCGGGTTTGCTCCCATTACTTCTTCCGGGGTGCGAGAGGAGTTTTTCTGGCACAGCTTCCAGTGTATGGCACACCTGCCTATAATGTGGGAGCGCTGTATAAGTCTATAAATTTTAGTCAAAAACCTGACTCAAAAAAACTGAGTCGACTTCTCTATGGGTCAATGCAAGTTCTTATTTTAAAAAAGGAACCATCCCCCTTTGAAAGGCAAGAGTTTAATCTGTCCTAAAACAGTAACTCCTTCTACTGTCCTATCCATCCAGGCTTTAGGATGAGCACAAATTTATGCCTGCTGGAATTTTGTAAGTTCTTTGCCATTGTTTTGCCCTTTACATCATTTGTTAAATGCCCCTAAATTTTACCCTCAACTTATCTGTGGGTCTTATCAGAATCCATAATTTTGGTTCCAAAACTTGCCCTCGACTTATACATGAGGTTGATTTATAGTCAAGTATATACAGTACTTTTGTTGTTCTGATAAAGGTATTACCACAATATGGACTCTGGAATTTGTCTTGCAGTCTCCAAATATATCCCTGCATTTTCCTATTGCTACACAAAGGAAGAGATGTAAATACATACCCTATGCTGGTTCCTGAGAGTCATGTGGACAAGTTGGGGAAATAGTGGCTTCTGAAGTGGCTATTGCCCATTTTTGCTGGAGAGTTTAGATGCTTCAAAGCAGTGAACAAAGTAGACTTATTTTGAGAGGGAGAGTTGAGAATGGCTGCTTAGCTTTGAATGTGTTGAATGACTTCAGGCAAACGATTGTGTCTTAGCTTAAACAGCACGATAAAAGGCAGGTCAGAGTTAGCATGAAACTTAACCAGAAATGTGCAAGTTGTCTATTTTTCTTTTTCTGTGTTTTATTCTATACTGTACTTTGCATCTCAGGGTTCAGAGCCAACCCAAGCTGTTTGTTGTTAAACAGTTATACAGGTTCAGGGAAAACTGATTGTATCCTAATAATGCTGTTTAATGCTGTTTTGTTTTAGCTTGCAGAAGAATTTCAGAGAACTTCATATCAATTTTCACCATAAAGACAATGCTTTCTGGACTGAAATAATTTCCTTTCCTTTATTTACTGTGGTTTTCTTTAAAGAAAACATTGAGAGTAATAAGGAGGAAATTAAAATGAGAGCCCTTATATCTGCACATTCTGCACCTGGCCAGAGATCATTACAGAGCAGGAGTGGGTAAACTATCATGTAGGGTCTACTTTCTTTTAAATTGACACCATGAAAGATTTGCCATTTAAAGCACAATGCAAAATAGAGACCCAGAAGAGACTACTCCTTCTCCTATTGGTTTATATCAGTGATTCCCAAACTCTGGTTCTCCAGGTGTTTTGGACTTCAGCTCTCACAAACCTCAGCATCTTGGCCAATGGTCTGGGATTCTGGGTGCTGAAGTCCAAAACACTTGGAAGGCAAGAGCTTTGAATTGTTGCTATTGTTATTAAAACGAGAACCAGAAACTTTTCAAAAGAATCAATTTACTTATTTACTTATTCATTATTTAAGTGATTTATATCCTGCCTTTCTCCCAAAATGAGATTTAAGGTGGCTTACAATAATATAAAAAGATAGAGAACTAAAATATTGATTACAAAGGTTATAAATTAATTAAATAATAGTAGTATTAAAACATAAGTTAAAAACAGCATTCTTTTTAAGAATCATAGTGCTTTGATTCCATTTTGATTGCCATGGTTCTGTCCTGTAGAAACCTGGGATTTGTAGTTGAGGGAAGAACATTTAGAATGCCTATCTAGAAAACTCTTCTGGTATCTCTGACCAAATTACAAAGCCAAGAATTCCATAAGATGCAGCCGTAGCTGTTAAAATGGAGTCATTATGCTATAATGGAGTCCTGTGAGAAGATCCCAGGTACTTCAGGAATTTTTTTCTTGTGGAGTTTCTCTCCACCACAAGTTTTAGCTGTCACTTCTTACCTCTCATCCTATTAATTTTTTGCCTGAGACATGGACATTTAATCAGGCTTCATTCCAGGTCCATTTATCTTGAGAAGGAATGCAGTACCAAAATACACTAAGAAGCCATTGGTTGCCAGTTTGGAACATATTTGTGTGGAAATGTCATGGAATTCCAAATAGACAATACCAAAGTATTTTTTTTTCCATCTTGATATCTGTGAACAAGGGCAGAAGATGCTTCCAGTAACCGGTGCTCATTAATTGGTAATCTCTGCATTTTTTCTTCCTGTGCTACTGCAGGTGTCAAATTAGCGTTACTACTCTGGTGCAGAGAGCCAGCGTGGTGTAGTGGTTTATGTGTTGGAATACCACTCTGGAGACCAGAGTTTGATTCCCTGCTTGGCCATGTAAACTCCCTGGGTGACCTTGGACAAGTCATATGCTTTCAACCTCAGGGAAAGCCCAATGGCAATGGCTGCCCCTGAACAAATCTTGCCACGAAGACCCCATGATAGGGTTGCCTTAAGGTTGCCATAAATCAGAAACAATTTGAAGGCACACAACAGCAACAACAACAATAACAAATCCTGGTGCAGTAACAACTAAGGAAATAATCAGGAAGAAGCCTTGCTATGCATTGAGGTGTTGTGCAGAATCCAAATTGTCCTCTTGGGTGGAGGATCATGAGCATAAGCACCTTTATTGGAACTGGCTTTATGTAAGTAGAATCCATATTGTAAGACTACATCTTGAAAGAACACTAATTACAAGTGTACAACTAGCTCTTTTTCTTGCCACCCTAGTGCTGTGGGTATGGATAGAAGAATATTTTAAAAATGTGTATCATCTTTTAAGGAGCAAAAGTTTTCCAGCAACTTCATAATCAGAAACATCTGTCACATTCTCTCTTTTAATGGCATCAGTTCATGGCAGACCATTTGCATCATGTCCTAAACTTGCTGGCATCCATGCCTTGTAATTTTTACAGCTGTCAAGAGGACCTAGTATAATACACTATTGTAGTCAGCAAACCTAAGGAGAGAAAAAATCTCATCAGTCGGGTCTGGATATGAATCCAGTTCGTGCAATCTGTTCCATAGAGTGCAGTGTGCTTGTCTGCTGAAGCCAACATTCTTGTTCTTCTCTCCCTCATCAGTGCCACCAAAAACACACACATTCCCTTAACAAATTAAACAGTTCTGTTTGACGCCATCTGTTCGGTTGTTAATTTGCAAATGCAGCCGCAAGAAACAACAGAAGAATGCTATATCAAATTTGGGCTGAATCTCCTTGGCGACACATAGTATCAGGGATTATGCTAGTTTCAGTATTTGTGTGTATGTGTGGTAGGGGTTATGCTTATTATTATTATTATTAACCTTTATTTATGAAGCGCTGTAAATTTACACAGCACTGTACATGCAATCCTTTTAGTTAGACGGTTCCCTGCCCTCAGGCTTACAGGCGACAATGCTTGTGTAAGAGCTCTTTATGAAGTTGTGCAAAGACATGGCTATATCTTCTTGTGCAATCTTTCCCCCTGGGCTCTGCAGTGGCTGCTCAGTGGTGCTTGGTGCAGTTTCGTTTCCCTAACCCAAATTTCCAGTGATTGGCTGTGAGAGTGTGCCAGGTGAGCTCAGCTTCACTGTTGCTTGCCTAATAGCAGGCCCTTGAACCTCTGCATAAATATGCTGGAGAAGCTGTCAGCCATAAAGGTTCTATATAGACACAGTGAAGTGGGCAAGGCAATTCCTTTTGTTTATATATCTAAAATGCAGTAGTCGTACTTATTTATTATGTAGGTTGAATATCCCTTATCTAGAAATCTGAAATCTGAGATGCTCCAAAATTGTTCACATGAAGAGGCTGAGACAGTGACTTCTTTGTTTTCTGATGATTCAATGTACACAAACTTTACTTCATGCACAAAATTATTAAAAATATTACATATAACATTATCTCCAGGGTATGTATATAAGATGTATACAAATATAGATATGTGGTATATAAATGAATTTCATGTTCAGACTTGGGTCCCATCTCCAAAATACCTTGTTATGTCTATGCAAATCTTCCAAAATACAATGAAAATCCAAAACACTTCTGGTACCAAGCATTTTGGATAAGGGAGGCTCAGGGGCTGTGCAGATGGGCGGCTCCATGCTGCCAGTTTTTGCCATGGAAGGAGGCCATGGCAACCAGATGCTGCGGCCTCTGGAAGGATGAGAAAGAACCCGCTTCCTGGTGGGGTTTTTTTTGCTTCCCTGAAGGGGTAGCATTGGCGCACTTGCATGTCATGATGACGCCCCTTGTGTATAGTGCCGTTTGGGCACTGCACCTGAGTGTACGGGCGCATGCCAATATGGTGCCTGGGCAGAGGAACTAGGGCTCAGGCAGCAGGCCTTTCCGGAATAGAAGCTAGCCACGTAAAGATCTCCCCACCCCAGAGATATATATAAGTGAAGATTCTGCCCACCATTATTCTATCATTGTACCATTGTTTTTAGAATTTATTGTCTATAATTTTAATGGATAGAATTGTTTAAACCTTTTTTAAGGGGGGATTGTATATATTGTTGTATTTTTTAAAGGTTGTGTGCTGCTTTGATTGTGGTAGCAAAAAGCGGGATATAAATAAAAGTTTATTATTATTATTATTATTATTATTATTATTATTATTATTATTTCCCTAGCATGCAGTCAGGCTGGCACAAAGTGCCGGTCTGTACTGCCCCTTAGACTGTATATGATAGCCACTTACATTCTGTCTTTCAGAACAGAAATCTTTCCAAGGTGAAAGTAAGGTGAAAATATATTAGTACTTTAAGGACATTTAAAAAACTACTGTAAGTGATCTTAATGACTGATGTCATATTAATCCAGTTCAACAACTGAATGAGGATCCATCCCCACAGGGCACTTGATGGTAAACAGCCCTGTGGGAAGGAGAGGGCCAATCCACTTGGAGCAGGGGCTTAAATTTTCACTTGGGCTCCACCTCTCTGGGAATCTTCCTCACAAGGCAATTGGCACAGGAGGAATGGCCCTGCAAAGGGAGAGGAAAGTGTAATGAGTTTGGGCAGGATTAGTCCTATCATCAAGAAGAGAGAGCAAGCCCTTTAGGCAGCAGATTTAGGGGTATCTGGAAAGATCAGCAAACTCCTAGTGTTCTTTTAAAAGTGTTGCTATTACATCCACACTTTTTTTCTTAATTGCAAGAGATAAATAAATAAATAAATAATAAAGTTTTTATTTTTATCCCGCTCCTTCCCAAGATCAGGGCGGCTCACAACATATATTAAAACAGAGTGGATACAATACAATAAAAACAATCAAACAACTAAATACGATAAAATAACAAGCTAAAAGCCCCATTAGCCCAACCTCTTGGCCACGGAAGAGGAGGGAGGCCCACAGGATTTTTACTCAGGGAATGCTTGTTGGAACAGAAAGGTTTTTAGATCCTTTCTGAATTGGGCCAGGGAGGTTGACGAGCGGAGCTCAGTGGGCAGCGTATTCCAAAGGGCCGGGGCGGCGATGGAGAATGTCCTCTTCATGGTGGAGGAAAGCCTAGCCCCAGGCACCTTCAGTAGTTGCTGCCCAGATGTTCTGAGGGTGCGGGACGGAATATACGGGGAGAGGTGGTCCTTCAGGAATCCTGGGCCCAAGCCATTTAGGGCTTTATATGATGCAAAGATGCAAAGAGGCCTTCATGGGTTCAAACCCCATCAAAATAACAAAGTTGGCTTTGGGTTCTGTCTTGACTTGGATAGGTAGCACCACTTACTGCTCTGCCTCAGGTAGCAATATGGCTTAGGGCAACCCTGAGAGCAAGGGTCTGAGGTGACTCTCATCTGCTTGCTTGCACCTCTTCTTTCTCTCTTGGAACCACTCCATGATATTGCTTAAGTGAGCAGATTGTCCTTGAATGTGTGCAGGTGCCAAAAAGCTTGTAACGTTATGGCCATTGTGGTATATGTCTTCTAGACTGTTTTTCCAGGGAGGAATTTCTATTTACCCAACCATATATTATGTGTGAAAACCTCTGTCTCCATAAACTTCACCCAAGTGTTTCAGCCATGGATAGAACCCTTAATGGAAGCTGACTCAGGATAAGTTACATCGAGCTGAATGCATTCCAAGGAAACTCCCTGTTCATTGCTTGGCTTCCTCTCTTCATAGGATTTTCTCATAACACTTGACTGCATTGTAAGCACTAAGAAAAACAAGAAGGGAGAGAAAGAAGCAGTCCAAGGAAGGAGTGGATTTTGTTCATTTGTTCATAAATTGAGATCAGAAATAAAAAATGCCTGCTTGTTTCCATTTTATGTGTAAATATAGTAAAATGTGCAGGATAAGTATACTTTATGAATTTCAAAATCCAAAGTACTCCAAACTCAAAAACCTTTTGAGCTACAAGTAATGTAGTACCTCTATAGTATCCAAATACAAGTATTCCAAAATTCCCCAAAATCCAAAACATGGAACACTTTTGGTCCCAAGCATTTCAGATGAAGGATACTTAACTTGCATTTCTAATTGCTACCTTGTTATCTCAGTAGTGTCATAATTTGGCTTTGATAAAATTGGGATGGGAAATTTTATTGTGGTAAAGTTGGGGAAACTGATAATTTTACTGTGCTAAAGTTGGGATGAAGAACTCATATCAACACTAAAGAACCAAACGCCAACATAGGAAAGGTCTGAGGGATTTTTTGTGGGAGAGGGCTGCATCTCCTTCATAGGCGGGGTGAAGTAAAGCTTTATTTAATTAACGGATCTGCTACCAAATTTATTCTACTTCAAAACTACCTGCACATACCCCAGGCAATCCAGAAACAGACTGTTCTAAGAATTATTTAGCTATGAATGAAAAACTGAGAGACAGAAGAGGGTAAGAGCAGAAGCTGTGAAGAACCTTCAGGAAGCAGAGCAGGTGAAAGTCTCCAACAGAGTTCTGGAGAAGACTGAATTGCTCAGAAGAGCAATGAAGAAGAATGGAGATGAAACCAGAGGCATGGCAAAAAAGTTTTAGTTTTACCCCTCTGTTTTTCTGACTTTGGGGTGGCGCAGACAGGTGTGAAGGAGCAGCCCAGGTCTGCTCCAGTTGGAAGCAGAAGGTCAGAATCCCTCCGTTTCCAAGGTGGGCTGTGGACAAAGGGCGTGACTGACACTAGCCAGGAGTTGGCCTTTCCCAGCTCCTTTTTGTTCCAATCCTAAGGATCCGAATGTGGCTTCAGCTCAGCTATCAGCTGCTTTAGAGGCCTGTGTCATGTAAATGGCCACAGGAATTTACTGAATACCATTCAGCTGTGGACAAATCTACATAGGAACCACCAAACACAGTGTCCAAACATGAATCAAGGAAGACACGAGACACTGTAGACTGAGTCAGCCAGAAAAATCAGCAGTTGCAGAACATGTTATAAACCAACCTGGGCCTAAAATGCTATTTGAAAACACTGAAATTTTGACACTATCAGGTCAAAATGCACAGGGGAGCCATTGAAATCTACAAACACCTGGACAACTTCAACAGGAAAGAAGAAACTCTGAAAGTAAATGAAGTTTGGCTACCCGTCCTGAAAAACACCAAAATCAAGACTCAGCAGATGCAGATCAACATCACCCAGGGTAAGGGTTTTTCCCAGCAGACAATGGATCACTAATTAAATAGACAGAAATCCTCCTTGTATATCCTCCCACCCTGAGGCCTCATCATTCACCAACAGACGAACATACAGATTAACAGGTAAATCACTTCTTCTCAGCCAAGGGTCACAACCCCCCACACCTCCATTCCACCATTCTTTGAAGATGCTAGCCATAGATGCAGGTGAAACGCCAGGAATAAATTCTTCCAGAACATGGCCACATAGCCTGAAAAACCCACAAAAATCTATGGATGCTGGCCATAAAAGCTTTAGACTTCACATTGGATAGACATTAATCAATCAGTAAAATGTATGAAGATAGGCCTTAAAGGACAAAAGCCAGTTGCTAGTTCCAGCTAGAGTAACCTGACTTGAAGCAACTGCTGAGTGTTAAGTCAACACTTACACAGGTCTCATTGATTCAGTGTTTACTCTAGTTGGGACTAGGAGTTGGATACTCTGAACAAAGAAGGGTTCTGTCAGGATTTGAGAATTTCCAGTTAAAAGGTTCTCAAGGAATAAGACTGGGAATGGTCTTTCCCCTGACACTCTAAGAAGCCACTACCAGAAAGAGTAGCCAGATACTGGTTAAATGGACCAATGTTCTCACAGTTTAAAGGTCAGAGTAGTCATGGATGTCATCCCTTGCTCCAAATTTCTCAATGATGTAAGAGTACTGGCTGACCATTGCTACTAGAGAACTGTGCTGGGAACTTTCAAAGACTCTATATAAAGAGGGGTGGGGAAAGCATCTGGTAATCAGCTTTGACTGCTCATCCTTTAGGAGCCATTAATCTTGCTAGTGGCAGTGTGTGAGTCAGAACAGACACAGGGTTATCTTTGTTCACAGTGTAAGCACTGGTCTGGGTCAGAGAGGAGCAGGGAGCCATGTGGGGTGTCCCTCTGCTATTTCCTGTGGGCTGTAGGTTTGACAGCCTCCCTTTATGTTACTTAGTTGAGTGTGGGAGTGAAAGATTTGGCACGTTTTCTCTGTTATCTCAAAAGCTGCTTGTCTGTATAGTTTTGAGCATTCTATAGATCCAAGCATAACATCTCCAGAGGCCAAATGACAACATCATATGGACTTGAAAGAATTAAGAGTTTGTTTCTTCTTTTGCAAGAGAAATAGTCAGTTTTTCTCTCTTTGATTTTTGTATTTTTGGTGACTTCAGTTTTTTACTCATTTCTGCGAACATTTTAATGAAACACCCATTCTGATTTTTATTGACCAAGTGTATTTCAGGTTTATGATGCTAGTGCTGTTTTGAAGGTTATACGGCTTGTGGATATACTAAAATGCAAATGCACATAACACTGAGTCAGTGAGGTTAGGTATTGTAGTTAATGTTTCTCTCAAAGGTTACTGAGTATTTCTGTTGCAGGTGGCAGTGGTTTTTTCTTGGTCTTGTGTCTTCATCTTTGACAACCCCACACCCTGTTTCATGATGCTCCTTCATACCATGTAAACTACACTCTTGTAAAGGGGCATATTTCTCCCAGAATATGGGAAGCATTCTAAAAGCACAGTGACCTTTTAAAAATAAAATAAAGCTCTGCTAAGAAAGCTGCCCCCCCCCCCCATGGTGAAAGTTGCAGTAATGGAATGGTATTTTCCCTACAAGTCTTTGTGTGATTTTGATTAAAGTTATCTCTCTCTGCAGAAAAAATATTTCTTTCCCTTGGTTACCCATGGATACTTGGCAAGTATGAAAAACCAAGTATGTTCTTGCACTAAAGTACTTTAAAAAAACCATTATCCTTCTACTTCAGAGATTCTATGTTTTAATTTTGTTGTTGTGCCTTCAAGTCAACTCTGACTTATGGCAACTGTGATTTATTCAGAGGATATTTGTCACTGACTTCCTATAAGAGAGTGGCTTATCCAAGGTCAAACAGTGGGTTTCCATGGCTCAGCTGGCCTCCCAGAGTCCTGGTCCAACACTGAAGCCACTATACCAACTGGCTCCTCCCTACATCATCATTTGGCACAACAGTAGGTTTGGGCATTTCAATCTTGATAACACATGTACATTTTTTGGCCCTTTTGATATATTAACCCCCTACTCCACACTGCTTATCCTTGAATTGTGACAATTTTTGCTATACTTTTACTTTTTAAAACGTGATTTGATCTTGATTTTATAAATTGAAGGGTAAGACTTTTATGTACAACATTTTGATTTAAGCATTTTTATATAGAGAGGGAGTTTATTTGTGCTATCTGGCTCCAGCTTGAAGAGTTGACATGTGTTAGGAAAAAATCTCACTGACTGTGTGGGTGATTGAGAGGAGATGAAGAACAATGCCAGAAAAAACAATAATTTACTTGTGAGGGTCAGCAGACACATGGCCAGATGTTCTGCTGGGGCTGGTAAGAGAATAATTTGTGGATAAGAAAAGTCCATCATGCCTTGAGAGAAACTCTGTGTACTTTATAATTATTTTCATTTCCATTCAAAATGTAAAAATGTACAGTTAAATTGGAAGGCGTGGAATGTCGGTCTAAGAGACTTTCCCATGGAGTAAAGGAAGGGAATTCAGAGTACTAGGAGGGGCTTAGGAGAGGCAGTCACTGGGGGTTTGAGTTTAGTGTAATCAAATATAGCCTTCTGGACCTATCAGAAGACTTTCTTGTGTCCTATACTGTGCATGATTACTCAAAAGCAAGTTTCCCTAGATGCTGTGTTGCTTTGTATTCCTAAGAAAGTGTACATACACTTGTGTATTCAACTGTAGGTGAAAGTTGCCACTGCTGAGGCGATGCTAAGTCATCTGGAGTACAGATACTTGAAGGAGGACATTCACCCTTTTTTCTCTTTTCTCTACTACTATACCAAGTCATAAACAGCCTATTCATTATGGTACTGTAATGAATTCAGGATTGAGGCAGAGAGAACAGCATATCCATGCCCCATCAACTGCTTGCCAAGAAATAATGCACATGGCCCTGGAAACTGAATTCTTTCCCAGCCCTCAAAATGTGTTCTGTCATCAAGCCACCTGTCCCTGAAGTTGGATGCAATGCTTTTGTTACTTTGGACAGAGCTTGGAAAAGTTTCTTTTCTGAACTATAGCTTTCAGAGGCTGCTCCTCTGGCCATATGATCATTTTGAAGTTGAAAACTTTTTTTTTTTTAGAAAAATGTTGTTTTCCATTCTTTTTCCTTAACAGTTATTTGAAGTGGTGGCAGCTATAATAATCATATTTACAGATTTCAAGAATCTTTTGGGTTGGGATAAGGAATAATCTCCAATAAAATAACAACAACAACAACAACAACAACAATAATAATAATACTGAAAGTTATCAGTGGCCAACCAAAAGTTCATAGGTCATAGATTTTCATATAAAACATTTTTTTCTGTAGAATATTTCTATATAAGATATTCCTGCCATTATTTCCCTCTAAAGCAAAGGTGGAGAACTTTTCAGACAGCACTGAACTACAGCTCTTAGTAGCCCTTAATTGTGAAGGATGCTGGGTGTAGCAGTCCAACCACATCTGAAAAGTCTCAAGTTTCTTATCCTTGCTGTAATGTAGAGATGGGCGACTGAGTGAGGCCAGATTCTAGGTATTTGCCACAGGTCTCATTCTTACTGTGCTTCAGTGGGAAGAACGCTCTCTCAAGCAGAAAAGCCATGAATTGTGCAAGGGTGAGGATGGTTTTGGATGTCAATGTTGTTTCCTTGAAATAGATTTGTGCAGTGCAATGGCTGAAGAATGATTTCTGGGAATACATAGGAAAATAAGCACTTTGCAAAGCTCCCTGCTAGTCATTAATGGTGTATTAATGCAATCGTACACCACATAGGTTTTATTCAGGCATTTTGAATAAATTCAGTTCTGTTTGACTGGTTTCAGGTTAGGGGTTTGAACTTCTAATTCTGCCCCTTTCTTGACCTATATGACCCTTTTTTATGCATCTATAATAGCTAAGTGCTCAAAGGCTGGTATGGTGTAGTGTTTTAGAATATAGCACTGGGACATAGTAGATCCAGGCTCAAGTTACCATTGAGCCATGGAACTCATTGTGTCCTAGAGCCTTATCGCACAGGGCTCCTGGAACGGTACAACAGGGGCCAGGAAGGGAACGGAATGAGTGGAGGACACATTTTACCACACACAGGAAGTCCCCTTTCCGTTCTGTTCCGTTCCCCATCCAGAGCAGTAGATTTTTTAAAACTGTTCTGAACAGTTCTCAAAAATCGCCTCCTCTGGGACGGATGGGGAATGCAACAGAACAGAACAATGACTTTCAGTGGCGGCGGCAGCGTTCTGTGTGCAGTAAAATGCATCCCTCACTTGCCCCTCACTCATTCTTCTCCCTTCCTGGCCCCTTTTGTACCATTACAGCCAGCCCTGTGCGATAAGGCTCCTATAGTCACACTCTCTCAGCATTACAGACTATTTGTGAGAATAAACTGAGGAGGAGACAAGTTATACATGATGCTTTAAAATAACTGGAAAAGCAAGATTTAAATGTAAGTTGTAACAAATATATGCATTTCATAGGTTTTTCTTAGGCAAGGAATACTGAGAGGTGGATTTGCAAGTTCCTTCCTCTGAAATATAGTCTATGGTACCTGATATTCCTTGGCAGATCCCCTTCTGAGTACTAACCAGGGCTAACCCTGCTTTTTAGAGTATTTAGGCCATTCATTTGTGTAGCTGCCATTATTTTGTGTCTTGTTTATGGTGGGCAACTATGTAACTCCCAACAGCCCAAGGCAACCCAGCCAGTGGTGAGGAATTATGGCGGTACAGTTCATAAAACCAACTGGAGGACCATAGTTGTCCATCTCTGGTCATAGGCTGGAGCACCCCAAATCCTCTCTTTTGGTTTGAATATTGTCTATGTCTTTCTTATGGAGGTATACTGTTCTCAAAGTTTATGTTCTAAACCAGTGAAAGAAATATAATTGAGCCTCTTTTCCCCAGTTTAACAGAAATTCTCAGCCTCCCCTCCTGGAGGTAACACTTATTTCCTACGGGGAAGCAGATGAGTAACTCATCACAGATCTGGTCTAAATCTAGTTTTGGATTAGAGGAGAAAGTTTTTGAAGGATATTTAATTCTTCATGCAGGCCTGTGTTTTTCAAGTAGGGGTCTTGCTGACAATTGTGTCACTTCTTCTGGTTTCACTGGGCCACTTTAACCACCGTGCTGGTTTTCTTCTCTTATAATTTCTTAAAGAAGCATCTCTTGGTATAAATAAATCATCTAACCACGAGGCATGCTGCCTCCTCACATTGTTTGAAACTCTTTGATAGTATTTGTGCGAATCACCCCTGCCCAATTAGTATTTTCTTAATGTATGGAATGGCCTTAGTTCTCTTGGGACTAGAGTGGGAAAGGAAGCAGGCTATGTTGGGTTCATGTTCTCAGGGCAAGCTTTACAACATGGTATTTGGCAGAGCCACAAGAGACTTGCTTGCCACAGGGATTTCCAGTTGTGCTACAGGAAGAACTCTCTCCCACCTCCCTCAAACAATACAGATGGAAATAGCATTGATCTAGTTGTTGGTATGAATTAGTCCCTACTGTCTAGCCACTGCCAGAAAGCAACAGATGCTGTTGCTATGGCCTGTTTCATGCAACTCCTGAAAATCAGTAAAATGTAATCCCCATGGGACGGGTACAGTCCGAGGGAGGATTTTGAATGTTTGCCTTTGATAACACAGTTGTAAAAATGAAGCACAAGCAGTCAAAGCTGTAGCTGCAGGAGGAGGGAGAGGATGTGGAAGATGAGCCCTTGTAGAGATATTTTGGGACATTACCTCTGAACTGTCAGCTTTAATTTAAAAAAGATGGAACTGTAGGTAAGAAAGAAGAATCAGGGAGCATTCAACCCAATTGCCAGAGCAGAATTAGATTTTGTTTCAGATGCATTGTACCCATTGCCATGGAAAACTTGTTCCTTCTATATGCACAGAGGTGGAAATACATCTTCCTAAGATGACATGACCCAACTTGGCCATGTACTGTATATACTCATGTATAAGTCTAGAAATTTTAGTCAAAAAATTGACTCAAATAACCTGAGTTGACTTATCCATGGGTCAATGTTAATACTGTACTTTTAACTCCTATCAAAAAAGTAACCATCCCCTGGTGAAAGGCAAGAGTGTTATCTATCCTGGAAGCACTGACCTCCCTCTGTTTTCTTATCCATCCAGCCTTTAGTGTGAGCACAAACAGTTATCCTGCTGGAATGTTATAAGTTCTGTAGCATTGTTTCCTTTGCTTCATCCTTTAGATCTTTTGTTACATGTCCTAAGTTATACCCTTGACTTATCCATGAGTCATATCAAAATCCATAATTTTGGCCCCAAAACCTGCCCTCAACTTATACATGAGGTTGACTTATAGCCGAGTATATATGGAAAATCCACTTGGGCAAGTTACACTCTCAGCTTCAGAGGATAGCAATGGCAAACTGTCTCTGAAGAAACTTGCCAGGAAACTCTGTGATAGGTTCTCCATAGGGTTGCCATACATTGGAAACAACTAGAAGGCACTCAACAACAACAACAACAAGATTATATTTGCAGTCTTTTGTTTTGATAATTGCTCATAACACTAATTATAATATTTTAAAACTCTGCTGTCTGGAAAGTACCATTTCATGTATTCTGTGTATATGTGTATATAAATATATGTAAAAGTAAAACATTTTATGTACACATAAAAACATACTGTGCACATGTGATGAATGTATGTTTGTAAATGAAGTGTGGCACAGGTACATGGGCCAGGAAACCAGGGTTAACTGTGGTTATTGCCCATGCATGCATCTATGTGTGAAATGGACCTGCAGAGGATTATACCACCAAAACCCAGTTCTGGATTGCAACAGAAATTGGCTTCCTTCCTATACAGTCATTTTTAATAAGGATACAAACTTATATACATTTGTCTGAGTGTATATCACATTGACTCAGTGAAACTTATTTTAAAGTAGACATGTGGAGACATGGATTACATGAGATATCATTAGCACTAGGAATTTACTGTTGTGTATTTTGTTGATGCTGTGTGCCTTCAAGTTGCTTCTGACTTCTGCCAACTCTAAGGTGGGGTTTTCTTAGCAAGTTTCTTCAGAGGGGGTTTGCCATTGCCATCCTCCAAGGTTGAAAGAGTGTGACTTGCCCAAGGCTATTCAGTGGGTTTACATGGTCGAGCTGTGATTTGAACTCTGGTCTTGAGAGTCATGGGCCTGTTACAGACAGCCAAAATAAAGCTGCTTCGAGTCACAGTGGAGGTATGGTGTTTCAAATGCGTCCTAAGAGTCCAGAAGTAGCGAACCAAAGCCACACTCCAGCCCTGGAGCATGGCTTTGGTGTGACTTCTGGACCTTAGGACGCATGCATCATTGAAACACCATCCTCCAGCTGTGACTCGAAGCAGCTTTATTTTGGCTGTCGGTACAGGCCATGAATTACGTTCAAACCACTACAACCACACGGCTCCCACATTGTGTATTTAGCTTAGTAGATATTTGTAATTCGCGCAGTGCAGTTTTATATATTGATTCACATCCTGAGTAGAAGGTTTCTCCCTTCTGCCAGTGTCATATCCCTCCCGCATGCTGATAATTTATCATGTAATTGTAATTGTATTCCGCATCTAATTATTTAATCATGTAATTAAGTCATTTAGATTTATAAACTTGAGAGTTTTTTTAAAAAAAGTAATACACTCTTCAGGATAACTAAATTTAGGTCGCTAAACCATTGCATCTGTATTTGTTGTGCTACTTTAATCAAGATGAGTTAAAATGCTTCTGTCTGGATAGTCCAAATGGCACTGTAAATATATGCCAAAAGAACTCTCACATTTTAAATGTGATTCATGAGGTTGTTTGTTCAGAATCTGAAGTTATGAAATTTTAAAAAAAACAATATTGAGACTAAATATTAGGAACCGTAGAATATGGGTAATTAGCTCTCTTAAGAGTGGAAAGAAATAGCATATATCTCCAGGTAAGAAAACAGCACGTGGCTCACCCCTGCCCTGAAGGCATCAGATAATCCTGTTCCAAATCTTGGAAGCATAAGCAGGGTCAGCTCTGGTTTGTTCTTGGTGGGAGACCACCAACAAACACCAGGTGCTGTAGGCTATATTTCAACTGGAAACGAACCTTGCGGTTAGGGGTTATTCAGAGGGGTTGAATACTCTGAGTAAAATGTGGTTGAAATCTTTTGCTGTTCACATGCGTTTTGAATTCACCTGAGTAAATTGGGGGAGGGGGGCTTCCAGAAAAAAAACATTTAACCCCAGATAATTGATCTTGTTTTTTTTAATCAGAGTTTTAATAAAATAAAATCCGGATATTGGGGTGTGTGAAGTAACCAATGTGAAATAGACCCGGAATAAATGGGGATAAAACCGTGCATAAGTGTTCTGCATGCCTGAATGGTTTCAAATATATCCACAACTAGTGACTCAGTCTTTTTCAAGTACTGACATATGGTGAGCAGCAGAACCAACAGAAATGTGACAGAGATGTGGTGTCCAAAAATAAAAATAATAATAAAAAAAGCATGGACAACAAAATCAAAATGAAAATTTTTTGAGTTATCATTAAGAAAATGCTGTAAAATTCGTAGGCTCACCATAAGTTGACAGGTGATTGGAATCTGCTGTGGTCTCCTGTACCTGGGCCTTACTGCTTGAGTAGCTTTTCATGTGCTGCTTTCCTTGTTTCTGAAATGCTCCTTTACTTTCTCAACAGAAAACCTCAGCACAGAAGTTGGTCTCATAGAGCTGATTGGGGATCCCCCACCAGACCAGATAACCAAAGTATACGGCCCAGACAACAGCCCTGGCTATGTCTTTGGACTGGATGCCAACACAGGGCAGGTGGCACGTTATCATCTTCCTAGCCCTTTTTATAGAGACTTCTCACTCTTATTCCACGTGCAGCCCACAACAGAGAAACCAGGCGTGCTTTTTGCCATCACAGATTCCTCTCAGTCGATCATCTATGTTGGTGTGAAGTTATCGGAGGTGAAAGATGGGAAGCAACAGATCATCTTCTATTACACAGAACCCGGCTCTCAGAACTCCTATGCTGCTGCCACGTTCACTGTGCCTTCACTGGTCAATCAGTGGACACGATTTGCCATCAGTGTGGAGAATGAGGAAGTCGTTCTCTATGTGGACTGTGAAGAGTTTGAGCGGGTCCATTTTGAGCGCTCGCCTGATGAGATGGAGCTGGAAGATGGCTCAGGACTTTTTGTGGCACAAGCTGGAGGAGCAGATCATGATAAATACCAGGTAAGCATGGCTAACACCAAGATATTATTCTTTAGTGTCAGCTGATGGGGCAGTGAATCTGCTCTGGGGTTTCCTCCTAACTCCAGGTTGCTGAACATATTTTTTTGGGGGGGGGAATAGGGTTCACCACCTTGGATAGCTCCCAGAGCAGATTCATTACCTCACTGACATGGAAACCAATAGCTGCCACTGGTATTATTTCCAGTAAGATAATTATCATAAATTGACCTGTTTTCCCAATGAGCGAATGAGAGAAGGAAGAAAAGGAGGAGGAAATGAGAAAGATTGAAATAAGTTTATTCGCGTGTGAAATTCAGAAAGGAGTAGAAGAAGGTAAGACTAATGTCCCCCCCCTGTTGGATATGGCTGCTTTGACCTAGACCCTTGTGAGGGACTTTTTTCTTTAGCTTCGTACTCAGGCAGCCTCAACCTCCAGTTCCACATCAACATATCACTGTTCACTTCTGAGAAAGGAATGGACAGTTCAGAAGTACAGTAATTATGGGTCACCTTTCTCTGTGACTCATGAGTGGCTGTGAGCCTATCAAAGCCCCTTGAGCAATGGCATGTTGAGGTCGCACAGTGATGTCCATGTGAGCACCAATTATTTGTTCATTCTCTTGATTTGTACAGCTCACCAGCTGGAGAAAAGATAAAACAGGAATTTTGTAAAGGGATACTCACGTTTATTTTATTTTCAGCAAAACAAGAAAGAATTGCATGACACCTAAGAGTAGCAAATTTGTTATAGAATAACTTTTCATGGATTGTAATCCATTTCATCACATTCACCCATGCATCAGACAAAGCAGGTTCTAATCCACAAACATTTAAGCTGTAATAAATCTGTTGGTCATAAAGGTGCTACACAAATTCTTGGTTGTTCTAGTCTAAACAGGGGCTCTTGTCTTGCTTGTGTTTTCTGAGATATAAGTCAAATTCAGCATGCACAGTCATGAATAGATATAGAGGTATGTGTGTGTGGTGTGCAGTTGACAGCTAGTAGTTGTGTTTTCCATCGTTGGCAACCCCAGGCAGACTTCAGTCAGCAGCATTGCAGAATAGAATTCCTGGGTGTTTCTGCTGCAGAGTGTAGGGAGATTATCACATGGAGGCTTACTGTTCTTAAAATGTTGCCAGATCATCCCTAAAGCGTGAGGGTATGATTTCCAGTTGTGCTTGTCTCCTGTGATGAAATCGTCATGGAGGCATCCCATCATTAAAGCGCTCGCGGAGCAGCCATTGCTCTGCACAACAGAAACTTCTGTTATGCAGAGAAATTGTGGCTCTGCAAATGCTTTAATGTCAGAATGCTTCCATGACAATTTCATTATGGGAGACAAGTGCAACAGGCAATCACACCCTCGTGCCATTTTTTAAGAATAGTAAGCCTCCATATGATTATCTCCTAGTTTAGGATGTCTCTGGTTTTAAGATGGGTTAGGATGGGTTAGGCTGCCTTTGGTTTTAGAGCTTTCCCCCACTCCCTGATTCACTCTTTATACATATAAGGATATTTTGAAATGTAAAATGTAAAAATTTAATTAATCACCATTGGAAGGATGTCTGCAAGTAATTATAGCCAATAATTCTATGTGACAGAAGTGGTTTCTCTTCTGTATCATCTATAGAAGTCTCTCTCTCTTTCTGAAACAGATAATTATTTCTATAACTTCTTGAGAAGCTTTTAAAATGGCTCTTAATAATCATTCTACTGTATAAGAGAGAGTTGGGGAGGGGGAACTGAAGTAGAAACAATTAACATTTTTCATCAACAACTTCATTTCCAGACACTGGCTTAATTTGTCAGTCTAGTGACCCCTGTGATTTATACTGGGCCTCCACACTGAGATCAAATCCATGGCTGCATTCTTCCTTCTTGGTGGGTGGAGGGAGGTTGGAATTTTCTGGAGTTGATGTCTGCAGACCAAGCACAGGGCATTTCTACCCAAGATTGATTTTAAAAAGTGATAAAAGCTGCTTATAAATGCTGACCTCCTTGGGGGAAAATGCCACTACCCACTCAGCAATAGATGCAGATATTTATCTGTAATACATGCAGCAGATTACTTCTTTAGGCTGTTGCTAACATAAACAAGAGGAAAAGTTAAACATTAGTAATAAGTGTCTGAACTGTGTTACAACAGTTGGTGGGATAGGGTGGGGTCTAGCAGAGACAATGAAGAAGGCAGGAGGGTTGAAATGCCATGGCTTTAAAATATGGATGAACTCTTACTTTGATTAAAAGAACAGAAATGGGAGGAATCTTTATTTTGCACTGTTTGCAGAACAGGCTGATTAGAGCACATCTCGTTATTCTGTCCTAGGAAACCTGCCCATGAATGTTAAATCAGGCTCCAGATGGGGAAACATTCCATGTAATTACAAGTATGAAAGTGGTTTTGACTTTAGATCAAGAAGAAGATTAGAGCCATCATACATGCCTTGCCTTCTGGGTTGGGAATTTGGGATAGAAAATGCAAATGCTTGGCCTGACCCCTTTTAGTGCACACAGGTCTTTCTGTGTAGATTTTAAAAGACAGCAATGATCTGTTTTATTGTTGAGCTGTGCCGGAGAATGTTTATTACTTGGGTCATCTGTTATTTGCAGTACTGTGGACCTAGTGTAAACCATGAGTTTTCAGACTGTCCTGTTCAAATTATTTTTCCTCCCTCCTTTTCCCAGATGGTTTCCTGCAGTTGCAGTGGCCACCTTTTGAAAGCTCCAATTCCTAACTCTGTGCCAAATTTGTCTTTGATACTTTTGCCCAATTATGTTCTACCCAGGAAGTGTGTGACGTGACAGCACAACTCATGCACCAGCTTTTCCTTTCTGGGTGTGTAGAGAATGAAGCTCCAGTTAGAGAAAATTGCTTTAGGCAAAAGGGCATTGTTCTCATCCTTAATCACACAGAATCAATGTAGGCATTCAGAACTCCAAGCTACATCACGCACAATGTCATCTGAGGGACAGCTCAAGGTACACTTAACATAATCTAAACACCTCATATGTTTAAATATTCAGATTGTTCTTTGTTCTAGAACAGATGCTTTGATTCATCTACGTTCTTTACTTGGTACTGATACCTATGATCCTAAGTGTTTAGCCCATATTTGTACCTGAAACGTCCTCATAGTGTTGGGACAATAGCAGGGTAGTATGATGCACAGTCTCAGTGGGTGATAAACATTATTCAACACTGCTGAAGGGCACAATCAATATCTCATGAGATCCCTTCCTAGTTTGTGCAGGATAGTGGCAAGACTAGAAAGCTAGATTTTTTAAAATCACAGTTGGGGCAAGAACAGTCCTCTGAATTTGGACATACTGGAGAACTTTGATTAGTTCAGAGGTGAACATAGAAGCCTTGTTCTTGTCTTCTCCTCTTGTGAAAAAAGGAGATGGGTGATATATCAGCTTGAATCTCAAGCAAGGCTTATTGTTGTAGTGATAAACTGTGGCTAGTTTTTAGATCTGAACTCCACTAGAGTGTGTCCTTCATACAGCAGAATGAGTGTTTGGTTTTCATTGAGATTTGTAACTGCATCAGAGGGAGCACAAGATACCAGAATCTTGTGTTGCTTCAAGCATGGCAGATGCAAAGCACAAAACTCAGTACTGTACTTCTTACCAGTGATGTAGACTCAGGTCGATTGACTCAGACTCAAGTCACTTGACTTGGACTTCAATCTGCAATAAATGATACACTGACTTGTGACTTGCATATAGTTGGACCTCCGTATCTGCGGACGGCAAGCCCCGTTACCCCCAATGGTCACATGTATACACAGCAGCAAAAGCGGATGCATGCATGTCAGGCCACTATTAGGGAGATCAGGATATGAGGTACCACAGTTTTTTGTATCCATGGAGGAGGGGTCCAGAATGCATCTCCCACAGATAAAGTCCAACTGTATTTTTAGTGACTGACTTGCTGGTGTCATTTACTTTGAGCAGCAGGCAAGACTCACCCTCAGAGTGTGGGACATGTTTTCTTGGAGGGTAACAGCAAACGTGTTAGGCAAATGCATTAGGCTTGAGGCAGAAAGCTCATTCTAAAGCTTTTGAAAAACTTTAGAAGGATTCTCCAACCCCTGCCTCAAGCCCATTGACTAATGTCTTCTGAAAACATACTCTATTTCATTTTCTTCTGTTAAAGTTGGCTCCCAGACTTGAGATTTGACTTGATACTTAATTTAAAAGTATCTTGCAAGGACTGGAGACTTGACCTGAGACTTGAAGGTAGAGATTTAAACTTGATTTGAGACTTGGAGTACAAAGACTTGAATACATCACTGCTTCTTACAGATCTGCAGAAGTTAGCGCCATGCAAAGGGTACATGAGCAAAGCTTCTCTAAAGGACATATTGCTGAGTGTTACTACATAGCTGTGAGGTTGCCAGGTACTTTTTTTTTCTTTAGTAGATTATATTTTCTCAATTTTTTTACAATTAAAAACATTACTAATTCAAATACAGTTGCAATGCAGATATAACCCAGCATTAAGTAACAGCAACATGATAATAGCAGTAAAAGATGAGTTGGTATTTTACCAGCTGTATCTTGGACTTCTCTGCTGCATACAGGAATTATGCCACTGCCAAAGAAACTCCAATAGTTTGGTTTGAAAAGATATAATTCACACAAGAAATCGCTGACCATTTGTATTACAGTATATGTTTTGGTTTGGCCAGTTCTTTGGAGTTTTAGGAAGGAATGTGTTGTGCTTTAAATGTATACAGTACTTGTTAAGGATAAATAAATGCTAAGGAAGTGTGGATTAGCTAAAGAAATACAAACAAATAGTAGTATCATAGTAGGCTAATGGATAGATTATTGTTTAGATGATGCTATAGTTAAACTGCTCTATAAATGTTTTCTCCTTTAGTGGTGGAAAAATAAGTAGATTTGTACTTATTATTGTCTGCTTCTTGATATGAGGAATTTGGCATGGAAAACAATGCTAAGCCTGACCAAGAACAACAAAAAAAAAAGCCAACAACAAAAACCACAGGCTTTAATATTTAGACTTTTAAAGAAACATGGAAACTTAAGTTGGCATTCATTTGAAGTGCAGCTTGCCTACTGATAAACTAAAACATTGCATTCTACATATTTTGAACTTTTGGTGGAGGCTGAGAAATGATGAATGTCTGCCTATTTAGAGTAAAGACAGGAAACATTTGCCTTCATTCTGACTTGGTGTCATGACTTTATTACATAGCCAAATCTGATTGCCTACTTAGTATTGTCAGAAACACTATTAAAAGGATAGCATTGCTTCCTGGCATTGCTCAGATCTCACTCCATCCATTGTTAAGTAGTTGCATGTGATGTGATGCATGATAATGCAGTGAGAATGTTGCATGTGTGGTTGCCTGAAATTGCTTTAGGAATCAGCACAAAGTGTTGTTGTTGTGTGCCTTCAGGTTATTTCTGACTTGTAGCAACCCTAAGGAGGCTCTATCATGGTGTTTTCATGGCAATATTTGCTCAGGGAGGGTTTGCCACTGGGTTTCCATGGCTGAGCAGGGATTCAAACCCTAGTCTCCAGAGTCATAGTCCAGTATTCAAATCACTACACCACATGGGAGAGGGACACGGTTGTTCTTAATCTCCAGAACTTCAGGTTAAGGAAAGAAGGTTGTCAGGAAGCAGTGAATAGCATACCAGAAAGTAGAGAAAAAGAGCTTCCTAAATTGGCCCTTGTGCTTTAAATTAACTATACTTCTTTCCCATCTGCCAGCAGCTTCCATGCTGTCCTTTCCCTCAACATAAACATTTGAATGATGTGGGATGTGGGATGTCATCTAGGATATGAGAGATATCAGAATGAAATGCTTGTACATTGCCTCTCAAAAGGTCAATCTAGTCCATGCTCCCTGCTGTCTCCTTAGACTATGGAGCACCTTCAGGTCTTTTTGTTCTTGGTCTGCACTCTCACTTTTGGACTTGTACCTACTTGCAGTCTCTGACCTGTTCCTGCCTGCCTCATGCTTCCTCTTTCCACTCCTAGAAGCAGGAGAAAATACATTGTGTTTACAGTGAGATGAGATACATAAATCTTACTCTTAAAAATATATTATACACCTGGCAATCACCCAGATCATGATCTAACAGCAATCAAAAAGTTGGGCAAAAGTTGGTTTATATGTGTATGGGAAGGGAGGATGGAGCAAGCAGAATTGTAACACAATATGGTGACTAGACGGTACAGTATGTACAGTTTTACGCGAAAGGAACAATGGATTTGAATGAAATGAAAAAGGATGATGTAGGACTTTTCAGTTTAACACTTTTGCACAGCAAAGGCTGCATCATCTTTATCTCATAAATGGTCAAAAGAAGACAGTGATATGGATAAATTGTATTTGTTATTAGATTATCCAAGTATAAAGAGAGGTTTACCTGTTGTGGTTGCCTCTTAAAACCAAGTTTACCTACTGTGTCCAGGCCTCCCAGCATACTGCCGCTTCTCCAGAGGGTGGGCTTGCCCGCAGAGGTACACCTGAGTCACATGGCAGGAGCCTCCAGAGATGGCATACTGGCCAGCTGTGCTGATGTGGTGTTGGCCCAGACAGACAGACAATGCTGTGCTGTTGCACCGGGTTCGGCCCACCGTGTGTGGCTGCCTTGTGGCCAATATGGCACCAGTTCTGGACCATAATATGCTGGAATGGCTCCAGACATACCAGCCAGTTCAGACAAGGCCAAAGACTGACTGAACTGTGGTTTAATCCAGGATTCCTGCATTCATGTTAAAGTACTGATATACCAGGAGACTATTAGACAGATAATTTTCTGATATTTTAAATTATGATCTAAGCAAGCCATCAGATCCCTGTTTCAGAACTAGGGCGGGCTGCAAGTAATCAAAGCCTGAGCATTCAGTTCACAAATTCTGATTGGGAATCATAATCTACCAATTTCAAACATGGGAGGTGTGGACATAGCTGGCAGAGAAAGAAGTATTTACTAATTTACTGCAGGGGTGGGAATGGAGTGCAACTGCCAGCAGCCCTAGCCAGTGGTGAGGAATGCAACATCTGGTGGGCTACATAATCCCACCCTATCTGCTGCCTACTCACTGTCAGGAGAACAGAAAACAGAATCATGTAAAAAACCCCAGTTATCCAAAGTAATGATGGGGTATATTCCTGGAGATAAAACAATGTCTTTTTGCTGAGAAATTGTCATAAATACCTCTGAGAGAAAATTGCTACTTGTGAACAGAAGCTGATAAATATATGGTATTGATTTGTAATTATTACAGAATTAACTTCAGTGCTTACTTCAGAGTTTCTGATTATTATTATTTTGCTTTGTTAGTCTTAGGTTGCATTAGTTTCTAGCAGTTAGGATGGGAGCTACTGAATTTTTGATATACTTAAATCTTCTGAGAATTTTGTATTTCTGTGGAAGCCCTATGAATAGTCTGCAAAGTGGCTGACTATTGAAATGGATGTAGGAAGGAAGTGTGATCTGCATAAGTTATTAGTGGGAAGACAGTATGTGTGAAATTTCCCAAAATAAAGACGTGTTTGTGTATGTGTTTATAGTAGTTTACTGAAGCATGGTCTGAGATATGGGCAGTTTTCCAGCAAGTGAGGAAGATACTTGGCTTTTGTGAGCTGGGAAAGAAGATTGCAAGGACATAACTTCTGCTTCTTATATACTGCTTACATTGTGTAAAACAACGGGAGGAGGAACATAGAATTTTTGCTCTGCAGCAGCTCTAGAAGGCAAGCTGCACACACTAAAATGTTACCCTGCCCTCCTTTTTGGTTTTTGTCATGGACCACCATGCAATCCACTCAGTCAGCAGGCTGGAGCAAGAATGTCTTTATTGCTGGGTTTCAAGGGTCAGTTTGTTGCCTAATGATCATGTACTCTCTCAGCTTCCAAATTGTTAACTCAAAGTGAAAGGCTCCCACAGTAAGAATACAGCTAGCAAATTATTATTTTATAGTGCTTGAAGGAACTGCTCCTCTTCCACTCTGTAGCACTGGCATTGGGCAAAAGGCACTCCAGTTTGTCTAACAGTTTGTAGAGATCTATATATCTAAAACAAAAATAATGATCGCGGAGGATCTACATAAAATTAATCTAGATACTGAGGAAATTGAAATAGTTAAAGAGTTCACTTACCTTGGATTAAATATTGACCAGAATGGAGATTGCAGTCAAGAAATCAGAAGACTTGGAATGGAAAGAGCAACCATGAAAGAACTAGACAAGACCTTGAAATGTAAAGACATACAACAGAGCACTAAAGTCAAAATTATCCAACCATTATATTTCCCTGTCACCATGTATGGATGCAAGAGCACTGGACAGTGAAGAAAGCTGACAGAAAAAAAATCAATTCATTTGAGATGTAGTGCTGAGGATACTGTAGACATCCAAAAAGACAAATGGGTCCTACAACAGATCAAGCTTGAACTTCTTTGAAACTGAAGCTGTCATACTTGGGACACAACATGAGAAGGCATGACTCACTAGAAAAGATAATAATGCTAGGAAAGGTAGAAGGCAGCAGAAAGAGAGAAAAACTACATGCCAGTTGACTAGGCTTAATTAAGGTGGCCACAGGCCTGAAAGTACAGGACCAAAGCACAGCAGTGGAGGAGAGGGCGTCTTGGTGATGCCTCATATACAGGGTCACCATGAATTGTATTCAACTCGAGGGTGCTTAACAACAACAAATCTAACCATCTGATTATCATGAGTCACACAGTTATCAGGTTAGATAGGAGCAAGGCCTCATGTCCATCTCTTTTGTTTGGGGGAATAAGAGCATCCTGCCCAGTTTGCCCAAAGGAATGCTCCAGTAACAAAAATCAATTTTGCCCTTTTAGGTGCCTAAAGAGGAAATGGTGTACTGTACCTGAATACATGCTATAATGGAAATGTAAATAGTCTGGAGACACAGTTTGTTAGGCTGTTGGGGGAGGGGTCCGATATAATTCCAGACTTAGTTATAAGCATCCATTAAAGCTGACATCATACATATGTATAACTGAGGATGTGGCAAATTGTGAGGTTGAGAGGATGTATATGAACTACAAAGAAATCACGAGACAGAGTCATCATCAGAGCTCAGAATTTGGTGTTAGAGGAAAAGGAAATGCATATTTCAGTTCCTTTGTTTTTTAATTAGTGGTTGGCATCCTGTCAAAGACATAAACATGTGTACATCATGCTGTGAATGTGGGATTAATAATAATAATAATAATAATAATAAGTTTATATACCACCTTTCCAAAAAGATCAAAGCAGTTTACAAAATTACATAAAACACATAAAATACATACATGATTTACATAAGCAAATAAATAAAATCTCTCTCTCTCTTTCTGGCTTTGCTTTGCGAATGAAGATTCAGGAAGGACTCATCCCACGCTTTGTACAAGCGTGCTGCTGACTAAAAAGGCCAATCCAGGACAAACAGGTCCGGTTGCAGAAAGCACAGCGGAAAGTCTCTTTGGGTGATGTTTCCGGGTTCCGGTTCTTTCTGCGTTGTCATTTCTCTTTGAGACTCATTCGGTGTGAGCTTTCAAAAAAAGCTGCAGCATCGTGGATAGTGCGTCTCCATGCCTCCTGATGCGAGGCCAGGGCAGACCATTGTTGGTGATCAATTTGGCCAAGCCTGAGATGTTGTTTCAGGGAGTCCTTGCATCTCTTCTCTCACCAGCCAGCACCACAGGAAGAACACTACCATCCCCACATCCTGTAGGCACATCTGTGCTTAAGTCCATTCAGCAGTTCAACTACCTGGGAAACATCATCCCTTCAGACACCACAGATTGATATAAGAGATCACTCACATATTAGCAAAGGCATATATAGTGCATTCAGAAGGCTTCACAAAGAGTCTGGAGTAACAAACACTTGAGGCGAAGCACAAAAAATCAGTGTGTTATAGAGCCATTGTATGTCTATTCCGTTATGAGTCTGAAACATGGGTCACCTATCGCCAAACCTACGGACTCCTAATGCCTTCATCAGTGTTGCTGTTTCATGCACAAATTCTAAATATACACTGGCATTGACTATGTGATGATGTGCTGTCCTTGAGTAAGCGGGATCCCAGCGTTGAGGCCTTGCTATTGAGGGACGCAGCCCTGCGCGGGCCAGGACACGTTTTTAGGATGAAAGCCATCGCCTCCCAAAAATAGTATTCTACAGTGAACTCGCCAACGGGTCAGTGTAAGAGGGTTGCCCCAACAAAG